>NC_067486.1:52692825-53038967 GCF_947179515.1 Apodemus sylvaticus
AATGGCATGGATTGCTAAGTGGTGTAGTCTCTTGATGGCCTTTTCTTCAGTCTTTGTTCCCTTTTTTGTTCCTGTCTTTCCTTTAGACAGAAACATTTCTCAGAATACCCACGATTCAACCCACAAAGCATATGGAGCTTAAGAGGAAGTAAGGCCAAAGTGTGGATGCTTCAGTCCTATATAGAACGGGGAACAAAATAACCACAGGTGATAGAGGGAAAGAGGGATCTGGGAGTGAGAGAGGAAGAGGAAGAGAAAAGTGGGGGCCAGAATCAGATATTGGAAGGGACAGGAGAGAAGTAAAAAGGGTCAAGATACTTAATATAAACATGTAGCAGTGGGGGATGGTGAACTGGGCATAACCACTAGAAAGTCCCAGACTCCAATAAAGGTAGAAGCTTCCAGGACCTTATTGGGATAACTTTAGCTGAAATACCCAACAAATGTGAAATACAACCTGTAGAGAAAATAAAAGATAGATAGGGATGGTTCCCAGTTGAGGGATGGGGCCACCCTCACATCTGTTTCATTTCTTTATGAAAACTTAAAATAATGTTATACAACTCATCAGGAAATCTTAATTAAATTTTCATTAGAAAGCATAAAGGAAAATTAATTTTTATAAATAAAGAGGTTGAAGATCATGTTTTCATCCTAACAAATTTAGATGTGCGTTATGCATAAACAATACACTGTAAGCAGGAAAACTGACTAGTGTGGCAGATCAAAAATGTATATCACAATTCAACTTCAATAGGAAGAAAGAGATTAAAAAAGGAAACTAAATATTACTAAAGAGCATGATATCCTTTCATGCTTAAATATATTCACCTAACAAGTACAAAAATCTTCTGATGGTACTATCTAGGACAGAATCATCTTTACTCTAAATTAAACAACAACACAAACCTTGGTGTGACTTAGCTACTTTTCCAGGTCCATGACAAGACACTATAACCAAGGCCATTTATAGAAGAAAGCTATTATCTGGGGCTTACCATTTTAGAGGCTTATAGTTCATGACTACTGTGGTTGTGATCATGGCAGCAGGCTGGTAGACATGGTACTGAAGGAATAGCTGTAAATTCAAAACTCGTTCCACAATAAGGAAGAAGAGAGAAAGGAAAGAGAGGGAAATGGCCTAACTGCAAATGGTAGAAGGCTTTGGAAAACACAAAACGTCTCCAGTGGCTCAACTCTAACAAGGCCATTTTTCCTAATCCTTGCCAAATATTTCCAGCAACTACGTACCAAGTATTTATATGTAGCATATGTTATACGTACTCATTAAAATAGCCAAACAGTATAAGTTTACATCTAAAGTTTTGACTTGAATGACTATTTTAAAGTGGAAACTACACACACACACACACACACACACACACACACATAACATATTTATGAAGCAAAATGATTGAAAAATCCCTTAATAAGAAATATAATTAACTAAAGTATAATTTTTATCAGAAAGTAAATGAAAAATCTTTCCTCACCTCATTCTTCTTTCTTTCCTTCTTTCTTTCTTTTCTTTTCTTTCTTTCTTTCTTTCTTTCTTTCTTTCTTTCTTTCTTTCTTTCTTTCTTTCTTTCTTTCTTTCTTTCTTTCTTTCTTTTTTTCTTTTCTTTCTTTTCAGAGTTGAGGACCAAACCCAGGGCCTTGCACTTGCTAGGCAAGTGCTCTACCACTAATCTAAGTCTCTAACCTCTCTTTATTATTTCTTAACAGTACACTTTCCTTCTGCCCAGAACTGTGACCTAATCCTTTAACAATGCCAGTTCCTTAGGGTGTATATTTATTGCCAGTTCTGTTGTCCTGAATCCTCACTACACACAGGAATCAATGGAGGGGTACACCTGCCTAAAGCGACTTAAACCAGAATTGAGGGGAGATCCTTTTGGTTGAGATAATTGTGTGACCATGCACAAGTGAAGTCTCAAAGTACATCTCATGTTCTAATATGTTTACAGTTATTTAACTTACTCAAACTTATTCTGATGTCTTCTAAATGGAAGAAAGAGCTGCAGGACAAAGTGATAAAAACAAGAGATATCACACAGCTTCAAAGTGAGTCTTAACTGCAAAGTAGAGCCTGATGCATTCATGGTCTACTGAAGTTAGGGCAAGGACTGTAGGAGCTGAAAGGGTTTGCAACCCCATAGAAATAACATTATCAACCAACCAGACACTCCCCCTGCCCCCAAGCTCCAAGGGCCTAAACCACCAACTAAAGAGTACACATGGGTAGACCCATGACTACAGTTGGATATGTAGCAGAGGATTGCCTTAGTGGGTGGGCATCACTGGGAAGGGAGACCCTTGGTCCGGTGCAGGGTTGATAACCCAGGTTAGGGGAATTATGGGGTGCTGAGGAAGGAATGTACAGGTGGGTGGGGGAACACCCTCATAGAGGCATGGCATGGGGAGGGGAACAGCTAGGAGCACCCAGGGCATATGGTCAGTGGAGCTGCTGGGACAGGAGTCTCCCCTTCCAGCCTCCATTTGCACCAGGGAGCCAGGTGGATCCACAGCCTTCTGTGCATAGCCCTCCAGGAGAGAGTGATCTCTCAACAGTGCTTCCATTTCTGAGTGCAGAGGTGAGATCTCTACCTTCTCTCTGGAGGGAAACAGTTAGGAGCACACAGGGCATATGATCAGTGGAGCTGCTGGGACAGGAGTCTTCCCTTCCAGCCTCCATTTGCACCCGGGAGCCATGAGACTTCACAGGCTTCTGTGCACAGCCCACCAGAAGAGGATGATTTCCCAGCAGTGCTTTTACTTCTGAGCACAGAAGTGAAGTCTCCCCATTTTCTCTGGAGAGGAACAGCAAGGAGTGCACAGGGCATATGATCAGTGGAGCTGCTGGACCAGGAGTCTTCCCTTCCGGTCACCATTAATACCAGAGAGCAAGGCAGCTCCACAGCCTTCTGTGCATAGACACTGGTAGAAGAGAGTTGGTCTCCCAGGAGTACAGACACAGGCTTACAGGACCATAGGAGGGGCAAGCTCCAGTCAGAGACAGCAAGACTAACTAACGTCAGAGATAACCAGATCACAAAAGGCAAGCACAAGAACCCTACCAATAGAAACCAAGGCTACTTGGCAACATCAGAACCCAATTCTCACACAACAGCAAGTTCTAGATACCCCAACAAACCAGAAAAGAGTTGTATTTAAAACCTCAACTCATGATACTGATAGAGAACTTCAAGAAGGACATAAATAATTCCCTTAAAGAAATACGGGAGAACATTGGTCAACAGGGAAAAGCCCTTAAAAAGGAAACACAAAAATCCTTTAAAGAAATGCAAGAGATCATGGGTCAACAGGCAGAAGCCCATAAAAAGGAAACACAAAAATCCCTTAAAGAATTATAGGAATATACAAACAAACAAGTGAAGGAACTGAACAAAACCATCCAGAATCTAAAAATGAAAGTAGAAACAATAAAGAAATCACAAAGTGAGACATTTCTGGAGATAGAAAACCTTGGAAAAAATTAGGAGTCATAGATGCAAGCATCAACAACAGAGTACAAGAGATAGAAGAAAGAATCTCAGATGCTGAAGATACCATAGAAAATATTGACCCAACAATCAAAGAAAATGCAAAATGCATAAAACTTGTAACCCAAAATATCCAGAAAATCCAGGACACAATGAGAAGACAAAACCTAAGGATTATAGGTATAGAAGAGAAAGAAGATTTACAACAAAGGGCCAGTAAATATCTTGAAGAAAATTCTATAAGTAAACTTCCCTAACCTAAAGAAAGAGATGCCCATGAACATACAAGAAACCTACAGAACTCCAAACAGACTGGACCAGAACAGAAAGTCCTCCTAGTACATAATAAACAAAACACCAAATGTACTAAACAAAGAAAGAATATTAAAAAAAATAAGTGAAATGGTCAAATAACTAATAAAGGCAGACCTATCCAGAATCACACCAGACTTCTCACCTGAGATGATGAAAGCTAGAAGATCCTGGGAAGATCTCATACAGACCCTAAGAGAACACAAATACCAGCCCAAACTACTGTACCCATCAAAACTCTCAATCACCATAGATAGAGAAACCAAGATATTCCATGACAAAACCAAATTTACACAATATTTTTCCACAAATCCAGCCCTACAAAGGATAATAGATGGAAAATGCCAACACAAGGAAGGAGACTACACCCTAGAAAAAGCAAGAAAGTAATCATCCAACAAATTCAAAAGAAAGTAATCACACAAACATAAAAATAACATAAAAAATAACAGGAAGCAGCAATCACTATTTCTTAATATCTCCTAACATCAATGGACTCAATTCCCCAATAAAAAGACATAGACTAATAGATATATTTTCATGTAAATCTTCAATTTTATTAGAAAATGTTTGCAATTCTTCTTTCAATAAATTTAGTAATTTTTTGTCTACCATTTTATTTGTATAATTTTCCATGATAGTCTTTAATTTTAACATATTTTTCTACATATTTATTCAATTTTATCAGAGATATTTTCCATGTAAATCTTAAATTTTATCAGAAAATGTTTATAATCTCACTTTCAATGAACTTAGAAATATTTTATACCTACCATTTTATCTGTATAATTTTCCATGAAATAGTCAATTTTAATGTGTTTTTATATATATTTTTTGAATTTTATATAAAAAGGAGATGGATGTAGAACATGTAGGCGGAAAGGCCACACACAGCTCAGCATGTAAGGACCATGTGCAGTTGACAAAGCTGAGACAACACGCCTGTCACTTAACAGTCACAGGGTATGGTGATAACCAGGATGGCCAGGGACAACTTTCCACCTGGACAGGTGAGTCAGGCGGGGGACACAATTGGGGATAGTTCCCTGAGTCCCAGTGGAAAGATGTGGCCTGCTTTCTCTGTGGAATTTCAAAACAGGGGGTTACGGGGGTGAAAAATAGAAAACTCAGAGTTTAGAAAATTATTTAAATACAGAGCATCATCTGCCTTCCAAGTTCCCCCCAACAGCACCCTGGCTATGGAGATGTGTAGTATAGTGTCAAGAAAGCCTTTCTTGGGGCAACTGAGATGGCGAAGTTGGTACAGTTGCTTGCTGCCAAACTTCACACCCTGCGTTCAATTCACGTGGCTGAAGAGAAAAACGACTCCATCAGATTGTCCTCTAACTTACATACATGTGCTCTGCCCCCCATAAACAAACGTGGAAATAAAATGTAAAACAAAGGTGATGTTTCAAGCAAACGACACAGGACTCCACCTAGACCCTCAAGCACAGGCACCTGTCTGTACTGCACAGGGGGGAATCCAGGACTCTCTGCTTCCTGCCCCTTCTTTCCGCATGTCATCAGTAATCCACAGTGATGTCTGGGATGAAGCAAGACCATGGAAACTTACCTCCCTAATATGGAAGGCTAATTCATTTGTATTAGGGATTAGGGATAATTACACTTAAAAAAAATGAAAAAAGTATTGTATTTTCCTGAGCAAATATTTAACTAATTTGCATTTGTTTCCTTTATCTGTAAGATAAGAATAATGATATTCTATGTTTTTACTTGACTGAGTTGTGAGGAACTCTAAAGTTTCTGACATCTGTAATCTATGCATAAATAGATTTTACCTTTTCAGATTTAACCATTTTGAAAGAAAATATTCATATGTTGTAGATATTCATACATGCTATATCAAAATATTGTCCAACCATTTGTTTTATGTGAATGTAATTTTTGAGCTATTAAAATACGAGTTTATGAAGGGAATAGATAATCAATGCTAATATCTGGTGATTGCTAGTTATAACTAGACTAAGAATTAGTGTTGGAAGACCCAGAAGAATTTGGAAAGCAAGAAATGTCTATGTGGACATGTAACTTCACTGAATTTGAATCAGAGATAAAGTGAGTTGAATCAGACATTTGAAACATATGGAATTTTAACAATCAAGGGGAAATGAGAGGGAGGTGGCTGCTGAGCCTGAGAATAAACTCAGTGTGAAGTGCGATGTGGAATCAACCACGTGTATAGCTGTCCTCAAGACTTGGGTCAGAGTTTCTCCTGCCTCTCTCCCTCCCTTCTTTCTCTCCTTTCTCTGGAAAAAAAATACAGAAGCAATCCCTGTCATCTATGCATTTGCAAGTTACCCAGTTCTTTAACATGTGCCCATTGTTTTTCTTCAGTGCAATTCAAGTCACAAAAATGGGAATATATCCAATTTAACTCCCAGAAAGTGTAATAGAAGTTCAAAGATAAGGAGAAATTTACTACATTATTATATGCAAGCAATTATTCTTTGAAATTACCAAACACTTGGATTTTATGTCATCAAAATGTCTGAAGTTTGATAGCTCAAATTTCATATTCTCCTAAGACATGGTTCTCTTCATCTCTTGGAACTTTGAATCTAGTACAAATTAATTTACTTGATTTTATGTGTGAGTGTCTGCATGCGTCTGCAGGTATATATGCGCGCCACACACATACCTTATGTCTGTGAAGTGCAGAGGAGGATATCTGGTTCAATAGAACTCTTTCTACAGGAAGCTGTTTACTGGTCTGTGGGTTTTAGATCCAAACCTAGGTCCTGAGAAAAAGTGGCAAGCACATTTAAGTGCTGAGTCATCTCTCCAATTATGGAACTCCACTGCAGTACTGGAGTACTGGAGTATGAATTCAGTAAACTAAACTCAGAGGATATCTCTGTCAGGCACAACCGAGGTCCCAATGATACTCTTGCTACCTTTTTTTACTTGTTTTCAATAATTTACTGGTGTTTTAGAACTTAGACTTCAGAGGACCCTATTAAATAACCCTATTAAAAATGGGGTATAGACCTAAACAAAGAATTCTAGACTGAGGAATACTGCAGGCCCGAGAGGCACCTAAAGAAATATTCAGCATCCTTAGTCATCAGGGAAATGCAAATCAAGACAACCTTGAGATTCCACCTCACACCAGGTTTTGTATTTGAAAACAAGATTACATGAGCAACTCAGTATCTTGTAAAACAAATAAAATATAACAGCATTCAGTGATACTCTCTAAAAAATAAATTTTAATTTTTCTGTAACTGTTGAATTTATAGCTATAAGTATCATATTGCTTCTAGTTAGGTAATTGGGTAATGGTAGTTAGGTAATGCATGATTTCAGTATACATACCATTTCATTATTAATATCTGTTAATGATCTGTTTTTTCTGTCTACAGGATCTAAAATAATGTCATATATACAATGCTTTGTGTAATGACGGTATTGGAATAGTGTTAAAATTCGCTTTGTTATGTACAGGATTAAATTCTGGAATTCAAAACTAATGATAAGGTTTAAATTTACCTTCTATGTTTATTGATACAAAAACTGAGTAAAACTTTAAATTCTGAAATCATCAATCACTCAGTCACACGGTCAAGGCACTGATATAAAGTACTTATTGAACATCATGATAAAAATCACAAACAAATACATGAAATATAAATAATCTTATTGACCCGATAAAGTTCATCACTAACTTATTTTGTATAACTATCTCTTTCTATGTTAAGTATATGTGGAATACTTGCCCCTTGGGGATTAGAGCTCTAGTAAACATTGAGTTTTAGCCAAAAACACTAAAGACATTTGCTGTTTGTATAATACTTATCATCTATAGAGAGTAAAAGGCACTCACAAAATAAACTTATTGATGACTAAGTATTATCTCGAAGAAATGTAGCTTGTGACAGTATTAAATATGCACCAGCCAAAACATCCTTGAAAATGCAAAACATTGAATTGAAATTATAATGGAAGTAACTTGAAAGGTTATGAATGGAGGAAATACAACCTAGGATGGTAAATAATATGCACAAAGGCCAGTTGCCAAGAGACAATATGAATGATAACAGCCAATTATTTAAATTGTACTATGTGAAAACTAGGAAGAAGAGAGTCAGAGACTAAAAGAGAAGGATGCTTTTGTAAAATGCATGGAAGATTTTAGTGGTTATTCTAACAGAAATAGAAATAAGAAATGGGGTACAGAGCTAAACAAAGAATTTTCACCTGAAGAACTTTGGATGGCTGAGTAACATCTTAAAAAATGTTCAGCTTCATTAGTCATTAGGGAAATGCAAATCAAAACAACCCTGAGATTTCACCTTACACCAGTCAGAATGGCTAAGATTAAAAACTCAGGAGACAGCAGGTGTTGGAGAGGGTGTGGAGAAAGAGGAACACTCCTCCACTGCTGGTGGGGTTGCAAATTGGTGCAACCACTCTGGAAATCAGTCTGGCGGTTCCTCAGAAAACTGGGTACGTCACTTCCAGAGGACCCTGTTATACCACTCCTGGGCATATACCCAGAGGATTTCCCTGCATGTAATAAGGATACATGATCCACTATGTTCATACCAGCCCTATTTATAATAGGGCTGGAAAAACCCCAGGTATCCCTCAACAGAAGAATGGATGCAAAAAAAATGTGGTATATATACACAATGAAGTACTATTCGGCCATTAGAAACAATGAATTCATGAAATTCTTAGACACATGAGTGGAGCTGGAGAACATCATACTAAGTGAGGTAACCCAGTCTGAAAAGATCAATCATGCTATGCACTCACTAATAGGTGGATATTAGCCTAGAAAATTGGAATACCCAAAACATAATCCACACATCAAATGAGGTACAAGAAGAACGGAGGAGTGGCCCCTGGTTCTGGAAAGACTCAGTGTAGCAGTATAGGGCAAAACCAGAACAGGGAAGTGAAGTGGGAAGGGGTCGATGGGAGTACAGGGGGAGGGAAGGGGGCTTATGTGACTTTTGGGGAGTGGGGGACCAGAAAAGGAGAAATCATTTGAAATGTAAATAAAAAATATATCGATTAAAAAAATAAAATAAATTAAATTAAATAAAAAAAGAGAAAGAAATAGAAGTTTGGTTTCTTGTTTAGGCCAAAATTTCATAGTCAAAGATAAAGGAAAGAAAAGCAGGAAAGAAGGCAGCCAGGCAGAGAAGGAGGCAGGCAAACAAGCAGGAACTGAATGTAGAAGGGATTGAGGACAGAAGAAAGGAATTCCTTAAGATCCTCCAAGTATCTTACATATAATTATGTGCGTTATGGGAGGGGGTAACCCGCATCCCATCAGAGCTCAGGATGGAGTGTGCGGGTGGACATGGGGAGTTGAACTGCTGCAGGCATCCCCACAGAGCCTCAGGGTGAGCATCAGGCTGTGGAGGGCCTCCTGACCTTGGCGGTGGAGAAGGTGCAGTCTTTGGGGGGGTCTCAGCCTTGGACATCGCAGACACTGTTAGATGTTGCAAAAGAGCTGAGAATCCTTGGGGTCACCCAGCGATCCTGCAGGACAGAGCTCCAGGGCAACAGGTTGGCAATCATGGCCAAGGCAGACACAGAACATCAAATGTTGCAAAAGATCTGCAAACACAGTGAGGGCCTGGGGGGGGAGGGGAGGGGGCAGCTTCTGGCCCCAGTTCGAAGGGGGTAGGGGAGAGCTCCTGCTGGGATGAGAGTCTGCTCGGCTTCGTTGGTGGCCACTGTGGCTAGGAATGCTGGGAGGCCTTCTAACAGGAGACTATATCCATGGCTTTTGGGGGGAAGACCTGCCCCATTGTTTCAGCAAGGCGGGGTCCAGATGAGAAGAGGCAGTGCATGGTTTTAGAGTTTATTGTAAAGAAGTAGAAAGAGAGAGAAAATAGAGAAAGAGAACCTGGACATGTCTATGTGGAGAGAGGGGGGAACATAATGGGGAGATTGGGGGTAGTAAGTAGACAAGAGAGAGAACAAGAGTGAGAGAAGAGAGAAAGGAGGGGGAAACACCCACTTTTATAACTGTTGCCAAGTAACCATGGCGAGGAACATACCTGGCTGTAGCCAGGTGACTGTGGGGGTGGAGTCCAACCAGAATATTAGTGGTTGGGGTGTTGCTCTATGTGACTGATTGCCAAAGAATTATGGGGTTGAGGGCCTCTTGTCAGAAGCCTAGTGTCTGGGAGCATGGCCAACAGGTCCGTCCCTTGTAGAGTATCTACTGGATCTCCAGAGGTTAAGCCTTGCTCAACCAGAACACAGACTGTCTTTCACGATCCTACAATAAAATATTTTATATGCTGGTCCTCAACAGTAATAATAGTAATTAAAATAATAGAAAGATCACTTAATGAACTGTAAGGTTTAGATCTACTTCAAAATAAAGTCTTCAGTTTCTTGAATAGTAACTCGAGTTTACAAACAGATAAAAAATAGGTTAGCAATCGAATATTCTATGTACAATTTGGGTTTGAAACTATTGTTTCACCAACTCTTTCTTAATTTATTTGATCATATTTCTGCTTTCCATAGTTTAGTTATTGTGATATGTAAAGTCATAAATTAAACTATTTACTAAATAAACTACCACGTATTTATTAGTACCCACACAGCCATTCCCCTCCCCTTAACAGAACATATATCTTCCCCTATTGCATCAAGTATTTTGTTAATATTTGAATAAATTTCGTGCTAATATGCATACACAATTACCTCACTGATCTCTCCTATGTTTTCCAATATATCTGTGCTAAGCAAAGAAACTGCAAAGTGTGCATATGAATTGCATATTTAATATGTCAAGTATGCAGCTCACACAGCTTCCCAAAAAAGTTTTATAAAATACTATGAAGTGTCAGCAAAATATTACCCAATGGGGTCATGATGTTTGTTTACACTTGATGACTATTTACTATAAATGAGACACTGTCATAAATATTTATCTGTTTAGTTTTTATAAAAATGTTATAGAATTATTAGTTTATCTACATTTTTAGATACAAATTTATGCAGGTTAGATGTTTGGCTTTAATTAAAGTTGGTGAACTAGGCTTGAAACTGAGGAAATCTGAATCACATTACATATTACTCTAACATGTTTTAAACTGACAGGAACTAATGTAAAAATAAAGAAGAGACAAGAATAATATTTATAATATATATAATATATATTATTTTATATAATATTATATAATAATAATATCTAAATAAGAATAATAAAAATATCAAAGCATCAGAGGAATATGTTCAAAATATTGATTACATATTTATATGATTTAATAAAATCATCATAATTATTTTTAAAAAATTATATTTAAAAATATTACACTTGGATAATATGAAGTTTGAACAGCAAAGTCCTATCAAAAATTCATAGTTTTCATATACTTATATGTGATACAATTTCTATTAAATATTTGACAAAATAACTTAAGTCATTATTATTATTACTATTACTATTATTTAAGGCTCCTTCTACCCCAGCACATTTACCAATAATTTCAATTCTTATTTTTTCAAAATATTTCTTCCTAGTCTCAGATGTCTACAGTTAACTATTTTGGTTTTGCCCTTCCTCATATAAAATGTGTGTAGAGTATACTATAAGTACATATAAATATGTAAATATATATATGTAGGTAGAGTATAATTCTTTCTAGAACAATTTAAGAAGAAAATCCGTTTTGCTTCCATTAGTGTTTCAGATGCATAGTATATTCAGAATCAGCCAATCTTTTAGCACTTCCTAGGGCTCTAAATCTTAAAGGGTCATGAGAATTACATATTAGTTGAGAAACTACTTTTGCTAGGGTGTTGGCTTCCTTCAGGAAAGATGGCACCAAGAGCCTAGTGATAGCTATGATAACATGGAGCAAAAGAGGAGTAGTGGTAATAATATCTGCAGTTTGAACTTACTGGGGTTTTTTTTGGTGGGGTACCATTGTCCTTGGTACCCTCAAAAAGTAACCATCAGCTGGAATAGGAAATGAAAGAGAATTATTGAAGGGAAACATAATGCCCAAGAAAAGGTAGCAGAAATGAATCTTGAGTGTCTTCCTACTGATGCCAATTTGATGATCATTATTTCCTGTGTTTTCTAGTTATTCTCTACATGAAGCTCTGAGTATACAAGCTGTAAATGACACTTCAGAGAGACTTTTTATTTTTAATATGGCCAGTCTTACTATAATATCACTTTTAACAGTAACAACCAAAGGGTATAGAGAACCCATAATCTATTTAGTTATCAATGTCAGTAGTGACCAATAGAATCATTGTTCTGTTTACTGTTTGGTGCTTAGATCCACGTTTTTATTTTATATAAAGAGATGCATAAGCCTTTTGTTTAATAGATATATTTTCATCATAACGTTATATGGTGTTTCAATCCTGCTGACTTAGCAATTACTAGCCAACTCCTCTGTCTTAAGAGTATGATTATACACATCCTCTAAATAGAAGATTTGGTGCTGGAGATATCTTTGTTCATAAAAAAGTACTTGTGCAAGCTGGAGACCTGAATGAAATTTCTGAGATTCATATGATAGAAGAAAAGAGGTAATCACAGGAAACTTGTTTTGTTTCCACAACACTTATATCTTGACTGGTTCTATTTTGGGACACATGGTTTTAGAGATAAGAAGGGTGTATTGTGTGCAGTACATCTGGGGATCTGAATCAAGATTTTTTACAGTTGTTCTGCAAGGTATCCTCTCATGGTTGATATAGCATCACCCTGGTCATATTTGTCTTTCCATTGTATAAATTTATTTAATCTGGTATAGCACAAATAACTTGCAGCAGTATTCCCATTGTCTTGCAGGTAACTGATGAAACAATTCCAAACTCCCAAATACTTCATTTTGTCTTTAATTATGATAAACATGGGAAATGTTCATTTGGGAAGTTGAAGAAGCAGACATCCAGATGCAATAAGATTTGGGGAGGTCTCTGAAAGTTGTCAATAAAACCCTCATAGTAGCAGAGGAAGGGGGTGTGTGAAAGGAAGATTCTGGGTATGTGTGTGTGTGTGGGGGGGGGGGGGAAACCAGGGAAGGGGATAACATTTGAACTGTAAATAAAGGAAATATCTAATAAAAAAAGGAGTTGAGGTTATTTGAATAAGGATGCCCTCCAAAAGCTTTCAAAAAATGTATTTGAATGCTTCCTGAATGTTACTATTTGAAAGGATTAGGAGTAATGACCTTGTTGGAGACAATCTGTCACTGCTGGTGGACTTTGAGGTTTAAAAAGTACAAGTCATGCCAAGTGGCTCTCTCTTTCTGCTGCCCCCATATCTGGATGTAGAACGAAAGTTCTACAGAACTCTCATGGTTATTTCTCCAGAACCATGTCTACCTTTGTTCCACCATGGTGATAATGGATTAAACCACTGGAACTGTAAGAAAGCCCCAAGTAAATGCTTTATTTTATAGGAGTTTGCCATGGTCCTGGTGTCTTTTCACGGAAATAGCACATAGACTAAGACAGGAGTTGGTACCAAGGAGATTTCCTTCTATGTTGTCAGTAGACTAAACTTCTGAGACTGTAAGCAATCACCGGTTAAATGTTTTCCTTTGTAAGAGTTGCTATGGTCACAGCAATAGAGCATTGACTAAGACAGGATGTACGAAGACTGGATCACACCACAGCAGAGGTGTGATGACTTCGAAAGGAGAGTGAGGAGTGGGACACAAAGCTGAAACAGAAGACCTGTGCAGTAGCTTAACAAAGTTTCTGTATCCATAGGAAGTTGTTGGATTACGATTAGTCATGAGAGGAGTTTTACATCTTTAGAAAAAGGCTGATATTCATAAGTACACCGTGGTCTCTCATTGCTTGAGAACAGCTTATGGGAAATGTGGTCTCAGCATGATTGTGGGAGAATATTGAATAGGAACAGCTGGGATTGTCAGTCAATTACATTCCCTACTGCAAGCATGATGGTCTCTGCAGCTAAGGGCCTTTGTTTATTCTTAGTTTTCTTTGTTCCCTTGTAAATTAACTATTACCTATCCAGTATTAGTCTCCTAAAGATGCCTTAACAAAGTACAACAAATTAAGACATTGTCTTAGTTTCAGTTTTACTGCTGTGAACAGAAATCATGGCCAAGGCAACTCTTAAATGGATGACATTTAATTGGGGCTGGCTTACAGGTTCAGAGGTTCAATCAGTTATCATCAATGCAGAAGGATGGTAGCATCCAAGCATATGTGAGACTGGAGTTGCTGAGAGTTCCACTTCTTGTTTTGAAGGGAACTAGTAGAAAACTGGCTTCCAGGCAGCTAGGCTGAGGGTATTAAAACCCATGCTCACTGTGACACACCTACACCAATAAGACTATACCTCCTAATAATGCCCCACCCTAGGCCAAGCATAGACAAACCATTACACAGTTCAAAAGAGTGCAGGTTATTAACCCACATTTCTGGAAGGTAAATATTGGAAATTAAAGTGTTGGCATTGTCAGTTTCTTCTGAAGGTATGGTGGACAACTGTTCCAAAATGATATTGAGATAGGAAGGTAACTTTCCCGATAGAATGCTTGCCTTGCAGGCTTGAATCTCTAGGCTTTGTCCCCAGCTCACCTTACAAATAGACAGTGGCACATACACATAATCGCAACACTTGAGAGACAAAAATGATCGGAGTTCTAAGTCATCTTCAATTAGATAGTGATTTTGATTCACGTGGGGTCTTGTCTTAAAAAACAATATTTCAAATGTAGTGACATTTTTGGAGGTAAACATGAAAGAATACACCAATTGTCGGTAGTATGTGCTATAAAGTAAAATCACATAGCATTTGGTCTTAGGAGTTGTTAATTTAAATAAATGTTTCACTCATGTCTAACTCTATTTTAAGGATGGTTCAGTGATTTGATAAAACACAATATTATTTTAAGGGAAAAAAGTTATTTTCACCACTCACACCTTCAGAGTATTCTAATTTTTGTTTTATTTGACCTGAAATAATTGTTTTGTATCTGTTCGACTTTAGGGGGTATCATTAAATATAATCTTTTAATTAGAGAACATGTTGTGAAAATATGTTTCTCAATCTTTAGCGCTATACGTAGAATGCCCATCAAATATAAGAGGCTGCATTGTGTTACTCCTTATTCATTCATTTATTTAAATACATGTGTTTTGGTCAGCACTCAGTAAGGAAGAGACGGTACATGGGAAAAGTATCAGAGGTTGAGATATGGGATGGAAATAGGTAGAGACTTCGGCTAAGTGAAATAAGTATAAGTTAGCAAAAATAAAAGACATGAAAATGCAAGAGGAATTACTAGGAATATGGAAGAAAAAGAGGAAAAGGGGGAAGGGATAAGAAAGAACAATAGTTGGACAAAGATGATGTGTAAGTGTATTGTACAAATATATGAAAATGTCATAATGGCATATTCTGCTTTGTACAACTGATACTTGCTTTTAGTTAAAAGTGATAAATTGTTCTTTTTAAATACATGATAACAGTTTTAAATATATTAGAACTGCTTATCTATGGCTTTAAATGTTTATTACATTTATATATTCATTGTGTATATGTGTGCATATGTGTGGGCTTACAAGTGGTATAGCGTATATGTGAAAGTCTGGAGTTGGTTTCAGTAATGTGGGATCTAGGCATCCTTTTGAGATAGCTTTAGCAGCAAGTGCCTTTATCCACTGAGCCATCTTGCCAGCCCAACACATGACTTTAATACATATGCTCATTCGTCACTCTAAGTACATTGTTAGAAATAAAAGAAAAGGAAAACTAAAATGTATTTTCAAACACCAAGTTTTCATTTAGCTAATTGTATGAATGAGTATGTTGCTCTTTACATGTTGTAGCTCAGAGACATTCTTTTAAGAGATGTTCCAGCATCATTCAGCCATAATTGAGTATACCATATTATGAAATAGTAGAAGAAAAAATGGGCAGTCTATTGTCCCAGGCCTGCTCCGTTCCTGTTTCCATATTCTTGGCCCCTCATCACAATCTACTCCTGAATAATGTTTGTTGGTAGTGTATCAGATACAATCTGAACTGTTCAAATTTTACAGCTGCTTTCCTCTACTGTCTTTCATAATCAACCAACTCTTAACACCCCTGATACAAGCCTAGTTGACACTTAGTGATTGAGCATTCCGATAACAGAAAATCTTCTAAAAGATTCTCTGACTTTTCTTGACAATTCTTTAGCATATGTAGAGGTTCTGTATCTTTTCTTCTTCTAGACAGAGTCATAAATTAAGAAAATATTCAAAATCTGGTAAAAATATTTTATATTTCCCAGGCTAAACCAATAAACTGGAGTGAAATTAGCATAGAAAATGAGAATAACCTAATATAGCTTAAAAAATGATCAGTTTAACCTACAGAGATAATAATGTCTTAAATTCTTAACAAAGAGAAAAGGGATATAACTTGCTATGTCAGTCATGAAGAACAGTATTATCAAAGAGGTAAACACTGCAGTACTATGAGAACAGATGAGCCTAATACATCAATAATCAACAGCAATAAAAGGGATCTATGAATGATGGAATGAGAAAGTCAGATGACACTTGAGCACCTACTTGGAATAGACCTAATCTTTAACTCCAACAAAGAGAAAGACTATATGTTACAGCAGACATACATTTACATACATATGTATGTCAGCTGAAACACTGAAATGGAACAGATGAGAAAGAGAATAAAGGAGCTGTCTAGGGCAGACAACATGAGCTGACCGTAAATGCCTTAGAAAATTGATCTTTAAATAGTCTGCTCAATAGTTTATCAGTAATTCTTGCCATCCTAGTTGAATCTCTCCCTTGATCAATCACATCTTCTGTCAATGAAATGCTGTCTTTTAGCATTCACCAGACTAGCTGCCAGGATTGCTTCTTTGCAGTAATGTTCAAGTTAGTCTAAAGCACAGGAATCTTATCTTTAACTGTCTCACAAACATGTACGCATATACATATATTTATACGCACAGAGTACACACATAAAAATTGTACACATGATGCTTGCTGTGTCTTGCTGTGGACATCATCATGAGGAGGTGAGACATGCCAGGGATTTAAAGCAAAGTTTTCATAATGTTGAGCTCAAAGGTACTACATTAATTATCATGTACTGGAAAAGATACTTTTCTGATATAGATTGACAGATGCACTATTCTAGGTATAAAAATGATCCATTAGAATATCTGTTTAATACAACACTGATTTAGCAGGATAATAATATACAGTACTCTCAAACTAATTGAAGTAAAATAAATGGTGTACTGGCTGGTTTTACGTGTCAACTTGACACAGGCTGGAGTTATCACACAGAAAGGAACTTCACTTGGGGAAGTGCCTCCATGAGATGCAACAGTGGGGCATTTTCTAAATAAGTGATCAAGGGTGTAGGTCCCCTTGTGGGTGATACCATCTCTGGGCTGGTATTCTTGGGTTCTATAAGAGAACAGGCTGAGCAAACCAGGGGAAGCAAGCCAGTAAGAAACATCCCTCCATGGCCTCCACATCAGCTTCTGCTTTCTGACCTGCTTGAGTTCCAGTCTTGACTTCCTTTAGTGATGAACAACAGTGTGGAAGTGTAAGCTCAATAAACACTTTCCTCCCAAACTTGCTTCTTGGTCATGATGTTTGGGCAGGAATAGAAATCTTGACTAAGACAAATGGTAATGCATTTTTTAAAATGATAGCTAAATTTTCTGTCATATAATCTGAATCTCAAAAAGTCACTGAAAAACAAATAAAGCAATACAAGAAAAATGCAAGGATATTATCAAGGCTCACTTGCTTCACAGTCTTTCCTACTCTAACTGCTAATAGGTATAAAGGGCAATCAGTTTTTTAAAATGCTTTATTAGCCTACAAAGAATAAACATAGATTACAACATTTTCAACCAAAGTTTGCCTTACAGCTGGATCTCATGAAGGCATTTCTTCTCCTTTCCCCCTTTTAATCCCATTTTGTGTCAAGTTAACACACAAAGCCAATCCATACATGGTTCTAATGGAAAAATCCAAACCTTTCCATTCTCAAGGCATCACACAGACATGAACATCTTTGATACAATTCTAAAGAAACAGACTTGAATAATATACCAGGCTCACAGTAATTTAAGTTTTCCTAAGCCCTAGAAATTTTAAGAATAATATTATAATATTAAGAAGGAAGAATCACAAAATTCAGACAAGAGGCCACTAACATGCTTCATTGAAACTGAAAGTATTAACATGGGCTGTTTTCAAAGCTATTTCAATAAAGCCTTTAAAGTATATTTTTAATGAATGGACCATTTATGCTTTGAGAACTAGTAAGATATTGAACTTATTATTATTACAAAACAGTGTTCTCATATTTCTTCAGTTCTAGATGGAAGTTCTAGACTCTGAGTGACACCTGACACTTCTGTGCCTATGCTATGGTTAAGAGACATATGGATAATTTCAGGAAATGTTAACTAGCACAGTAGAAAAGTATTTCTACCATGAAATTACTTCTTGCTTAAGATTGGTGTCATAGGAAAAATAAAGCACTCCCTTGTGTGCCAAACTATTGTTTTAATTTGCAATCAACTATGTTAGTATTGGGCAAGAGATATGGCTTGGACACTCAAAGCCCTTGTTGCTACTCCAAAGGACCTTATTTGGTCCCCACCCTGAATGTAGGATAGTTCACAGCTCTGTAACTCCAACTTTATGGAGTCTGATATCTTCCTTTGGCTCCAGTTGGTACCCTCTCCACATATCGCATATATGCATATAAACACACATACACATGGGTAGTATATACCTTTGTTTAAGAGTATTGATCTGCAGGCTGTGAGAGGGCTTGCTGATAAAAGCCCAGGTCATACAATCATGAAGAACAGAGTTCAGAGTCCTAGAAATCATACAAAATCTAGTCAGATGTGAAATCTTGTAATCACAGTATTTGGAAGGCAAAGACAGAGGGTGCTTGGATCAAGATGGTCAGCTAGACTAGCCAGAGTTGAGGAGCACTGAGGAAAATGGTATCTCAATTAAGGAGTAGGGGTAGGGGAAGGGGGTGTGTAGAGGCGTGGGAAGGGAGATAACATTTGATTTGTTAATTAATTACTTAAAAAATGAAAAAACAATCAAGAACAACACTTGGATTAAATTTGGGCCTCCATACAGGTTTACATGTACCTACACATATATATGCATCTACACAACAAGAAGAGCAAACAGGCATGTGCACATATTTGCACACACACACACACAGGTGAAAAGAAAGAATATAAATCTAGCCAATGTTTACATTTATGTTTTTGCATTTTGCCACATTCAACTTTAGTGTATAAATCACATAGATTGTCACCTGTCTCACTTCTGGCTCTTGTCATATGTGTTTCATTAATAGGATTCCCATGATCCCCAGTGGACACATGGTCTTTTATTTCTACTCCCCCACTAAGAAATCCTGTTCTTCTTGCCCCACCCCCATATCACTATATGCTTGCCAAACACATGCCTAGTGTCACTGTTCTATCAAATAAGTACTCATTGCTTAGTTCATTAAGTCAATGGTAGCATTATTCTATAGTTAAATTTTCCTCTGTTATTTCATCTCATGAAATGATGGATAATATGAGATGAAAAAAATTACACTTATCTCAAAACCATCACTTATTACCTAAAATGAAGCCCAGCATTGTTTGCTTCTAAATGTCAGTTTTTAAAAATCCCCTGAAAATAACAGAAAAGGAATTAGCCCGACATAGCTAATTAACTCCAGTATTTTCTGACACATACACTATAAGCAAATCTTATTATTCAGTTCACCTATTATCATCATGCAAAAGTCACTTGTGAAGTTAGCTGACAAAATGAAGAACAAAGTGACTGCCTCAGAGACCTCAGCAAGGCCACTTAATTACTGACTGAGAATGAGAACATTTTAGACAGTGAAATTTGCAACACAGTTGCAAATATTAATTCAAAGATAAGCATCAGGATTTCGGACCAATGATTAAAGGCTCTTATAAGAAAACATTACTTTTGCTATATTTATTAGTTAACGGAACAAGGCCATACTCTTAGTACTTAATATAGCAATTAAAATGTTATAGACCACCAAGAGACAGACTGTCAGATTCAACCTAGACAAATTAGCCTGGGAGAACTATCTTTGGGGTATGTGTTGGGCTTTCTGGGTTTTACAGATACTATGTAAAAGATGTAAGCATTAAAAAATAACTGAATTTTACAAACTTTGTAGTATATTATGCTTCAAGATACTATAGTTTTAAGAATAGCTATTTACTAGCCATTGTTTTGTTTCTGAAATGATTATCCAGTATCAATGATATGTCTTTAGTAATTTGAAAAAAGAATACTTCATTACTAAAAATATCATATTTTAAATTTCCCTGTTATTTTGAATTTTGGTATTTTCCAACTTATTAAAAACTTTCTAGATGCCTGCATTATTTAGGTTAACACTTAATTTTATAGATGTAAAGTTTGCTATAGAATGTTGTCATTACATCAGAAGTTTACTGACCACACCTCACTATATTCATTATATATCTTTCTAAGGAATTAAACCATCAAGCCTACAAACAAAATTCTTTATAAACATCGACACAAATGTAAGATAAGCAAGGAAAATAAGTTATAATACACATACACACGTACACACACACACACACATGTACACACGCACACCCCCCCACACACACACACCACGCATTGAAAGTATACAAATTAACCCTCCTTACCTAGAGGGATGCTTTTTCCAAAGTTAATCACTAATTATTAAACAGAAGTGTTGCTTAACCAACAAATGGATCTTATGTTTTGACATCAAGGTTGTTCTTTACTATCTCATTGACAATGAAAATGTTTTTAAAAATGCTAAAACACATATATATAAAGCATCAACTTTCAATGTCACTGGGACCATGCATCCATTCCATGAAGGCTCCAGGCAATACTTGATGTTTCTCATATTGAAAATCATAATTTTTGATCTTTCCCTTTCAGCATAGCAATGATTTATGTTTAGATTCACTGTCACTTAATAATATAATTAAACATGCAATAAATTGACTTGCATATGGGGTAGTTTTATCAATCTTGCCACCTCTATAGATTCTTGTAACTACTATAACTCAGAATTCAGAGCAATTCCAAAACTACCAAACTTGTCTTTGCCTTACTTTCCCAGGCACATCCTTTTGCATCCTGACTCATTAGCAATCATGTAACCAGCTATTTTCCATAAAATAATTTTGTTTTCATAGGTATATATTATATACATAAATGAAAATTTAAATATATTTTTAAATGGCTAACAAATAGAATTAAATATTATATTGTTTTAGAGTCAAAATTGTTTTAGATAGTATAATATCTTTAAAATTATACAGCATCAGTACTGTAATTTGTTTTAGGAATTTGTTACTTTTCAATGTCAATGCTTCATTATGGATTCAGTAGAGTTTATCTATTCAGTTACTTTAAAATTGCAATGTTTTGTGTTTACCAATTATCAATGAAACTAAAACAAATATTCACGTGGAACAATTTGCCAATTAGGGAAACTTTGCTTAAAGTTAGATGTGTTCAAGGAAAATAATATTAGCCAAATAATATGCTTCCCAAACTATTTTTGACCCAGAGTGACTGAGGGTAGAACCAACCAAGACTGTGATCCAGGAAAAAACAAAACACAAAAAATGGAGAAGTATAACAGGTAGAGATTGGAAGTAAATGAGTGAAACTAGGAAGTAGGTAAAAAGCAAAGCATTAACACTGTATATTGTATAGCCGGTTACACATCATGAAAAAATGAACAGCAACATACTGCATAGTCTAAAATACCCAATATGTAGCAAAATGTATGGGATATTGTCTTAGTCAGAGTTTCTATTCCTGCACAAAAATCATGACCAAGAAGCAAGTTGGGGAGGAAAGGGTTTATTGAGCTTACACTTCCACGTTGCAGTTCATCAGAAAAGGAAGTCAGGACTGGAACTCAAGCAGGTCAGGAAGCAGGAGCTGATGCAGAGGCCATGGAGCGATGTTTCTTACTGGCTTGCTTCCCATGGCTTGCTCAGCCTGCTCTCTTATAGAACCCAAGAGCACCAGCCCAAAGGTGGAACCACTCACAAGGGGCCCTCCCCACTTGATCTCTAATTGAGAAAATGCCCCACGGCTGGATCTCATGGAGGCACTTCCCCAACTGAAGCTCCTTTCTCTGTGATAACTCCAGCCTGTGTCAAGTTGAAACACAAATCTAGCCAGTACAATTGACCCCTTGTCAACTTGACACACAGACACATCACACTATTAAGCCTCAACCCTTAATTTCTTAGTCATCCCCAAGATCTCAATTACTTTAAAAGTCCCACAGTCTTTACATATTAAAAGTTCAATCACCTTAAACTGTCCAATATCTTTAAAATTCAAAGTCTTTTAAAAGTTCAGTCTTTTAACTGTGGGCTCCACTAAAATGCGTTATTCCTTAAAGAAGGAAACATATCAGGGCACAGTCACAACCAAAAGCAAAACTCAAAACTCCAATCATCCAATGTCTGGGATCAAACTCATGATCTTCTGGGCTCCTCTAAGGGCGTGGGTCACTTCTCCAGCTCTGCCCTTTGTAGCACACAGCTTGTCTTCTAGGCTCTAGCTGCCTGTACTCCACTGCTGCTGCTGTTCTTGGTGGTCATCACATGGCACTGGCAACTCCAAAATGCTGCTATTTTCCACTGTAATTAGGCTTCACCAATAGCCTCTCATATGCTCTCTTCATGGTGACAAGCCTCTGCTCCCATGCATGACCCCTTCAAGTCCTAGGCCACCAATTGCAACTTCACCAATGGCCTTCCATGGCCTCTCACTGAGCCAAGAGCCTCAGCTGCTCTTCATGACCCCTTCATGCCTTCAAAACCAGTACCATCTGGGTGACTCTTACACAGTACCAACTCCAGCCACAGCACAAAATACAACTGTGGCTATCTCTGGAACACACTCTCTGTGCTCTCAGAAAACACCTCCCAGAAGATTTCACCTCAGTGATACTGATATCTTCTTAATCACTGCTAATTTCTTAGCTCCAGCTAACCAGCATCAATAGTCCCAGTAACACAAAGGTTTGCTTTAGTGGCTCTGGTATCTTGTTACTCACAACTGATTCTTCAGCCCCAGCTAACCAAAACCAGAGTCTTCACAATCAAAACACGGCCACTGTAATAGTCTTTAATCTTCCCTCTGAAATTTTACAAGTCAGGCCTCCATCTTCTGCACTGTTCTTAACATTGTCTTCCAAGCTCCTACAGAACTTTCCACTGATATTTCTCTTAATATTCTAATGGTTTTTCTAGTTCAAAGTTCCAAAGTCCTTCCACAGTCCGCCCCAAAACATGTTCAGGTTGTCACAAGAGTACCCCACTATGATGGTACCAATTTGTCTTAGTCAGGGTTTCTATTCCTGCACAAAAATCATGATCAAGAAGCAATTGGGGAGGAAAGGGTTTATTGAGCTTACACTTCCACATTGCAGTTCATCAGAAAAGGAAGTCAGGACTGGAACTCAAGCAGGTCAGGAAGCAGGAGCTGATGCAGAGACAATGGAGGGATGTTTCTTACTGGCTTGCTTCCACTGGATTGCTCAGCCTGCTCTCTTATAGAACCCAAGAGTACCAGTCCAAAGGTGGAACCACCCACAAGGGGCCCTCACCACTTGATCACTAATTGGGAAAATGCCCCACAGCTGGATCTCATGGAGGCACTTCCCCAATTGAAGCTCCTTTCTCTGTGATAACTCCAGCTTGTGTCAAGTTGACACACAAAACCAGCCAGTACAGGTATCAAAGAAACAAAGTGAATGTAAACCATGCCTTAGAACAACATTTCTCAAACTATGGGTTGTTATTCCTTTGGCAAATCTCCATTTCCAAAAATATTTACATTATGATCATATGAGTTGCCAAATTGGAGTTAAGTAGCAACAAAAATGATTTTTTGGTTTGGCATCACCACAACATTAGAAACTGTGTTAAAGGGCACCAGCATTAAATTGGTTGAGAACTACTGCCCCAGGAAAAAAATACAGTCAACAGAACAGAAATTTCCTATAGGAACAGTTATGTACAGAAATTCAATGAAAAGAAAAGACTCAAAATTTCCAATAATTTTGAGATACTCTGATTTTAAAAGCTAACATTTGATGACAAGATCCAGAGAAAATATCATACTGTGATTTTTTAAAAGCTGAGATTTGATGACATAACTAATAGAAAATATCAATTAAAAATGTAATATATACAGAAAATTTAAGTTTTTGCATTGAAAATATAATAATTAAAACAAATTCAAAATGATAATTGAACTATGTAATAGAGATTATTTAATCACATATAAAATTCTCTCTCCAGACACACACACACACACACACACAGAGAGAGAGAGAGAGACAGAGACAGAGAGAGAGAGAAATGAAAAGTGGAAAGAGACTGAGAAGTTCAAAGAAAGTGGTGTACTGTGAATCATAACAACAGTTGTGCAATAAAAAGAGCAAGAGAAGGCTCAGTATACTAAGCAACTGAAAAAAGGATTAAAAGAAATAAACATTTAAAAAAAGAATAAAGCAATACCTAGGGAAGTCAACAAACTCCACAGATAATTGCAAAGACATCCTTATGCTGACATATCAGAATAACAACACTGAGGAGAAAAAAAGATAAGGAGAAAATCCCCTTTTCTATGAATAAAATCTTTTGAAAAGGCAATACAGTAAAAAAAAAATGGCAGTCTGAGCTTAGGAGACAGGCACCTATGAGAACAGGGGTTGAATGGCATGGTGTTTATTTTGGGGAGGTGACAAAGACTTCCAAAATTACACTACACTCGCATACCTCTGTAAACATACTGAAAAGCATGGAACTATTTATTTTCAGTGTATAAATGTTTGAATTTATTTAAAAAGTAATTATATTTTTGGAAAAATTTACTTATGAATGTTATGACTTTACTGACAACCTTGAAAATGATTTATTATAAATGAGAAGATACTCTTTTATAGATTACCATATCTATAAATAGACAGTGCTTTGTTCATAAAAACACAATATTGCTCAATGGTATAAAAGATGGAAAGATCTCCCATGCTCATGGTTTGGCAGGATTAATATAGCAAAAATGGCCATCAAGCAATCCTCAGATCCAATACAATCGCCATCAAAATTCAAACTCAATTCTTTATAGAGTTAGAAAGAGCAATTCTCAAATTCATTTGGAATAACAACAACAGCAACAACAAAACAACAACAAATAAAACAGGATGATGGAATCTATTCTCAACAATAAAAGAACTTCTGGGGGGAATAACCATCTCTAACCTCAAGTTGTACTAAAAGCAATAGTGCAGGAAGATGGGAGTGGTGGGTAGATGGGAAGCACTCTCATAGAGACAGGGGGAGTAGGAATGGATGGAGAGTTTCCAAATGGGAGACCTGGAAAGAGGAACATATTTGAAATTACAGTAAAGAAAATATTCAACAAAAAAGAACACAGTGCTGACATACAGGAACATGAACAGATATAGTCATCATATAGATATTATAGGTGTTTCACTATATGTAGGGAAGGAGATATATGATAAATATATCTAAATTCATGTCAAACTCAGATAGGATTAACTATTTTAAAATGGTAATTCTTAACCCAATTTGATATTGACTAATATTCTGGAAAAAATATCAACAGTTGAGAAAAGGTTAATTGCTCCATAAGGTAAGGTATAGAACTTGAAAACAACAATCAGAACTAAAACCTACAAAGAACAGTTATAGAAGGACAAAGGATGTGGCACCTACTGCTTACCAACAGATGATTGCTCATTACGCACCTCCAAAGAGTGTGGCTGTGAGGTGAAAGTGCCTCTTCCCCCATCAGTGGTGGTGGAAGCACCCAGAGACAGAAGACTTTAGAGTTTATTAGTGTGGTAAATTCACATATTACTCGCAGGGTACAGATGAGTCCCCTACCCCTTTACAGATACATTAACTCATAGTAGAGCCACCTTCATGGTATGCTGCACTGCACTGGGATGCTGCAATGCACTGGCGATTACTGATGCTGCCTCTTTCTCTCCCAGATCCTCCTTCATACAGGAGTAAAGTGCTGTACTGATTTTACTCTTGCCCATGCCAAGGGTTCCAGAAGCTACAGAGGACTAAGAGAAGTGGCCAGAAAGAACATAGTTCTGATGTACACCAAGCTGTTCCTGCCCTTCATAGGTCACCCTTGAGTGGAGCGCATTGTAAATCAAGTGGCCACCTGCATGCCCCAGTGAGTCATTATGAAGCATACTTGCAGACAGAAACATCTTAATTTTATAAGTACTCATTGAAATTGCCATTGGCATTTTCAGCCTCCTGTGAACTGGCACAGTTTTTCTTGAAGTTGAAGAGCAAAGCACACAGTTAAGAACGGAAGAAAAGCAAAGCACTCTTACCAACCAGTAAGAACTGCATTCAAAGCACCATATTTCCACTCCCCATTTCAGCCTAATTCTCTGGGAATTACATAGCTCTTGTAAATGTCAAAAGCACCATTCATGCTCTTTGAGTAGAGATGTGCTCAGTTGGAGCCTTGCACTTTGGTACAAAAATCAAAGACTTGTGGTGCTTCAGATTTTCCATCAAGGAAACAAAACTATGTGTAAGAGTGGTTATGTTCCAGGGTCTTGTTAATAACCTGTCAACTTCTTTGACCATTGTGGAAGAAAATATTCCCATCAACACATAAATGAAAGGAGGGTGAATTATCAGTTTAGTGGACTACCCAGAACATCTCCAATTTCACTAGCCAGAATTGAATAAACTGACTTGAGAATCTCCTATGAGTGATTCTGAGCAGATGCAGCTATGGTTTAGGTATAGGATTAGATTATTGGCTATTCAATGGAATGAAGTATACTTCACTAATCATAAATAAATAAGTCAATAATATTGGAACTTACTTAAATGGTTTTTTTATTTTTTTTTTTTACTTTACAAACTGTTGAAAAACTAAAAATACAGTTCTACCACAAGCATGCTTAGTTATGGTAGGATTTTATGTTGAGACTGTTCAAAGAAACATTATCAAAAGCTATTTCAGTAATCTACTACCACACAGGTAGGATGCACAACACTGGCAAGGCTGTAGAATGTTGGCACAGGTCTAATTTTAAAAAGTGGTGGTTTTTGTTTCATGCCAGTGTAGAGAGTGTTGCTGCTAGTATAAGAAAGTAGAAAACAAAGTGGGAAAGCTTTACTGGCCCCAGACAGGTGTACCATTGCCAATGCTCTCAATGGGCAGCATTATTCAAGATAGGCATATGAATGAAGCCCACCTTTGTAACAGGAAGAAAAAGGTCCTGTGGGAAAATGCAGCTCTGCCACTGGACTATACAACTCTATCTGAAATCAGGAACTGCAGTGAAAGGGATATCTGCACATCTGGGGACACAGTTCCTGTCCCTTATTAGAGCACGGGGCCAGAATGTGCTTTCACAGAATTATCTTTCCAGCAAAAGAATCTGAATAAAAGACTAAGACTAAAATTTCTAAAGGGATTACCATCGCCTTTCAGAATTTTGTAAGTGAGCGTGAAAAGGGGTCATAGGTCATGGTGAGTTCTGCTAGACACCAAAGATCTAAAACAGCTAGTGCAACATAGTGCAGAGTCCCCTTAGTCTTCCTTACACAGTGTTCTTTCCCTGTGTTTGCAGTGGGTTTTTGTTACAAAATGCAGCTTACATCTATTTGGGGCATTGCCTGATTACTGAAGAAACACCTGTCAGATGGTGCCCCAGTTAATATAAATATGAAAACTGTTTCTGGACAAGCAGAGCCTAATGCTGGCAGACAAATTTATATCTTAGCAGGAAGGAAAATTCACAGCCAATCTGGTGTATCAAAGAGATGGAATGGGGTATTTCTTCTTACTAATCTTTACCAATGCTCACCTCTCTGCCCCATATGTGTCTTGTGTCTCTCATGTTTCCACATTCTATTATATTTTGCTCCTTCTACTGAACCAAATTGAAATTTCTGTATTGTTTTCTATCCAAAGATAGAATTATGTTACATGAAATAGTAGTGCCTTTACCGGGTAAACCCTTTCCTACCCAGCTTGTTTCTTGGCCATGATAGTTTTGTGCAGGAATATAAACCCTGACTAAGACAATGACCATAAGCAATGTGTATACATGAAATCCAATAGAGGTAGGTGAATGACATGCATGATAAATCATGTTACATGTAGACAACACATTATGTCTGGTAAACAGGCAGAAAAGTCTCAGTGAGCCTGGGACTTTTGGGTTCCTTATCCACAGTAAGCAGAAAATTATGTATCTGTTTTGTTGTGGTCTCAGAGTCATTCCACAAAACACATGAACGCTGATCTCAGTTTGACAAAAATGGCTTATTGAATGCACAGGCTAACACTGGTTAGATCAGGGACATAATTCATATTGGGGCTGAAACTAAGACAACGGATATTCTTTTCTGTCAACTTATAAAGGAATGAATCACAAAAACCACAATAAGCTCATATGCAGATGTAGGAAGTGCTGCCCAGTGGTCAGTTCTAACTCAAGATACTTTAGGCATACCAGTTTATATTGACTTTTGATTTGATGAGTCCTACATAAGCTTTGTGGAATTTCTTAAGATAAATAGACCTCTGAATATAACAAACATAACTGCCAAAGTGGTCAGTTATGACCCTACTCTGAGTCAAGTTATTTTTCTGTGTCTATGACAAGCAGACATGGAACAAAATAGCTACAGCTATGCTGAGGTGGGGTCAGACCATGACATATTTAATATCTTAATTTTTTAATGAATGAATCATATTCTCTTTTCCGGCCGCAGAACTCTAATCTTAAGCTTTTCTGACTTCACCAGCTCCAACATTTAAACCAAATTTCACCAGATTTTATGTTAGTTGGATTGTTTAAAGCTGTAATAAAAACGGTGAATTTGTTTCAACCCATGATTTTAGATGATTCAGTTCATAGTCATTTGTCTTTATTGCTTCTGGGTCTATAGCTATGGGTATCATGGTGAACGAGAGGGGTGGAACAAATCTCATCACCACCATGTGGAGAGGAAGCACAGTTGATGACCAAAAGAAGGTCCAAGGTATGTGATGCAATTAAACAGATCACCCCTAGTGGTCTACTTCCTCCAAGCATGCCCAAATTGAAAAGGGTGTCTTCACCTATAATCTGAACAATTTATGAAAGCATTAAAGGTTTTACAATTTTCAAGATTCTGTCATTCTTAGAAACCTATTGCCTGCCTGCATAGCCTTTAACACATGTGCCTTAAAGGGACATTTTTAGATTCAAACTATAACAAATATTGCTGACTAACGGATACATTTTATATTATTTGCTTTTATTAGATGCTAGTGCTTTATGCACATTGAACTTAGGGCTCTGAGAACATTTCCTTGTGTAACAGCAGGAAGCTCTTTGGTCTACGCTCAGGAGGGTCCTGTATAGAACAGGTCATGGAGCTCCAACCATTTCTTCATGTGAATCCACTGCATCACAAAATCTGAAAGTTCAATTCATTTGCATTTTCACATATCGACTCTATCTCTCATTTCTCTTTAAACTAATTTTCATCCTCCTACATATATAAGGCATTTCAAACCTCAGGTTTTCCTAGAATAGTCTTAAAAACACATGCACAGTGAAATGTCAGTCCTATTAACCTCTACAACCTTTACTTAAAACCTGGTATCCTTAGCCCACAAGATTTCTCAGTGTTCAAAGGTGTTTGCTGCTAAGTCTGAAGACCTGAGTCTGATCTTTTGGAACCAATATAATAAAAGGCTCATCCTTGCCCCACCTCCAGTAAAAAAATGTAATGGAAAACACATTTTGTATAATGTTGTATAATTTTGTATAATGTTGTATACTCTTGAGGTTATTTTTATCTGTTCTCTTTTCCAATTTTCACTTTTTGAATGCATTGTCTATACTTCAAATTTCTTTGCATTCTCTACAATATTAAGCATAGCAACATTCCCTTGGAGGTTAATTAGTATGTGTCGGGTGATCCACATATGATGGTAAATTAAATGAAGCTCAGTTTGTAAATTCTGGATTAAGTCTGACAAATATTTACATGTTTTTTTTTTCTTCGAGAAACACTTCTGAAATTCTAAATGTATGAAAATCCTCTGTTCTGATTCATTTTGCTGTCAAATTGTGAGTGGTTCATTACCCACAATCTGTGGTGTAGTAACAGTGAGTTTTATAATAAACAGTGTGATCCACGCATGGAAATAAAACATAGCAAAGAACTGTGGCTCTGCAAATATGTGTTCACCAAACACTCAAGTTTCCACTCATTTTAGTTATAACTAAAACTAAGTTTTCGTCGGTGGTTTAGTTAGAAGTTTCTAATTGGCTAAAAGTAATTTATACAACTTCCTCCAAGAAGAAATGGTATGCACGTTGGATTTATGTAAAAAATGTAATTAGGCTCAATAAGTTAAGTCATATTAAATTTTTGGTACCCAAAACTTTATCAATCAGTTACTGTATTTTGAGAATTAGGTACTATCAGGACATGTTGCTCCTACTCACAAAAGCAAGATTTAAAACATATGTTGAAGTTTGTTTTTGTTTGTTTGTTTGTTTTTAAACATATTTCTCCTTGAATAGAATTAAGAAACAGGTTGACAATGAATAGTGCTCTAGTTAACACTATGGCTAAAGCAATTTGGAAAGGAAAATGTTTACTTCAGCTTACACATTCAGGCAATACTCTATCATTAAGGGAAATCATGGCAAGAACTCAAACAGGACAGAAACTGGAGGCAGAAGCTGATGGAGAGGCCATGAAAGAGTGCTGCTTACTGCCTTGCTATTGAAGGCTTACTCAGAGACTGCTATTTGTAGAATTCAGGAGCACCAGCCTAGTGATGGTCCCACCTACAAAGGGCTGTGTCCTGCTCCATCAGTACTTAACTAAAACAATGCCTGCCTGCTGAATCATATGGAGAATTTTGTCAGTTAAGGTTCTTTATCTTCTTTATGATACCTCTAGCTTGTATAGTGTTGACACATTCATCACAAACAGATACAGAATTAAGAGTATATAGTTAAAGCTCAAGTTAGGTCTCTGGCTTAATTTCATATTTCAAACTTGGAAATATGTAGTGGAGAGTTTAGCTTCTCTGCCTGTGCTCCTGGTGGTTCATGCACTTCCAGTGTCTCACCCAGGAGCTCTTTGGATCTTCGAATAAAAGATACACACACACACACACACACACACACACACACACACACACACACACACATTAGTTTGTTTTTGAAATGTCTTGCCTAGCTAAAAGGCTGGGCAGTTCTAGCCCTTCACTGGGCTATTATAGAATTCCCTCTGATACTCCTGATTCAATACGCTCTAAATATATGATCTATATATTTTGCTGCCCTGTTTCTTCTGGGTGGTCTTCTAGTCTTTGCTGCTCAGAAGCATGGGACCACATTCCTTTTCACCTGCATTTCAGAGGATTGTTCATCGATAGCTCTAAATCTGAACCATATCCCTCTGAAACATAGCCATTTTTGTTTCTACTCCTCTCTTCTGCATCGTATCCCACACAAATCCTAGGGTCCCACCCTAACTCCTTTTGCCCAGCCAATAGCAGTTGGCATCTTTATTGATCAGTTAAAAATCAATTCGGGACAAGGACCATCAGCATTTGGACATAAAGATTCCCTATTAGTTCAAAGCATTAGAACCATTACCCAAAAGAAGTGGTATGATTCTCAGTGCAAAGAAATCATAACTTCATGGTCATTTTACTTTGGAGAAGGTATCTTTGTTGGTTTAGAGATATATGATCATATAATGACAGCACATTACATATGCTTACATATTTTCATTCACATATATATGAGTAAATAATAAGAACAAAGCCTGGACAGGTTTTATGTAATCCAAATGCCATGATCTTTATATACCTAAAATAGTTGCCTCTAAAGATCTGCATAACTAAGTTCTCAAAATGAAACTTACGTAATTTCTCTCTCTCTCTCTGTCTCTCTCTGTCTCTCTCTGTCTCTCTCTGCCTCTCTCTGTCTCTGTCTCTCTGTCTCTGTCTCTGTCTCTCTGTCTCTCTGTCTCTCTGTCTCTCTGTCTCTCTGTCTCTGTCTCTCTCTCTCTCTCTCTCTGTGTGTGTGTGTGTGTGTGTGTGTGCAATCTTTGAACTTCTTGAATAGGTCAGTACTAGGCTGAAACATTTCAAAACTGAGCAGAGTATGAATGAAAAACGTTGCAAATCTAGGTGCACCTGTGTGATGCATGTTAGAGACCATGAATGAACTACCCATAAAATGTATTTTATCAAATTTCCCCAATTTTGATTTTCAGTACCTAGAATAAAATGTTCTTTCAATATTGAAATTTTAATAGAGCCTCTTTCACAGCCAGTGTCGCTGTAAGACTTTGATAGTGATGAAGAGAAAAAGAAACAAGACATTAAATTATCTGCAAGCTTATATTGCTTTGTAGACTAAATGAGTAGGCTCTCTTTGGGAGTGGCAGGTATAGTCTGGTATCTATTCTTGTTTGTCAATTTCGCTATAGTTGTAATCTACTAAAACCCCTAAAATTGTGTGCCACACCTGTGAAGAATTCTTTAACTTGAAATGGGAAGATTCACTTCTAATCTAGATCTTTCAGGAGGCACAACATTTGAGCTGGGAAAATATACCCTTAATCTGAACCATACCTTCTTTAGAAAGCCTATATTAAAAACTTGGAAGAAGGAAGTTTCTATGTATTACTTGCTTTCTTTCACCTTGCTAGCAAACCCAGTCCTTCAGGAGCATTAAAGCCTATTACTTTGGGATTCTGGTATATACTGAAGACCAGTTTAGACATCCAGCCTCATGAATTAAACTACTGTATTCTTGGACATTCTATTCATAGGCAATAGCCATTGGATTAGCTGGACTACAGCCTGTATATTATTCTAATAAATCCTTTATACATGTGTATATGTGTATAATATATCATTTATATGTATATTCATTCAATAAGTTCTGGTACTCTAGAAAACCCTGATTAATACATATGGATTCATCCCACTTTTATTTTTTATTCCACAGTTGCTGTTTATTAATTATTCTCTTATGTTTATCAATAATAAAGCGGTAAAATATTGCTATAATCACAATAATCAAAAGGATGATTGATGAAGCAGAAACTCACAGATATCTAGTAGAAGCACTGGAAAAGATAGACTATATTGTTCATAGCCTATGTTCAGATTTATATTTTAAACCCAGCTTGAAAAGCTAGTAGTCATAAAAATAACATTATCTAGACTGAGCATGGAGTATTTAAGTATTAGTGATATATATTTACATATATATACATCAGCAACAACAATTAATGAAAAAAAAGATAGTGAATTTGAATAAGAGCAAGGTGGGGTAATGTGGGTTATTTGAAGAGAAAGTATACAGTTTTTATTATATTTCAAAAATGTTATTTAAAATGTAAATAATCATGTTTTCAACTCACATAAATACATCAAAATTAGCAGGCTGTTAGAGGTAGAACTGACAAACATTTGAATATATACAAACATATAAATGCACATATATGCATTAATATATAAGCATGTGTTAATAACCTGTGCTAAAATGGTAACTTAAGCCTTATTTTGGATATAGCACTCAGAAAAGCTGCATGCTATGTTGTAGTACCCAAGGACTCTTCAATGTGATATAAAAGTTGTTAGCAATGTATTTTAATAGACAGGACAAGTTACACTCAATTCAAATAATTCATAATGCAAACTTGCCTTGTCCATACTCATATTTATTTGGAGTGACAAGCTTAAATAAAATCATCACATATTCTTTAATATTTTTCCATTTGGAACTGCTTCAGTCACCACCCAGAAGGCTACTGTACATCTTTAGACTAGCATGTATCTCCAGCAGACATGGGGCATTATCACAGTACTACTTCAGTGGGGTGCCATTGAAGCACGTAATGGGGAAGCACTGAGACTAATCCACAGCTATAAAAATAGTGATCAGAAAACATAGGATGAGTTAGGGCTCAAGAAGTTTGAGAACCAAATCCTGTGTTCATTGGATATATATGTAATCTATCCCAGTGTGTATACATAAATACATATATGTTATATATATGTATAAATACATATCTTTTAAGTTTAATTATACAAAAGCCTAGCTGTGAAATGTGACAGTACAGTGGATAAAAGCTCAGATTTTACCAGAAAACATGCTTCAGATCAAGATAGAAAATTATAATTTCTATAACTTTGATCAAGTTACTCATAATTTAAAAACTCTTCATTTTTGCTAATAATGCAAGAGTAATGATACCAAATTTCTACCAAGATTAAGGCTTAAATTAGACAAATAATGTAAAGTGTTTAACACAATGTTGGGGAAATACAAAAGGATGAATGAAAGCTGTGGACATTTTTTTTATTTATTTTTATTTACATTGCAAATGATTTCCCCTTTTCTGGGTCCCCACTCCCCGCAAGTACCATAAACCCTCTTCTGTCCCCCTATTCTTCCATCTACCCCTTCCCACTTCCCTGTTCTGGAATTCCCCTATACTCTTGCACTGAGTCTTTCCAGAACCAGGGCCCACTCCTCCATTCTTTTTGGACATCATTTAATTTGTGGATTTTGTCCTGGGTATTCAAAGTTTCTAGGCTAATATCCACTTATCATGAGTGATCTTTTGAGACTGGGTTACCTCACTTAGTATGATGTTCTCCAGCTCCATCCATTGTCTAAGAATTTCATGAATTCATTGTTTCTAATGGCTGAATAGTACTCCATTGTATAAATATACCACATTTTTTGTATCCATTCCTTCGTTGAAGGACATCTAGGTTCTTTCCAGCTTCTGGCTATTACAAATAGGGCTGCTATGAACATGGTGGAGCATGTGTCCTTATTGCATGCTGAAGAATCCTCTGGATATATGCCCAGGAGTGGTATAACAGGGTCCTCAGGAAGTGACATGCCCAGTTTTCTGAGGAACCGCCAGACTGATTTCCAAAGTGGTTGCACCATCTTGCAATCCCACCAGCAGTGGAGGATTGTTCCTCTTTCTCCACATCCTCGCCAACACCTGTTGTCGCCTGAATTTTTGACCTTAGCCATTCTGACTGATGTGAGGTGAAATCTCAGGGTTGTTTTGATTTGCATTTCCCTAATAATTAATGATGTTGAACATTTCTTAAGGTGTTTCTCAGCTCTCCGAAGTTCTTCATGGGAAAATTCATTGTTTAGCTCCGTACCCCACTTTTTAATGGGGTTATTTGGATCTCTGGGTTCTACTTTCTTGAGTTCTTTGTATATATTAGATATTAGCCCTCTGTCGGAATTAGGGTTGGAGAAGATTCTTTCCCAGTCTGTTGGTTGACGTTTTGTCCTTTTGACAGTGTACTTTGCCTTACAGAAACTTTGTAGTTTTATGAGGTCCCATTTGTCAATTCTTGATCTTAGAGCATAAGCTATTGGTGTTCTATTCAGGAACTTTTCCCCTGTGCCCATGTCCTCTAGGGTCTTCCCCAGTTTTTTTTCAATTAGTTTCAGTGTGTCAGGTTTTATGTGGAGGTCCTTGATCCATTTGGAGTTAAGCTTGGTACAAGGAGATAAGAATGGATCGATTCGCCCTCTTCTGCATGCTGACCTCCAATTGAACCAGCACCATTTGTTGAAAAGACTATCCTTTTTCCACTGGATGCTTTCAGCCCCTTTGTTGAAGACCAAGTGACCATAGGTGTGTTGGTTCATTTCTGGGTCTTCAATCCTATTCCATTGATCCGCTTGCCTGATATTGTACCAATATCATACAGTTTTTATCACTATTGCTCTGTAGTAGAGTTTAAAGTCTGGGATATTGAATCCTCCTGAATTTCTTTTACTGTTGAGCATAGTTTTAGCTATCTTGGGTTTTTTGTTATTCCAGATGAATTTGAGAATTGCTCTTTCTAGCTCTATGAAGAACTGGGTTGGGATTTTTATGGGAATAGCATTGAATCTGTAGATTGCCTTTGGCAAGATGGCCATTTTAACTATATTAATCCTGCCAATCCACGAGCATGGAAGGTTTTTTTCCATTTCCTGAGATCTTCTTCGATTTCCTTCTTCAGAGATCTGAAGTTCTTGTCATATAGGTCTTTCACTTGTTTGGTTAGAGTCACCCCAATATACTTTATGTTGTTTGTAGCTATTGTGAAGGGTGTCATTTCCCTAATTTCTTTCTCAGTCTGCTTATCCTTTGAATATATAAAGGCTACTGATTTGCTTGCATTAATTTTGTAGCCAGCCACTTTGCTGAAGTTGTTTATCAGCTGTAGGAGTTCTCTAGTAGAGTTTTTAGGGTCACTTAAGTAGACTATCACGTCGTCTGCAAATAATGATAGTTTGACTTCTTCCTTTCCAATTTGTATCCCTTTGACTTCCTTCTGTTGTCTAATTGCTCTAGCTAGGACTTCAAGAACTATATTGAAAAGATACGGAGAGAGGGGGCAGCTTTGTCTAGTCCCTGATTTTAGTGGGATTGCTTCAAGTTTCTCTCCATTTAGTTTGATGTTGGTTACCAGCTTGCTGTATATTGCTTTTACTATGTTTAGATATGGACTTTGAATTCCTGTCCTTTCCAAGACTTTTAGCATGAAAGGATGCCGAATTTTGTCAAATGCTTTTTCAGCATCTAATGAAATGATCATGTGGTTTTTTTTCTTTGAGTTTGTTTATGTAGTGGATAGCATTTATGGATTTCCGTATATTGAACCATCCCTGCATCCCTGGAATGAAGCCTACTTGATCATGGTGGATGATCATTTTGAGTGTTCCTCTTTATCCACATCCTCACCAGAATCTACTGTCACATGAGATTTTGATCTTAGACATTCTGACTGGTGTGAGATAGAATCTCAGAGTTGTTTTGATTTGCATTTTCCTGATGAGTAAGGATGTTGAACATTTCTTTAGGTGCTTCTGGTCCAGTCGATATTCCTCAGTTGAAAATTCTTTGTTTAGTTCCGCACCCCAATTGTTGATAGTACTATTTGATTCTTAGGAGTGTAGCTTCCTGAGTTATTCATATATATTGGATATTAGCCATCTATTGGAGGTAGGATTGGTGAAGATCTTTTCCCAACTTATTGATTACCATTTTTTCCTATTGACAGTATTCTTTGCCTTACAAAAGCTTTGCAATTTTTTGAGGTCCCATTTGGCAATTCTTGATCTTAGAGCATAAGTCCCTGGTGTTCTGTTTAGGAAATTTTCTCCCATGCCCATGTATTCAAGGATCTTACCCATGTTCTCTTCTATTGGTTTCAGTGTATCTGGGTTTATGTGGAGGTCCTTGATTCACTTGGACTTGAGCTTTGTATGAGATGATAAGAATGGATCAATCTGCAGACTGCCAATTGAACCAGTACTATTTGTTGAAAATGCTTTCTACTGAATATTTTTAGCTCCTTTGCAAAGATCAAGTGACCATAGGTGTATGGATTCATTTCTAGTTCTTCAATTTTATTCCATTGATCTTCCTGCCTGTCACTGTACCAATACCATGGAAGGTATTCTTTCTTTCTTTCTTTCTTTCTTTCTTTCTTTCTTTCTTTCTTTCTTTCTTTCTTTCTTTCTTTCTTTCTTTCTTTCTTTCTTTTGTTCTTTCTTTCTTTCTTTCTTTCTTTCTTTCTTTTGTTCTTTCTTTCTTTCTAAATAACTATTGCTCTGTAGTACAGCTTGAGGTCTGGGATGCTGATTCCTCCAGAAGTTCTGTTATTGTTGAAAATAGTTTTCACTATCCTGGGTTTTTTATTTCAAATGAATTTGCAAATTTTTTTCTAACTCTATGAAAAATTGAGTTGGAATTTTGATGGGGATTGCATTGAATCTGTAGATTGCTTTTGGCTAGATGTCTGTTTTGAATATATTAATCCTGAACATGGGAGATCTTACCATCTTCTGAGATCTACTTTGATTTCTTTTTTCAGAGACTTGAAGTTCCTGTCATATAGATCTTTCACTTGCTTGGTATGTAATTTGGTATTTGTAACTATTGGGAGTGTTGTCATTTCCTTAATTTCTTTCTCACCCTGTTTATATTTTTGAGTATAGGAAGGCGACTTATTTGTTTGAAATCATTTTATATCCACCACTTTGCCAAAGTTTTTTTAAATATCTTTATTTTCTATATTCTTGGTTTACAATCCAAATGATTTCCCCTTTCCCGGATCGCCCCTCCCCATATGTCCCATAAACCTTCTTCTCTCCATCCCTTCTCTAATCACCTCCCTCCTTTTTCTCTGTCCTTATATGCGCTTCCAATGCTAGATCGATACTTTCCAGGATCAGGACCCTCTCCATACTTCTTCATGGGAGTCATTTGTTATGCAATTTGTGCCTTGGGTATTCAGGGCTTCTGGGCTAATTAATATCCACTTATCAGAGATTGCATTCCATGTATATTCTTTTGTGATTGGGTTATCTTACTTAGGATGATATTTTCCAGATCAAACCATTTGCCTAAAAATTTTGTGAATTCATTGTTTCTAATTGCTGAGTAGTATTCCATTGTATAAATATACCACATTTTCTGAATCCATTCCTCCTTTGAGGGGAATCTGGGTTCTTTCCAGCTTCTGGCTATTATAAATAAGGCTGCTATGAACATAATGGAGCGTGTCATTATTGCATGCCAGGGAATCCTTTGGGTATATGCCCAGGAGAGGTATAGCAGGGTCCTCTGGAAGTCTCATGTCCAGTTTTCTGAGGAACGTCCAGACTGATTTCCACAGTGGTTGTACCATTTTACAGCCCCACCATCAGTGGAGGAGTGTTCCTCTTTCTCCACATCATTGCCAACACCTGCTGTCTCCTGAGTTTTTGACCTTAGCCATTCTGACTGGTGTAAGGTGAAATCTCAGGGTTGTTTTGATCTGCATTTCCCTAATGACTAATGATGTTGAGCACTTCTTAAGGTGCCTCTCGGCCATCCAAATTTCTTCAGGTGAAAATTCTTTGTTTAGATCTGTACCCCATTTTTAATAGGGTTATTTGGTTCCCTGGGGTCTAACTTCTTGAGTTCTATGTATATATTGGATATTAGCCCTTTATCAGATGTGGGGTTGGTGAGTATCCTTTCCCAATTTGATGGTTGCCATTTTGTCCTTTTAACAGTGTCCTTTGCCTTACAGAAACTTTGTAATTTTATGAGGTCCCATTTGTCAATTCTTAATTTTAAAGCACAAGCTATTGGTGATCTGTTCAGGAACTTTTCCCCTGTGCCCATGTCCTCAAGGGTCTTCCCCAGTTTCTTTTCTATTAGTTTCAGTGTGTCTGGTTTTACATGGAGATCCTTGATCCCCTGTGAGTGAAGTTTAGTACATGGAGATAAGAATGGATCAATTCATATTCTTCTGCATGCTGACCTTCAATTGATCCAGAACCATTTGTTGAAAAGGCTATCTTTTTTCCACTGGATGTTTTTGACTCCTTTGTCAAAGATCAAGTGACCATAGGTGTGTGGATTCATTTCTGGATCTTCAATTCTATTCCATTGGTTCACTTGTCTGTCACTGTGCCAATACCATGCAATTTTTAACACTATTGCTCTATAGTATTGCTTGAAGTCAGGGATACTGATTCCCCCAGAATTTCTTTTGTTGTTGAGAATAGTTTTAGCTATCCTGGGTTTCTTGTTATTCCAGATGAATTTGAGAATTGCTTTTTCTAACTCTGTGAAGAACTGAGTTGGGATTTTGATGGGGATTGCATTGAATCTGTGGATCGCTTTGGGCAAGATGGCTATTTTAACTATATTAATCCTGCCAATCCACGAGCATGGCAGATTTTTCCATTTTCTGAGGTCTTCTTCGATTTCCTTCTTCAGAGACCTGAAGTTATTTTCATATAGATCTTTCACTTGTTTGGTTAGAGTCACACCAAGATACTTTATATTGTTTGTGGCTATTGTGAAGGGTGTCATTTCCTTAACTTCTTTCTCAGCCTGCTTATCCTTTGAGTATAGGAAGGCAACTGATTTGCTTGAGTTGATTTTATAACCAGCCACTTTTCTGAAGTTGTTTATCAGCTGTAGGAGTTCTCTGGTGGAGGTTTTTGGGTCACTTAAGTAGACTATCATGTCATCTGCAAATAGTGATAATTTGACTTCTTCCTTTCCAATTTGTATCCCCTTGACCTCCTTATGTTGTCTAATTGCTCTAGCTAGAACTTCAAGTACTATATTGAAAAGATATGGAGAGAGAGGACAGCCTTGTCTAGTCCCTGATTTTAGTGGGATTGCTTCAAGTTTCTCTCCATTTAGTTTGATGTTGGCTACCGGTTTGTTGTATATTGCTTTAACGATGTTTAGGTATGGGCCTTGAATTCCTGTTCTTTCCAATACTTTTAGCATGAAAGGATGCTGGCTTTTGTTAAATGCTTTTTCTGCATCTAATGAGATGATCATATGGTTTTTTTCTTTGAGTTTGTTTTTGTAGTGGATAGCATTGATGGATTTCCTTATATTGAACCATCACTGCATCCCTGGAATGAATCCTACTTGATCGTGGTGGATGATCATTTTGATGTATTCTTGAATTCAGTTGGCAAGAATTTTATTAAGTATTTTTTCATCAATATTCATAAGAGAAATTGGCCTGAAGTTCTCTTTCTTCGTTGGATCTTTGTGTGGTTTTGGTATCAGCGTAATTGTGGCTTCATAGAACGAGTTGCGTAGAGTTCCTTTTGTTTCTATTTTGTGAAATAGTTTGAAGAGTATTGGTGTTAGGTCTTCTATGAAGGTCTGATAGAACTCTGCACTGAAGCCATCTGGTCCCGTGCTTTTTTTGTTTGGGAGACTTTCTATGACCCTTTTTATTTCTTCAGGTGTTATGGGACTGTTTAGTTGATCTGTTTGATCCTGACTTAGTTTTGGTGTCAGATATCTGTCAAGAAACTGTCCATTTCCTCCAGATTCTCCAGTTGTGTTGAGTATTGTCTTTTGTAGTAAGATCTAATGATTTTTTGAATTTCCTCATTTTCTGTTGTTATATCTCCCTTTTCATTTCTAACTTTGTTAATCTGGATACTGTCTCTGTGCCCTTTGGTTAGTCTGGCTAAGGGTTTATCTATCTTGTTGATTTTCTCAAAGAATCAGCTCCTGGTTTTGTTGATTCTTTGTATGGTTCTCTTTGTTTCTACTTGATTGATTTCAGCCCTGAGTTTGATGATTTCCTGCCTTCTACTCCTCCTGACTGAATTAGCTTCTTTTTGTTGCAGGGTTTCCAGAATGCCATTAAGCTGTTAATGTATGCTCTCTCCATTTTCTTTTTGGAGGCTATGAGTTATCCTTTTAGCACTGCTTTCCTTGTTTCCCATAGATTTGGGTATGTTGTGTCTTCATTTTCATTAAGTTCTAAAAAGTCTTTTATTTCTTTGTTTATTTCTTCCTTGACCAAGGTATCATTGAGTAGAGTATTGTTCAGTTTCCATGTGTATGTGGGTTTTCTGTTGTTTTTGTTACTATTGAAGACCACTTTTACTCCATAGTGATCAGATAGAAGGCATGGGATTAGTTCAATCTTCTTATATTTATTGAGGTCTGTTTTGTGACCAATTATATGGTCGATTTTGGAGAAGGTACCATGAGGTGCTGAGAAAAAGGTATATTCTTTTGCTTTAGGATAGAATGTTCTATATATATCTGTTAACTCTAATTGGTCCAAAGCTTCAATTAGTTTCATTGTTTCCCTGTTTAGTTTCTGTTTTCCTGACTGGTCCATTGAGGAAAGTGCAGTGCTGAAGTCACCCACAATTGTTGTGTTAGGTACAATGTGTGCCTTGAGCTTTAATAAAGTTTATTTTGTGAAAGAGGTTTCCCTTGCATTTGGAGCATAGATGTTCAGGATTGAGAGTTCTTCTTGTTGTATTTTTCCTTTGTCCAGCAAGAAGTGTCCCTCAGAGTCTTTTTTTTTTTAATTTTTTTTTATTCGATATAATTTATTTACATTTCAAATGATTTCCCCTTTTCTAGCCCCCCCACTCCCCGAAAGTCCCGTAAGCCCCCTTCTCTTCACCTGTCCTCCCATCCACCCCTTCCCACTTCCCCGTTCTGGTTTTGCTGAATACTGTTTCACTGAGTCTTTCCAGAACCAGGGGCCACTCCTCCTTTCCTCTTGTACCTCATTTGATGTGTGGATTATGTTTTGGGTATTCCAGTTTTCTAGGTTAATATCCACTTATTAGTGAGTGCATACCATGATTCACCTTTTGAGTCTGGGTTACCTCACTGAGTATGATATTCTCTAGCTCCATCCATTTGCCTAAGAATTTCATGAATTCATTGTTTCTAATGGCTGAATAGTACTCCATTGTGTAGATATACCACATTTTTTGCATCCACTCTTCTGTTGAGGGATACCTGGGTTCTTTCCAGCATCTGGCAATTATAAATAGGGCTGCTATGAACATAGTAGAACATGTATCCTTATTACATGGTGGGGAGTCTTCTGGGTATATGCCCAGGAGTGGTATAGCAGGATCTTCTGGAAGTGAGGTGCCCAGTTTTCGGAGGAACCGCCAGACTGATTTCCAGAGTGGTTGTACCAATTTGCAACCCCACCAGAGAGGGAGGAGTGTTCCTCTTTCTCCACACCCTCTCCAACACCTGCTGTCTCCTGAATTTTTAATCTTAGCCATTCTGACTGGTGTAAGATGAAATCTTAGGGTTGTTTTGATTTGCATTTCCCTAATGACTAATGAAGTTGAGCATTTTTTAAGATGCTTCTCCGCCATCCGAAGTTCTTCAGGTGAGAATTCTTTGTGTAACTCTGTACCCCATTTTTTAATAGGGTTGTTTGGTTTTCTGGAGTCTAACTTCTTGAGTTCTTTATATATATTGGATATTAGCCCTCTATCTGATGTAGGATTGGTGAAGATCTTTTCCCAATTTGTTGGCTGCCGATTTGTCCTCTTGATGGTGTCCTTTGCCTTACAGAAACTTTGTAATTTTATGAGGTCCCATTTGTCAATTCTTGCTCTTAGAGCATACGCTATTGGTGTTCTGTTCAGAAACTTTCTCCCTGTACCGATGTCCTCAAGGGTCTTCCCCAGTTTCTTTTCTATTAGCTTCAGAGTGTCTGGCTTTATGTGGAGGTCCTTGATCCATTTGGATTTGAGCTTAGTACAAGGAGACAAGGATGGATCAATTCGCATTCTTCTGCATGCTGACCTCCAGTTGAACCAGCACCATTTGTTGAAAAGGCTATCTTTTTTCCATTGGATGTTTTCAGCCTCTTTGTCGAGGATCAAGTGGCCATAGGTGTGTGGGTTCATTTCTGGATCTTCAATCCTGTTCCATTGATCCTCCTGTCTGTCACTGTACCAATACCATGCAGTTTTTTAACACTATTGCTCTGTAGTATTGCTTGAGGTCAGGGATACTGATTCCCCCAGATTTTCTTTTGTTGCTGAGAATAGTTTTAGCTATCCTGGGTTTTTTGTTGTTCCAGATGAATTTGATAATTGCTCTTTCTAACTCTGTGAAGAATTGAGTTGGGATTTTGATGGGTATTGCATTGAATCTGTATAGTGCTTTAGGCAAAATGGCCATTTTAACTATATTGATTCTACCGATCCATGAGCATGGGAGGTTTTCCCATTTTTTGAGGTCTTCTTCCATTTCCTTCTTCAGAGTCTTGAAGTTCTTGTCATACAGATCTTTCACATGTTTGGTAAGAGTCACCCCAAGATACTTTATACTGTTTGTAGCTATTGTGAAGGGGGTCATTTCCCTAATTTCTTTCTCAGCCTGCTTATCCTTTGAGTATAGGAAGGCCACTGATTTGCTTGAGTTGATTTTATAACCTGCCACTTTGCTGAAGTTGTTTATCAGCTGTAGGAGCTCTCTAGTGGAGTTCTTTGGGTCACTTAGGTAGACGATCATGTCGTCTGCAAATAATGATAGTTTGACTTCTTCCTTTCCAATTTGTATCCCTTTGACCTCCTTATGTTGTCGAATTGCCCGAGCTAGTACCTCAAGTACAATATTGAAAAGATAAGGAGAAAGGGGGCAGCCTTGTCTGGTCCCTGATTTCAGTGGGATTGCTTCAAGTTTCTCTCCATTTAGTTTGATGCTGGCTACCGGTTTGCTGTATATTGCTTTTACTATGTTTAGGTATGGGCCTTGAATTCCTGTTCTCTCCAAGACTTTAAGCATGAAGGGATGCTGAATTTTGTCAAATGCTTTTTCAGCATCCAATGAAATGACCATGTGGTTTTGTTCTTTGAGTTTGTTTATGTAGTGGATTGTATTGATGGATTTCCGTATATTGAACCAACCCTGCATTCCCGGGATAAAGCCTACTTGATCATGGTGGATGATCGTTTTGATGTGTTCTTGGATTCGGTTGGCAAGAATTTTATTGAGTATTTTTGCATCGATGTTCATAAGGGAAATTGGTCTGAAGTTCTCTTTCTTTGTTGGATCTTTTTGTGGCTTTGGTATCAGCGTAATTGTGGCTTCGTAGAAGGAATTGGGTAGTGTTCCTTCTGTTTCTATTTTGTGGAATAGTTTGAAGAGTATTGGTGTTAACTCTTCTTTGAAGGTCTGGTAGAATTCTGCACTGAAACCATCTGGTCCTGTGCTTTTTTTGGTTGGAAGACTTTCTATGACTCCTTCTATTTCTTTAGGCATTATGGGACTGTTTAGATGGTCTAGTTGGTCCTGATTTAATTTTGGTATTTGGTATCTGTCAAGGAAATTGTCCATTTCCTCCAGATTCTCCAGTTGTGTTGAGTACAGGTTCTTGTAGTAGGATCTGATGATTTTTTGGATTTCCTCAGTTTCCGTTGTTATATCTCCCTTTTCATTTCTAAGTTTGTTAATTTGGATACTTTCTCTGTGCCCTTTGGTCAGTCTGGCTAAGGGTTTATCTATCTTGTTGATTTTCTCAAAGAACCAGCTCCTTGTTTTGTTGATTTTTTGTATAGTTCTCTTTGTTTCTACTTAATTGTTTTCGGCCCTGAGTTTGATGATTTCCTGCCTTCTACTCCTCCTGGGTGAAATAGCTTCTTTTTGTTCTAGGGCTTTCAGGTGTGTCATTAAGCTGGTAATGTATGCTCTCTCCATTTTCTTTTTGGAGGCACTCAGGGCTATGAGTTTTCCTCTTAGCACTGCTTTCATTGTGTCCCATAGATTTAGGTATGTTGTGTTTTCATTTTCATTGTGTTCTAAAAAGTCTTTAATTTCTTTCTTTATTTCTTCCTTGACCAAGGTATCATTGAGTAGAGTATTGTTCAGTTTCCACGTGTATGTGGGTTTTCTGTTGTTTCTGTTGCTATTGAAGACCACTTTTACTCCATAGTGATCAGATAGGAGGCATGGGATTAGTTCTATCTTCTTATATTTGTTGAGGTCTGTCTTGTGACCAATTATATGGTCGATTTTGGAGAAGGTACCATGAGGTGCTGAGAAAAAGGTATATTCTTTTGTTTTAGGATAGAATGTTCTATATATATATATCTGTTAAATCTAATTGGTCCAAAGCTTCAATTAGTTTCATTGTGTCCCTGTTTAGTTTCTGTTTTCCTGATCGGTCCATTGAGGAAAGTGCAGTGTTGAAGTCACCCACAATTATTGTGTTAGGTGCAATGTGTGCTTTTAGTTTTAATAAAGTTTCTTTTATGAAAGAGGGTGCCCTTGCATTTGGGGCATAGATGTTCAGGATTGACAGTTCTTCTTTTTGTATTTTTCCTTTGACCAGCAAGAAGTGTCCCTCAGGGTCTCTTTTGATGACTTTGGGTTGAAAGTCAATTTTATCTGATATTAAAATGGCTACTCCAGCTTGTTTCCTGAGACCATTTGCTTGTAAAATTGTCTTCCAGCCTTTTACTCTAAGGTAGTGTTTGTCTTTGACCCTGAGGTGTGTTTCTTGTAAGCAGCAAAATGTAGGGTCCTGTTTACATATCCAGTCAGTTAGTCTACGTCTTTTTATTGGGGCATTGAGTCCATTGATGTTAAGAGATATTAAGGAATAGTGATTGTTACTTCCTGTCATTTTTGATGTTTTTTTTTAAATTTAATTGCTTAACTTTTTTTGGGTTTGATGAAAGGTTACTATCTTGCTTTTTCCAGGGTGAAGTTTCCCTCCTTGTATTGGTGTTTTCCTCCTATTATCCTTTGTAGGGCTGGGTTTTTGGATAGATATTGGGTACACTTGGTTTTGTCATGGAATATCTTAGTTTCTCCATTTATGGTGATTGAGAGTTTTGCTGGATATAGTAGTTTTGGTTGGCATTTGTGTTCTCTTAGAGTCTGTATGAGATCTGCCCAGGATCTTCTAGCCTTCATAGTCTCAGGTGAAATGTCTGCTGTGATTCTGATAGGTCTTCCTTTATATGTTACTTGGCTTTTTTCTCTTATTGCCTTTAATATTCTTTCTTTGTTTAGTACATTTGGTGTTTTGATTTTATGTGACGGGAAGTATTTCTGTTCTGGTCCAGTCTGTTTGGCGTTTTGTAGGCTTCTTGTATATTCATGGGCATCTCTCTCTTTAGGTTAGGGAAGTTTTCTTCCATAATTTTATTGAAGATATTTGCTGTCCCTTTAAGTTGTAAATCTTCACTCTCATCTATGCCTATAATCCTTAGGTTTGGTCTTCTCATTGTGTCCTGGGTTACAAGCTTTTTGCATTTTGCATTTTCTTTAACTGTTGAGTCCATGGTTTCTAAGGTATCTTCAGCATCTGAGATTCTTTCTTCTATCTCTTGTATTCTGTTTTTGATATTTGCATCTATGTCCCCTGATTTCTTTCCAAGGTTTTCTATCTCCAAAGTTGTCTCCCTTTGAGTTTTCTTAGTTGTTTCTACTTCTGATTTTAGATCCTGGATGGTTTTGCTTAGCTCCTTCACTTGCTTGTTTGTGCTTTCCTGTAATTCTTTAAGAGATTTTTGTGTTTCCTCTTTCATGACCTCAGCCTGTTGACCAAAGTTCTCCTGTATTTCTTTAAGTGTTTTTTGTGTTTCCTCATCATTGGCTTTTGTATTCTCCTGGATTTCTTTCAATGATTTTTGTGTTTCCCTTGCAAGGGCTTCTAACTTTTGATCCATTTTCTCTTGAATTTCTTTAAGTATGTCCTTCATGTTTTCCTGTTTCAGCATCATGACCAGTGATTTTAAATCCAAATCTTGTTTTATTGGTGTGATGGGGGTATCCAGGATATGCTGGTAAAGAAGAATTGGGTTCAGATGTTGCCATATTGCCTTGATTTCTGTTAGTGACGTTCCTGTGTTTGCCTTTTGCCATCTAGTTCTCACTGGTGTTAGTTGGTCTTGTCAATGCTGGACTCACCAGTGCACGCTGCCTCTTCCCAGGTGGCCTCTGGTGCACAGCTTACCTCCTGCACTGCCTGGAGACAGGGTGCTGTTGCCCAGGCTGTTCAGATCATGAAGCAGACACCTGAAGGCTCCCACTGGGGCCTTCTGGATTCACCAGAGCACACTGACTCCTCCCAGCCAGCCTCCCGGAAGCCCTTCTTGCCTCTTGCAGGACATGGAGATGTGGTGTTGCCGCCCAGGCTGGTCTGGATATGGAAGCGGAGAGATCTGAGGGCTCCCACCAGAGGCCTCAGGACTGGAACCTAAGTTCCGTGCCACCAGAGCAAGCTGTGAGCTCCCAGTCTGCCTCCAGGTGCACACCAGGTCTCCTGCACTTCCTGGAGACCGAGTGCTGCAGCCCAGGCTGTTCAGATCCCAAAGCAGACACTGGAGGCTCCTGCTGGTGCCCGCTAGATTCACCAGAGCACACTTACTTCTCCCAGCTGGCCTCCTGGAAGCCCCTCTTGAGTCTTGCAGGACCTGGAGATGTGGCCTTGCTGCTCAGGCTGATCTGGATCCGGAAGCTGAGAGATCTGAGGGCTCCCACCAGAGGCCTCAGGACTGGAACCTAAGCTCTGTGCCACCGGAGCAAGCTGTGTGCTCCCAGACTGCCTCTGGGTGCACACCAGGTCTCCTGCACTTCCTGGAGACCTAGTGCTGTGGCCCAGGCTGTTCAGATCCCAAAGCAGACACCTGAAGGCTCCTTCCGGAGCCTGCTGGGTTCACCAGAGCACACTGACTTCTCCCAACCCTTCTTGCCTCTTGCAGGACCTGGGGATGTGGCGTTGCTGCCCAGGCTCGCCAAAGTTTCTTTTTTTAATCAGCTTAGAAGTTCTCTGTTGAAAAGAGGAACACTCTCCACTGCTGGTGGGGTTGCAAATTGGTACAACCACTCTGGAAATCAGTCTGGTGGTTCCTCCGAAAACTGGGCACCTCACTTCCAGAAGATCCTGCTATACCACTCCTGGGCATATACCCATAACATCCCCCAGCATGTAATAAGGATACATGTTCCACTGTGTTCATAGCAGCCCTATTTATAATTGCCAGAAGCTGTAAAGAACCCAGGCATCCCTCAACAGAAGAGTGGATGCAAAAATGTGGTATATATACACAATGGAGTACTATTCAGCCATTAGAAACAATGAATTCATGAAATTCTTAGGCAAGTGGATGGAGCTGGAGAACATCATTCTAAGTGAGGGTAACCCAGACTCAAAAGATGAATCATGGTATGTACTCACTAATAAGTGGATATTAACCTAGAAAACTGGAATACCCAAAAGATAATCCACACATCAAGTGAGGTACAAGAAGAATGGAGGACTGGCCCCTTGTTCTGGAAAGACTCAGTGAAGCAGTATAGGGCAAAACCAGAACAGGGAAGTGGGATGGGTTGGGTGGGAAAACAGGGGGAGGGAAGGGGGCTGAAGAGACTTTCGGGGACTGGGGGTCTAAAAAAGGGGAAATCATTTGAAATGTAAGTAAAAAAATATATCGAATAAAAAACAAAGAAGTTCTCTGTTGGAATTTTGGGGGTCACTTAAATATACTAACATATCTTCTCCAAATAGTGATACTTTGACTTCTTCCTTTCAAATTTGTATCCCTTTGACCTCCTTGTGCCATCTAATTCCTCTGGATAGGAATTCTAGTACTGTAATCAATAGGTAGGGAGAGAGTGGGCCTGCTTGTCTATTCCCTGATTTTAATGGGATTGCTTCAAGTTTGTCTCCATTTAATTTGATGTTGGCTACTGGTTTGCTGTATATTGCTTTTACTGTGTTTAGATTTGAGCCTTGAATTCCTAATCTTTCCAAGCCTTTTACCAGGAAGGGGTGTTGAATTTTGTCAAATGCTTTCTCAGCATATAATGAGATGTTCATGTGTTTTTTCTTTCAGTTCGCTTATATAGTGGATTATGGTGATGGATTTCTGTGTATTGAACGAGCCCTGCATTCCTGGAATAAAGCTGACTTGATCATGATGGAAGATTGTTTTGATGTGTTCTTAGATTTCTTTTGCAAGAATATTATTGAATATTTTTTCATGGATATTCATGAGGAAATTTGGTCTGAAGTTATATTTCTTCATTTGGTCTTTTTGTGGTTTATGTATAAGTGTAATTGTGACTTCATAGAACAATTTGGATAGTGTTCCTTCTGTTTCTATTTTATGAAATAGTTTGAAGAGAATTGATATTAGGTCTTCTTTGAAGGTGTGAAAGAATTCTGCAATAAACCCATCTAGTCCTAGGCTTTTTCAGTTGGGAAACTTTTAATAACAGCTGCTATTTCTTTAGGGGTTATGGGACTGCTTAAGTGGTTTATTTTCTCCTGTTTTAACTTTGGCACCTGGTATCTATCTAGAAAATATTCCATTTCATCCAGAGTTTTCAGTTCTGTAGAATATAGGCTTTTGTAGTAGGAACTGATGATTTTTTAAATTTCTTTGTTTTCTGTTGTTATGTCTCTCTTTTCAGTTCTGATTTTATTAATTTGGATACTGTCTCTGTGCCCTAGTTTAGATAAGAGTTTATCTATCTTTTTCATTTTTTTTCTAAAAACAAGCTCCTGGTTTCGTTGGTTCTTTTATAGTTCTTTTTGTTTTTACTTAGTTGATTTCAGCACAGTGTGTGATTATTTTCTGTTGTCTACTACTCTTTGGTGTATTGGCTTCTTTTTGTTCTAGAGCTTTCAGGTATGCTATTAAGCTTCTAGTGTATGGTCTCTCCAGTTTGTTTTTGGAGGCACTCAGACCTATGTGTTTTTCTCTTAGCACAGCTTTTATAAGTTTTGGTATGATGTGTCTTCATTTTCATTAAATTCTAAAAAGTCTTTACTTTCTATCTTTCTTCCCTGACCACATTATCATTGAGTAGATTGTTGTTCAGTCTCCAAGTGTATGTGGGCTCTCCATTCTTTTGTGGTTATTGAAGACCACCCTTATTCTGTGGTGATCTGATAGGATGCATGGGATTATTTCAATCGTCTTTTATCTGTTGAGGCCTTTTTTGTGACCAATAATATAGTCAATTTTTGAGAATGTACCATGTGGTGCTGAGAACAAGGTATATATATATATATTATTATATATATATATAATTTGTTTTAGGATTAAATGTTCTATAAATATCTGTTAAATCCATTTGGTTCATACCTTCCATTAGCTGTTTAGTTTTTGTTTCCATGATGTGTCCATTGATGAGAGTGGGGTGATGAAATCTCCCACTATTATTGTGTGAGATACAATGTGTGTTTTGAGTTTTAGTAGAGTTTGTTTTATGAATGTGAGTGCCTTTGCATTTGGAGCATACATGTTCAGAATTGAGAGTTCATCTTAGTAGATATTTCCATTGGTAAGAATGAAGTGTCTTTCCTTATCTTTTTTTGATAACATTTTGTTGAAAGTCAATTTTATTCAATATTAGAATGGCTACACCAGCTTGTTTCTTGGAGTCATATGCTTGGAAAATGTTTTTCAGACTTTTACTTTGATGTAGTGTCTGTCTTTGTCACTAAGGTGTGTTTCCTGTATGCAGCAAAATTCTGGTCTTGTTTATGTATCCAATCTATTAGTCTATTTCTTTTAACAAATCATTAGTGTCTTTCATGGCTCTTACTAAAACCAAAAAAGCAAACTGTGGGTCATTTTCATTCACCAATGTAGTTACCAGATTTTTACTGTAACCAGTGAAATCAACATGTAATGAGTTGCACACATATACTCCAGAGAATGTAATATGAACTTGAGCTTGAAGACCTATGTCAAAGGTTGAACTATGGACCCTCTGGAATATATATCTTAACATTAATCATTTAGCTTCATAAATATTTGGGGGAAAGATGCATATATATATATATATTTCAGTATTCAAATATAATATCCAAAATTTGGTTGAAGATTTCTTTGAGATCAAGTCTTTTAATATATTGACTTGATTAAAATATGCATTGCTACAGACCAAATATCTTCTTTCATATTTCCTATAATCCACGCACAGCTCTTCATCTAATGGTGGGATCTTGTGGGATTTCTGCCATACAGATTGGCTTGTCAACTGGCAATTCTTATTTAGGCAATCATATTGTTAGAATTTATGGCTTTAACTTTCTAGACATTATATAGAAGACACTATCTCACAGAAATATTGGTCTTCAGGGTCTTATAATCTTTATACTACCTCTTTTGTGATATTTCCCAAAGCTTGGTGTAGAGGTTATATATCTCTTGGGGAAGGATATCCAGAAGTAAGTTATTCTCTGTATTTTATCTATTTGTGACTTTCTATAATTGCCTATGTCTGCTTCAAAGAGAAGCTTCTTTGATGAATATTGAGCTAAACTTATCTTTAAATATGTAGATAAGTATTTAAAATGCACTTAGAAATTAAACTGGTTTTGGAAGGTACTAGTAGTAGATTCTCTGCTAGGTTCTGTGCCCTAACCAGCCATGTGTATTGGCTAGTTTTTCAATGACAGACATTAATTCACTTCAGTTGAGCAATTCTGAAGCCTAACTATCCATTTAGATAGTTATTTGTTATCTCTGTGTTATGTAAGTGCCACTATCATACCATTGGGGATAGCTTGCCATGCTAGTCTTTGTGGCTTGTATGCATCTTGGCTTGATTAATTTCCTCCTTTAATAGTTTCATAGCACATTCTCTTACTAACTAAAGACTAACAAAGTCTTTAGGGAGAAGATTTTCAGATCAAATCTAGTTCCATTTCTCCAAGAATGACACCAATTCTAACTTTGTTAGATATTTTTATAGAATATGATAATAATGATTATACTTTTTTCTGTAAACTGCTAATTTAGCAAATCTGTATCAGAGAAGATTTAAAATGTATCTTTTAGAATCAATTTTATAAAATGGTGTGTTTTAGTGAAATTAGTTAGGGTGAGAATGGATCAAAAGTATGAATGGAAACAAAAATAGAATATAGTCAGCTGTGATTAGGAAAGATTGATGAGTGGTCCAAATTACATTAACTTATACATCTTTACAAAGATAATCAATTTTCACATACTAATGGTAGCTGTTATAAATTGATCCTACAAATATTTTCCAATTATAGAGTCTTGAACTGGTTTTAAGAATTACTTATAGTTGAGGTATGCAATGATAATAAATTTATGTGTGTATGTATATTTCTATATTCATATAATTTTGCAAAGGTAATAAGTTATTCCATTTAAAATATCATATGTGGTCACTTTAAAGATAAATAGTGGTCCATCTACATTTTCACATTTGGACAGTGGGCAAAACCAGAAAGAAATGACAGTTAGTAACAATAAAACTTTTCATGAACCTTATTTATGTATAGATTGTCCTTAATTTCTGCCTTCTTTTCATTATGACTAGTTCTTGGCAGTCACATTCAATTAGTTAATAACGTTTCATATTCTTGTGTCCCAACTTTGGTTTGATTTTGTGTCCTTGACACTGAGAGAGAATAAAACCAGGTTTGTGCAAAAATTCAAGACAGTGCTATCATTTGATTTTGGTTTCAGTATTTTTCTTCAGTTTTGAATTGGCTTTTGTGATCTTAGGATCAGAGTTGCATTTATAACCTTCTCTAGGGAAATTTATTATAGCTAGGCTATGAAGGAGGCAGAACATGAAGAAAATAGTTGCTCAGATATGTGTGAAAAGAAATTGCAGGTATGCCAACATATTTTGGGGGAATGTGTGAAAGCTGTATTTCTTTAGATGGAATGTGAGTTAGGTCAACTATATTTAGAATTTCACTATATTGTACCTATTCCATTTGGTTGGGACTTGACTAAAGTGTTATTTGTCTAATGGATATTTGAGTTCTGTGGATTAACTCTTTCAACAGTAGGATAATACCCTCCTGAAGTAAAGATGCCCCAGCTATGGTATGTAAGAATGCTATTCAGAGCCCTACCTACCTCGACAACTATAAGTGCCATAATCACAGCTAATAATTATATTCCAAAGACCTGAAGCACACATAATCTGTTGAGCAATAAGGATATGTTTGACTGTTGTTTCTCTTTGTTTTTTGTTTTGTTTTTTATTTTAGTGAGCTCAAATTACAAACCAATACAGCTAGGCCCTGACAAGTAATAGTTAGACTGAGGACCTGAATGCCATTTTACTGTATCACACTAAGAGTCTTTTGATTGCAGGTGACTGAGAACTGACATAAACTTTCTATGCTATTGTATAAGATATTAGATGATGAAAACAAAGATAAAATTGGCATCTCCAAATGACAAACTTCAATGGTACCAGGGTTTCTCTCTTTATTTTAACTTTCCATCTTTTAGGTGATTTTTCTGTTCATGGCATTTCACATTTTTGTTGTGGTTTGTTTTGCTCTTGTTTTATTAATCTAATTGTAGACACTCCAAGAAGACCTTTATTTAAATCAGCTTGCATGGCTATCTATGAAAAAATCAAGTAGATGGAGTAGCATGATTGACAGCAACCACTGAAGTGCCAAGGTTGAAGTGAGAAGAAGCAGATCTCTCAAAGGAAAGAGATGCTAATCAAAGGAGAAGAGATGATCATACATAAAGCAGTGTCAAATCTTCTAACAATTAATATGTGTATACCTCTCTATACCACACTTTATACTTTAGAATCATTGCAATGGCCTGTTTAATAGCCATACAGAAGTCTAAATTTCAAGCTGATATTCAAAGTAAAGATATTTCTTAAAGAATAGAGACAAAAAAGTGCCCCACGTGTACTGAGTGGGGGGTTTCACCATAGTATAAAGCCCTAGAGTTATTTTTCCTTTTCAAAAGTTGAGAATCATTAACCATGAATGTTTATTTATTTTCCTCGGGCTTAAGTTTGAGCAATAGAAACCCTGAGTGTGTAACAGAAAGTGGAGAAACCGTGGCAGCTGGTGATCAGAGGTAGCCTCTGGCCCACCAGAAATGGACATGCTAAGCTGAATCACAGTTACAATCCCATATATTTTGGCCTTTGTTTTGTGGTTTTCTAAAATTGTGAAATGGCAACAGTTACCTAGAAAACTATTTGTTAAAACTAAGTTCATTCATTTCTCTTTGCTACTTTTTCTTGCGTGGTTTCTTTCTGGAATCAAAGGAAATTAAGGTAATGGGTAACCTTCTAGGTCCCTGGAAACACTCTTGGAGAATTGTCTCTCAGTTACTGAATTTAGAACTTAGAAAAATTTGTAGAATACACTGATTTATTTAAATTTCACAGGGGATTATTTAGCAGGTAACTCAAGGAGGGTTATAAAGCTCCTTGATTTTACAAAGATCCTAACCTACCCAACTGTCCTCTGAAGGAGAACTTTATTCTTTTGAGATGACCAACAGGAATTTACTGCCATTCTCTCCTAATTGTTTTCAATCTATAATGATTTTCTATGCAGATAAATAGTTTTGTTTCAAAACAAAAGTTAGAAAAACAAAGTCAATATAAATCAATGGGAAGGGAAAAAAAGATTCCATCAGCTACCAGTCTTAATTTCAGTTTAATTTTACTCAAATATTTTCAAAAGTTCTTATCTTCCTTCATTCTGCTGTGAAGTACTCTGGTTGGTAAATCCTTTCATTTGTAAGTTTGACATATACACTGTATTTTGATACCATATCTTCCTTTCCAGTGAGAAAATAAAGAGATATAATATTTAATTACTAAGATATTATATTACGTTACTGAGATATAATTATCCAGTGTTATCAGGTTGTTGAAAAGAACATATGGCATATTTAATGTTTTCATTACTCAGATGTATCTAGTAGAAATTAAATATATCTGCACGTTACAATATCTATTGATGTTATGAAATAATGAATTAATTTACAATATGTAAATCACTGTCGGCCCTATTGGTTTTTTTCTAAAATAGAAATTATTAATGAATATAGTTATGGTACAAGACATTCCCATGTAGGCTTAGGCCTGTTCAAGAGATGGTTATATTTTAGAGATTTTGTGATGCTTATATTTTAGGGAAGATAATATTATTGGGCACATCATAAATTAGTGACTTAGGTACTGGTCAGTTCTTTCATGAAGGAGCTTGCAGCATAGGGTATTACTACCAGCCATGAAAGAAATATGTTCATGGAAGCCTTTTTGCAGGTGTCCTCTACCAGCTCAAGCTTAGTCAGTGTATGACTCATGTAATCGTCAGGTTTTGTTTTGAATCTCTAGTTGAAGAGACATGTGTAATTATTATCTTGATCATGACTCGTTAGCTGTTATGTCTTTGATAAGCATAATATGAATATATAACTGCAGAGGTTAGTTATAGAGTCAGGGACTAGAGGGTAGGGTTGTAACACCTTGGAAGTGGAAATAGCATAGATAATTATGGATGAATGGGGAGGTTCATGGTAGTATCAAATGTGGAGTAAAGGGGGGGATAAAGGAGGGACAACTAAAACTAATGTTCATTTGAGGGGTTATATGGGAACCTAATACAGTAGAGGCTTTATAAAATATATACTAATATGTAGGTGATCCAAAAGAAATTACTGTATATAAGGGAAGATGGAGCCACAACTGGACATCTCTTTTCAACAAATGAAGCCTCTAGTTCTAGGAATGGGTTACATTTAATCTAGTTTCTGGCCAACGTTGCCCATGTAAACACACAAATAACCTAGACTTTTATCAAGGCTATGGACAACTCTTCACAAACTGAGAGTATGCCCTATTCCTGAAAACAATACCTACAGAACTCAATGAACATTGAAAAGTCAGATTTGTGTCTACCTAGAGCCTTCACTTGTGCATACTAGTATTCAAGCTACTGGAAGGTACTCTGCATGCTGTCAAAGGAGAAAGATATACACCAACTCAGCTACAAACTCTTCAATCTACAATCTCCTTGCAAGCTGCACTAGTGAAATAGTAGCACAAAGCTTATGGAACTAACAAACTACTATCAGACTGGATTTAAAGTCCACTCCTTGAGATGGAACCCATCTTCAACAATCCTTGGGTGGCCAAGAACCTAAGATAAGCCAGAGACATAGGGGGAAGGTAAATACAAAAGGACACAGTAATAAGATGACTCCTAACAACATTCTGATTTATATTCATAGATCAGTCTTGATCAGCAATTATCAGAATGTTCTTTCTCCAGTTGTTTGGAAAAAAATAATTTATGATAGTTAAATGCCTCTTAAATATACATGATATCTTCTGAAGCTAAAAGCAATATGCACTCAACCAGTTTTTAAAATCTCTTTGCAATATTAAACATGATAGAAGTAGGAAAAAAATCTCTTATGAAGACCTCTCTATAAAAGGAAATTGTGAAAAGTTCCCATTAGACAGAAACCATTCCTTCTCCAAGGGAGAATACTGAATGTAATTGAGTCTTCATAGAATGAATTGGGAAGTGTTTTTCTGTTATTATTTTATGGAATAGTTTGAAGAGTATTGTGATTAGATCTTCTTTGATGCTCTGATAGAATTCTGCACTAAAACTATCTGGTCCCAGGCTTGCTTATTTATTTATTTATTTATTTATTTATTTATTTATTTATTTATTTATTTATTTATTGTTGGGAGACTTTTAATGACTGCTATTTCTTTAGGGGTTAGGGGACTCTTTAGATGGTTTATCTGCTCCTGTTTTAGCTTAGGCACCCAGTATCTGTCTAGAAAATTGTCCATTTCACCCTGATTTTCCAGTTCTCTTGAATATAGGCTTCTGTAGTAGAACCTGATGATTTTTGAATTTCTTCAATTTCTATTGTTATGTCTCCCTTTTCTTTTTTTTATAATTTTTTATTTTCTATATTCTTTGTTTACATTCCAAATGATTTTCGCTTTCCCAGTTCTCCCCTCCCCATAAGTTCCCTAAGCCCTCTTCCCTCTGCCCATTCTTCTATCAACCCCCTCCTACTTCTCTGTCCTGGTACTCCCCTACACTGCTGGAAAAAGCCTTTTTAGGATCCAGGACCTCTCCTTCCTTCTTCTTGGGAGTCATTTGATATGTGAATTGTGTCTTGGGTATTCAGAGTTTCTGAGCTAATATCCACTTATCAGTGACTGTATTCCATGTGTGTTATTTTGTGATTGGGTTACCTCACTTAGGATGATATTTTCTACTTCAAAACATTTGCCTAAGAATTTCATGAATTCATTGTTTTTAATTGCTGAGTAGTATTCCATTGTGTAAATATACCACATTTTCTGTATCCATTCCTCCATTGAGGGACATCTGAGTTCTTTCCAGATTCTGGCTATTATAAATAGGGCTGCTATGAACATAGTACAGCATGTGTCCTTATTGTATGCCAGGGAATCCTCTGGGTATACACCCAAGAGTGGTATGTCTCCCTTTTCATTTCTGATTTTGTTAATTTGAATACTGTATCTTTGCACTCTGGTTAGTCTGGCTAAGAGTTAATCTATTATGTTGATTTTCTCAAAGAACCAGCTCCTGAATTTGTTGCTTCTTTGTGTAGTTCTTTTTCTTTCTACTTGGTTGATTTTTGCCCTGAGTTTGATGATTTTCTACTCCATCTACTCCTCTTTAGTGTATTTGCTTCTTTTTGTTCTAGAGTTTTCAGGTGTGCTGTTATGCTGCTAGTGTATCCTATTTTCAGTTTCTTTTTGGAGGCATTCGGAGCTGAGTTTTTTTTTTTTTTTTTTAACACAGCATTCATTGTGTCCAGGAAGTTTGGGTATGTTGTGCCTTCATCCTCATTAAATTCTAAAAAGTCTTTAATTGCTTTATTTCTTCCTTGACCAAGTTATCATTGAGTAGGGTGTTGTTCAGCTTTCATGTTATATAGGCTTTCTGTTGTTTTTGTTAGTATTGAAGACTAGCCTTAATCCATGGTGATCATGGAATAATTTCAGTCTTCTATCTGTTAAGGCCTGTTGTTTGACTGATTAGTCAATTTTGGAGAAGGTACCTTGAGGTGCTAAGAAGAAGGTATATTTTTTTGTTTTAGGATGAAATATTCTATAGATATTTATAAAATACATTTGGCCCATAACTTCTGTTAGTTTCAATGTGTTTCTGTTTAGTTTGTGTTTCCATGATCTATCCATTGATAAGAATGGGTTGTTGAAGTCTCCCATTATTACTTTATGAGGTTCAATGTATACTTTGATCTTTAGTAGAGTTTCTTTTATGAATGTGGGTACCCATGCATTTGGAGCATAGATGTTCAGAATTAAGAGTTCTTCTTGGTAGTTTTTCCTTTGATGAGTATGAAGTTTTCTTCTTTATCCTTTTTGAAAACTTTTCATTGAATGTTGCTTTTGTTTGATATTAGAATGGCTACTCCAGCTTGTTTCTCAGGACCATATGCTTGGAAAATTGTTTTCCAGCCCTTTACTCTGAGGTAGTGTCTTTCTTTGACACTAAGTTTCATTTCCTCTATGCAGCAAAATGTTGGGTCTAGTTTATATATCCAGTTTGTTATTCTATTTATTGGGGAATTGAGTCCATTGATGTTAAGAGATATTAAGGATTTATGATTGTTGCTTCTTGTTGTTTTTGATGTTATTTTTATGTTTGTGTGACTATGCTCTTTTGGGTTTATTGAAAGATGATTACTTTAATGTTTTTCCAAGGGTATAGTTTCCATTCTTGTGTTGGTATTTTCCATCTATTATCCTTGTAGGACTTGATTTGTGGGAAGATATTGTGTAAATTTGTTTTTATCCTGGAATATCTTGTTTTCTCCATCTATGGTAAATGAGAGTTTTGCTGGCTATAATAGCCTAGGCTGACATTTATATTCTCTTAGGGTCCATATAACATCTACCCAGGATCTTCTACCCTTCATAGTCTCTAGTGAGAAATCTGGTATAATTCTGATAGGTCTGCCTTTATGTGTTACTTGACCTTTTTCTCTTACTGCTTTTAATATTCTTTCTTTGTTTAGTGCATTTGATGTTTTGACTGTTATATTATGGAAATAATTTCTTTTCTGGTTCAATCTATTTGAAGTTCTGTAGGCCTCTTGTATGTTTATGGGCATCTTTTTTTTAGGTTAGGGAAGTTTTCTTCTGTAATTTTGTTGAAGATATTTATTGTCCCTTTCAGTTGTGAATCTTCCCTGTCTTCTCTACCTATTATCCTTAGACTTGGTCTTCTCATTGTGTCTTGGATTCCCTAGATGTTTTGAGTTAGGAACTTTTGGCATTTTGCATTTTCTTTGACTGTTGTGTCAATGTTTTGTATGGTATCTTCTGAACCTGAGATTCTTTCTTCTATCTCTTGGATTTTGTTTGTGATGCTTGCATCCATGATTCCTGATCTCTTTCCTAGGTTTTCTATGTCCAGAGTTGTCTACCTTTGTGATTTCTTTATTGCTTCTACTTCCAGTTTTAGATCTTGGATGGTTTTGTTCATTTCCTTCACCTGTTTGGTTGTGCTTTCCTGCAATTCTTTAACAGAATTTTGTATTTCCTTTTTAAAGGCTTCAAGCTGTTTACCTGTGTTCTCCCTTTTTTCCTTTAAGGGAGTTATTTATAGTTTTTCCTTCTTAAAGTCATCTATCATCATCATGAGATGTGATTTTAAATCAGTCTTGCTTTTCTGTTGTGTTTGGTATGCAGAGCTAACTGTGGTGGGAGAACTGGGTTCTGATGATGCCAAGTAGCCTTGGTTTCTGTTGCTTATGTTCTTGCCCTTGCCTCTTGCCATCTGTTTATTTGTGGTGTTAGCTGGTCTTGCTGTCTCTGACTGTGGCTTCTCCCTCTTGCAACCCTGTGTGTCAGAACTCCTGTGAGACCAGTTCTCTCCAGGAGGAATGTGTATATGGACAGCTATGGCACAGGATCAGCTCTGGGGTGCAAATAGAAACTGGAAGGTTCTTGTCCTTCTTGTCCTTGGTTCCTGTGTCCTGATGGCTCAGGGCAAGCTCTTCTTTGGCCAGGAATGTGAGCAGAAGTAGTAGTCTTACCTGTGCTCATAGACTTGTCAGAACTCTTGGGAGATCTGTTCTTTCCTGGCTGTATTAGGGTAAGGAGCACTGTGGCACAGGATCAGATCTTGGCTCTTCCTGTGCTTTTCACAGAGAGTGTAAAATAAGTTTCTACTCATTCAAGACTTCAACTTTTGAAACCGTTCCCACTCTGAGGCTATGGTGAAATCTGTGTTCTGAAACCCTTTGGATTCAGGCTCACTGTCTACCCCTATTTTGCAGAGCAGATCGCAGTGCATTTTCTTAGCTAGAGATTGATACCTGATGTAGGTGGTGCTAACCTTTGGGTAGTTGTCCTGGGTGTTGTAAGGACAAGCCTGAATAAGCCATGGGGGAGCAACTCAGTAAGCAGTGCTCTCCACAGTTTCTGTTTCAGTCCCTGGTTCCAGTTCCTTGACCTGCTTGAGTTCCTGCTCAGACTTCCCTTCATGATAGACTACAAATATAACTTAAATGAATTCTTCTTTTGCAAATAACTTTGATCATAGTGTTTTATCATAGCACTATAAAGTATAACTAAGAGAGTATATGTTTATGAAGATTCTTCCTTCTTAGCCACCTGATATTCTTTGTTACTCCATCTAGGTTTTGGGAGCTTTTGTGCTGTTAAACCAGCTACTCATAGACTAGGTAGATTAAATTCTCAACACATAGGCTTTATAATTCTTGATTTTGGAAAGTAAAAGATCAAAGCCCTGTCAGATCCTGTATCTAGTGGAGACATTACTTATAATTTGTAAATAGCTGACCTATTTTTGTCCTGGGATTGGAAAGATGGCAGAGAGAGAAGACAATGGTAAATAGAAAAGTGTAGCATGGATATTGAAATTCATGCTATGCTAGCAGTGCATTGACGGGCAGGCTGACCTGTTCTCATCTTGGCAGACTCTCTGACCTGGATTCTCTCCACCTGGCATGCGAAGTTCCCAAGGCAGGTCTCTGCAATGCCAGCCCCATGCTTCCAAATTCCCAAGGCTTTTGGGGGTACACTTTTTGCAAACCCATGCTTTGCTGCCATACCTTTCTCTGTGGAACCGAGTTGAGTTGCTGAGTGAAGGAAAACACCACACCACCTTAGTTTAGTATCAGCAGGTGTACTGGCTGGTTTTGTGTGTCAACTTGACACAGGCTGGAGTTATCACAGAGAAAGGAGTTTCAGTTGGGGAAGTGCCTCCATGAGATCCAACTGTGAGGCATTTTTTCAATTAGTGATCAAGGGGGGAGGGCCCCTTGTGGGTGGTACCATCTCTGGGCTGGTATTCTTGGGTTCTATAAGAGAGCAGGCTGAGCAAGCCAGGGGAAGCAAGCCAATAAGGAACATCCCTCCATGGCCTCTGCATCAGCTCCTGCTTCCTAACCTGCCTGAGTTCCAGTCCCGACTTCCTTTTGTGATGAACAGCAACACAGAAGTGTAAGCTGAATAAACCCTTTCCTCCCCAACTTGCTTCTTGGTCATGATGTTTGTTCAGGAATAGAAACCCTGACTAAGACAGCAGGTAATACAATCATTGGGCACAGCAATTAGCATTCAAATTTGCAAGCCATTCTAAGTTAAATCCTCCCCAGTGGATCCAAATGGACCTGCCTCCTGAACTGGGGGCCTCTACTACCTTCTAGCTCATCTCCCTTTCAAAAGCCAAGTTTCTCTCCTCTTCTATGGTCTCTCTCTCTGACCTGGAAGTCCTACCTACTCACCCAGTGATTGGTTCCTTGAAATCTTTATTCATTAGGAGAAGATTCATAAGAAGTCATCTGATTACATGATTTACTCTTCATCCCAGGCAGCCCCTCCTAGGGAAGCAGAATTTGCACCAAAATAAGAACAGCACCAGGGCTATCCGCAACAGAGAGGAAGGGATGTGTATCTCCTTCTCTAGTGTAAGGGCATTAATCCTATATTGTGTTTTGTACCTTCTTTTCCTAATTATCTCTCAAAGGCATTTACCTTATACTAAGTGTTATGATTTCACAATTCTGGTGGGTACAGAATGAATAAAATAAACCAGGCTATAATGCTGTAATAAAATATTTTATCAGATAAAACACTACATTCATTGTGTTGGGTTAAAATGGTTGTCATGTGTGGCATAATTTGAATGTTCTGAAATATTTATATGTTCAGTAATGATCAATTTCCATAAATTTTTGAGAATCAATTAATAAAACTACACTTTTCTGTGACATTTATTTGACAAATATACCATTCATGGTATTTAAACTTTTTGGCCATTATGTATGTCTATCATTTTCTGAGCAAAGTGCACATCTATTTTGTAGAAAATAAGAAAGTGAGTTTTGATCATCATTTTTTATTTTCTAAGTTAATGATATTTTTGAGTACCCATATCTATTACTTTTATGTAATAATGCATATGTATAGGTACAATACACACATATCTATATCTATGTCTATGTCTGTCTATGTCTATGTCTATGTCTATGTCTATGTCTATGTCTATGTCTGTCTATGTCTATGTTTATATCTATATCTATTATATCTATTATATCTACATCTATATCTATCTATCCATTTTTTCATTTGTTTCTTTTTGGTATTTTCTTCTTCAGTTCTTGAAATTAGTGAACCATGATGGACCCTTCAACACAATTTTGACAATAGTACCTTGGGAGGACAGACTGAGAAGGGGAACAAGTGTCAAATACCCTACTGTATAGAAATGTTTTGTAAACAGATCTTGCATAATATTTAAGTAGTTTAAAACTCTGAACTGGAGTCTATAAGACTTTTTATAATTTCTATGCTTGTGAGTTTTAAATCAGTACATTGCCAAATACATCATTCAAAGAGAGAAAAATCTTCCTTATCCTTTTCTAAATCCTATCTTTTATCTTCTCTGTCAACAGTGAAGAATGGAGGATATTGTAACAATAAGTTTTGGAAGATAAGCAATAAATAATCCATTATTTTAGAAGATGAAGTCAATATTAATGCAGTACTATCTTTAGAACTCAATCACAGATACATAGGTTGGAGGGAGTAATTTCCTTTCTTTAATTGAAGCAACAACAGTGAAATATAAATGGGTCAAAACACAGCTCAGTCCATATTTTTCCATACTATATTTCCATACTATTTCCATATTTTCCATGCATATGTCTAAATAATGTGCTTCTCAATCTCATGTATAAACAACTCTGAAATAACAATATGCACAGGACTACACTGATAGTGATTTTTAGTATCTATATCTTTTCTATATCTTATTAACTTTTGTTTCTTTATATTGCATTTTCTATGACTTTTATATATTAGCTATTTATGGAAACTTTAAGGAGGCTAACAAAGTAGTTGCATAGATGTGTCCAGAACTTATTGCTCCTCCATAAAAAGTCAAAGCAACAGATACTTAGGTGCATACTTAGCTAAGTAGTATGTATGATAATACTGATAAAACTGAAAAACATTTTTAGAAACCCAACAAGGTCAGAGACTAGTGGTACTAGCATAGGGGAAAAAAGAGAACATTCTAACCTCAGCTTACCTGGTTCCATATCCCAAGAAGGAGTAAGTGCCATTTGTAGAGGGAAGAACATAGTAGCGGTCTATATCCTGGCAGTCCTAGACATTGAAAACTATTATAACTCATGTAGGCTCATTGCTAAGGACTTCTGGTTTCAGTAAAGGAATCTTCTTGAAAATTCTCATGTTGCCTGTGATGGGTGCCATTGAGAGGCAATCTGTTGTTTGAAATTGGAGTTCCATAGGGCTGTGAAATGCCTTAGAATTCTCATCTATGTAATCACACAGGAATCCATCTGCATGGGCTCTATAGGTGCAGATTTTTTGATCCAAACTTCACTTATAATAGTGTTTCTGTTATAAATTCACATTGAATACTGTTCTGTGTAAAAATAATTTAACACAGAAAGGACATAATGCTTTCTCCAGGAAACAGTGTGGCTTTCTGAGACCTGGGTCAGGAATAGTTGTATGTAGCTTTGCAGGTATCAAGACCACAAACATTACATAGCTCATACCACTCCTTTCTCCATGTCATGTATAAGTAGCTGCATGGATATAAATAACAACACAATGAAGAATTGGAGAGTCCACTGCTCTTCTCTCCAAAGATAGGAGGCTCTGGCCATTCTACCTTTGCCTTTATGGGCCAAGGTATCAGTGTGTTCTTAGAGTGCATGATTTGAAAATATCTGGAGAGAAACTTCTCTCAGTACCAGACTCACTCTACCTTGTTCTATAAGCACCTTAGCTGATAAATCTTACTGTACTTAAACCACTTTATCAATGAAAAGTAAGAACTTCATCTGAAAAAGTCAAGGAGATGAAGTATTCAGACCAGCACAATGTTCTTATGTATGTAAAACTGGTGTGGTAGGTTGCTGTAATTGCCAAGCATCCCACAATAGAGAGAAATAATACTACAACCCTGGAATGGTAACTAGAGTTCCATAATTTCCATAACTATTTAAGAATCTCAACATAAACTTTCTTAATTCTACAATTTAAAAATACACAATTGAGGAATAACTTAAAAGACAAAACACAACAACATTCTGCCAACTTATCTGAAACTTACAAGAAATTTAACCTATAAACACATAAACAGAGACACAAAATTAAAAGAATGAAAAATTATATTTCAAGCAAATTAAATTTAACAGTAAATAAGAGTAACAACATTTTTTGACAAAATGAATTTTAAGACAAAAACAGTAAGAGGAGATGAAAGGACTCACTGTATAATGATAAATGAATCAATTCTATAAGAAAGCAAAAGAATTACAGATTTATATATAGCTATGTCATGATATCCAATTTTATAGGAATATTATGAAAAATTCTCTTTTTCCAAAAAAAATAAAATCTAGAGAACTAGAGTACAAATATTTTCTAGTATAATTATACTAAGTACTTTTAAAATTCAGTTCTCAGAAGGTATTTTGCATACAGACAAAAAATAAAAAATAACAACAAAAACTAAAACATACACACACACACACACACACACACACACATACACAAACATACACACATACCAGAATTAAAATCTATTAGAAGGAAAATTAGCTTAGCAGATATTTATAAAACACTTTGTTGAATATCTACAAATATACTTTGCTATCAGCTCATGGAGATTTAAACTAGATCATATAGTGGGTCACAAAACAAGTCTAAAGAAATTTTAATATTTATATACTGTGGCAGGATATAAAAAGACACAGGGACTATCAGCACAAAATAAAGAGCCAACTAGGTATTGACAACTGTGTTCCGCACATATATTGGAGAAAAGGCATTTTCTTTACCAAACAGTTCTGGAGAACTCACACATCAACATCATATAGACGGTTGAACCTTGATCCTGTCTCTTGGTCTGTACAAAAAAATCAACCAAAAAGGATCAAGGATTTCAATGCATTTCATGAAACTGCAATACTAGAGAAAAGCACAGGAGAAACACTTCCAGGTGTTGGTACAAGCAACAGATAGGAATTTAAACAGGGCTCAAGAAGCATGTGAAGAAGAAGCAAACAGTGATACGTGAGATTAGTTCAGATCAAAAGCTTCTGTATCCTAAAGGATAGAGTAAACAAGGCAAAGATCACCTGCCAAGTCAGGAAGCACATCTGTCAGCTATTCATCCTATACCATCAATATCCACAACATGTAAAACTAAAGACTCAAGCTATGTGTAGTGTTGCGTTCCTGTAAGGCTCGTACTCAGGAGACTGATATAGCTGGGTTTTGTGATTTCATGGCCAACACTAACTTCCCAGTGAATACCAGTCTCTCTAGACTACACCTCAAGACTCTGTCTCAGGGTTTAGTGAGAAATTATCAGCAGGTGAAGGCAGCTGCCATCAAGTCTGAAAACCTAACTTCAATATCTAAAACATCTATGGTAGACAAAGAGAAGTGATTTCAAGATGTTGTCCTCTGACCTCATTTGATGTGATGATAATTTAATGACATATACACATAAAATAATGAAGATATTAAAATGAGCCCAATACTGCTGCACACTATCTCCAAAAATGCATAGAAGTATTGTATATGAATGAGAAATATTGTTGGCCCTTTCCCTTCTCTTGGCCAAGTATATGTGCAATCTTAAAAGTCATGCAGCTATTAAAATTGTCAGATTTTATGATAGCTAATGAAAATCAGTTGAAGAAAGAAAGAGTGAGAGAAAGTCCTTGATTTAAATGAAAGAGAAATCAGCCTGCTCTACTCTTGGCCTTGAGGCCAGCTTTCCTACTACTTTGACCTTGATTCCAGCTTTCCTTCTCTGGAAAATCATAAGTACATGGTATGGTAGATTTTTCATCCAAAACTTCAAACCATCTTATTTGACCTCAAATGGTTTGCTTTTACTAAGTCCTGACTTCATTTTATCTGTGTCCACTTTGGAAGCTAGCAAGCTATCGTGTTCTCCATAACTGTTGCTCACCCGAGGAATATTTATCATTCTCTATTTATCACTTCCATTTGAAGTAAGGCTGAACCTTTCACACTTTGAAGTATAGTCTCTTGGATGACTAAAATTAATCATTGAGCAATCTGAAGTTCTTTTTAAAAATGGCCCCCAAAGGATTACAAAATACGAGCTGATGGAAATAAATAAAAATTTGAATCAGCATTTGCAATTCAAACATACAATATCTTGAAATCACCAAAGTACAATAAGGTAGGAGAAGTCACTTCTCTAAGTTTATACTCAGGCAGCAGTAAGCTAGGCTCATTTTGTGAGTTGAAATATATGGGTCATTTGAAGCAGAATTATAAAGTAAACAGATTACGGAATGAGGAAGAAATATTTTGGAGAGTCTTGTGAGGACACATGCACATATTTCTAGAGACTGCATAATAGCTTTGCTCAGATATTGAGGAAAAGATTATAATGTCTACATTGGAAAGGAAGCAGATTAGAATTACGTCAGACTCCATAGAGTCTTGAGAGGCTTTTGAGCAGCAATCATGTTGTGGATTCTTAAAATGATGTATCTGGAGGTGTCGATTGATTATACTGGAGATCTTTCAGGAAACAAGGATAAGACTTTACATATTTCCCCATCTGAACACTCAACTTCCTGGACACCCCCCGCATACATACACACACACACCAGTTGAGGATCTCCAAACAACGCAATGACTCTCACAAAATGCACAACTTCTTGGTTTATTTTTCTATACTGTTACAAATCTTATGAGGCTTTACATATTTCCCCATCTGAATACTCAACTTCCTGGACACCCCCCGCATACATACACACACACACCAGTTGAGGATCTCCAAACAACGCAATGACTCTCACAAAATGGACAACTTCTTGGTTTATTTTTCTATACTGTTACAAATCTTAAGACATAAATAAATGTCCCTAAGTACATCAGGGCTAGTATTTAGTTTTTTAATTTTATTTTTTGTGATTATAGAATAATTACATTTCTCTTTTTCTTCTCTTTCTTCTAAACCTGCCATATACTTTTCCCCTCTTTCCCTTAAATTCATGATCTGGTGTTTCACTAACAGTTACCATATGCATGCATGAATACATAATTCATGATCTCTTGTTTCATTAACAGTTAGTGCATGCATATATATATATATATATATATATACATACATATATATATATACATATTATCCTAAATATATATGCATACCTATATATACATACCTATATATACATACCTATATATGTATTCCTAAATATAACCTATTAGTTCTCTATAATCTTACTTGTATGTATGTGTTCAGGGCTGACAACTGATTGCTGTATCTTTCACTGCCCCCCCCCCCAAAAAAAACCTCTCTGTCTCCCAGCTTTCCTTAGTTATTTCTGTTTACATTTATTTGTTGCTTTCTTTTTTAACTTTTGATAGGAATTACTGAGTATAACAAAAGCTGGTGGTATAAGAAAGTTTGTCCTGTACATTTATAAACCTCATAATTGTGTGTCAAAAGACAAAATGGGTTGCTCGGGTTTCTGTTTCAGATTTGAAAACAGTACATCCCTGAGGGATGAATATAACCAGTTCTGCTCTTGATATTTTTCTCATTTATTTGAGTATAGTTGATTTATATATATGATATAGAACTCAATCTTTAAATCTTTGTACTGAAATTATTGCTACAATTGAGGGTAAACTGATATTCTCTCTCTCTCTCTCTCTCTCTCTCTCTCTCTCTCTCTCTCTGTGTGTGTGTGTGTGTGTGTGTGTGTGTATGTGTATGTGTGTTCATGTGAACATATATTGAGAATATTAGAGATTCATATCATAGAAATTTCATGTATGCAAAGAAGCACTGGTAATTTTGGAATCTATCTTACAAAACTATTGTGGTTTAGATAAGTTTCATCTGAAAGACTAATTGAAGGCTTGGATTTGGGACATTACTGTCAGAACATTGAGGAGTAATTTGCTCATGGAAGCTCAATTTTATCAAGATTACATAGTAACCTTCTGATAAATTTATAGCTTTAATAAGCACTCTGAGTAGCTCTCTCACTATGTGTATGCTTCTGTGTGTGTGTGTCTGTCTGTCTGTCTGTCTTAATCCCAGTTGCCATGATGTCAGTTTCAAAGTGCCAGAAGTGCTACTGAGGGTTAAAAGGCATCGACAGGTTTACCCATTAATGAATTCTGTGAATTATAGTAATGACCTGCCAAGCAAGATGTATCTACTGGTATCACAGTGACAGGATTATTGTGGGAGTAACTAAGTACTTTCTCAATGGATTTGATGATCACTTCACAAAATAGAACTCATGTCTGGTAATCTGTCAAGAGACCTTGGCTTGGGATGTCACAGGCCCTAGGGAGGGAATGTAATAATATAGTTTTGCTAAATGGTCATGCTGTCAAACTGTCTCCTAAGTACCATTTTACCCATAGTGCAATGTGTCTCTCAGGCTTAGTAAGAGACGCTTCATCTTGTAGCCAGTGGCAGTCAATGCAGAGTCTCATAGATCCTCAAAGCAACAACCATAAGTGCTTCTCCTAAATTCAGATATCTCTGTGAACCCTTCTCTGGCTCAGGAGATACCAGAGGAAGCAGGAAGAATGAATGTGTAGTTAGAAATGATATGTTCAGGATGTGACATGGCTGTTGTTTTTATGAAGTCCCCTGGATCTTTGGTTACCAGCATCAGCTATGGGACAAGAACTCAGGAAACCCCACTCCTCCCTGAGGGATGATTTGCTATCAGTTGCAGAGTGATGGTTATTATTTTTTCAGGAGTATAGCCAATGATAAGTTGTTCATGTTCTACTAACTATGCTCCCACTTAAGCTCATGCAGCCCCTTTTAAACTTAAGAAAATCACAAAAGCAAGGCATTGTTAGGAAGAATTGCAGCAAGAGAGCAAGAAGAATAAGGAAAAATAATGTCGGGTAAGATGACTAAAATACTTTGTGTATGAAAATAACAAAGAATCAAAAGGAAATACATTAAATAATGCATATCAGAGGAATGAATTATCCACAGCACTTTCACGGGAGTAAAATTTTTCACTTGACTACACGGCCATTAGAGTCACCTGTGGGGCAGACTAAGTTCTCAGGTCCAACCAGCAATACTCCTTAATGTGACTCATTTATAATACTGTTCTTATTTACCATAAAGTTATGAAGCTATCCTTTTATTGAATATCCTTTTATTGAAATTCCCATGTATAAAGTTCCTTTAGTTTTTGCTGAATCTAATTTAAACTCACCTTCACTGAACTCCCAAAATACCTGTTCAGTGAACTGTACTCATTATTTTATTCCTAAAATATATTGTCATTTTTATGACAGCAGAATTTGGATGCTCTACAGTAAAATTAATAAAGTGGTGGTGAAAGAACAATCAATATTCTAATGTATGTTTAGGAGACATAATATACTTTAGACTGGACTTCCAAATATATTCTTCACATTCAACTTTCTCTCAAAATGTCAAAAATATAATTCACACTAAAGCAACAATTTAAATTTTGGACAATTTTCAAAAGTTTGTGTTAATATCATTTAGTTCCAAAAGGTTTGGTTGGCAGCTGGAATCTGCTGATAAATGAACAATCCCACTAAAATTAATATCTTTTCACAGTACCCATCCTTTAAAAATAAGGCCATATTTATTAAAAATTTTTCCTTCTTACTAATTATTCTCTATAGATAACCCTAGGCAGCCCAAAATTTATCTCAGAGATCATAGGTGAAATTAAATATGTATATTTTAGAGGGTGAGGGATTGGCCTTTCTTGGTTTTTACTATGTAGGAAGCACATAGTATAGAAAATGTTGAAAACCTAGTTTGGGACTAAAGACAAGAACAGGGTCTCTATTGTAATATTTTCCTTCCACAGTTTTTGTACAACACACATGCATTTTATGACCCTCCCATACCCATAACTTTGGACAACGTTCAAACTATTTGGCAGACTGTGAAGTGACAAACCTAATATAATAATATGTGTTGGTCCTATGCTTTTTTTATTTTCAATCTTTGAACCAACACTATTTCACTTTACTTTCCATTCATCAGTATTATAGGAATTGTATTGTTTTTTAACTGACAATAAATCCAAAGAAAACAGAGGCTATCATTAATACAATTTCTTTTATTCTAAAATTTATTCCTTTCCATGCCAGTATTTTTGATTGCTCTATAGAAAACAGTTTTTCCTTCTGTATATGCAATTGATAATTTTTAAAGATAATATATGAGACAAATATTTTCTTATATATATGATTTTTTCTGATTATACATTATATACATTCAGACTGCTAATATAAATGACTAAATATTTGTTTCATCACCTGCTAATTTCTATTTTCTATATATTTAAACATATTACTTTTTTTATTCTTGATATGTACTATTCACTATGGTTTAATTACTCACAAAAGCCCACATCCTTCTTAGAAGTCAAACTCTTTAGTGTCAGTAACTGAAAATGTCTTCCCCACTGGACAGTTTGGATAGTGTCAGAAGGTGCTGTGCAGGGCACTGTTAGATACTACATACAGTACAACTCACTGTACAAGATGTGCCCATTGATACAATGATAGGTATAACAGTTATGGAGTAAAAAAAAATGTCATTGGATTTAAGACCTGCTCTATTGAAGGAAATTCATGCCTTGTACTGTAAATCTGGACAAAAGACTGTAGCTTTGGAGGCCATTAAGTGTAGCAAGGATCCTGCCTGCTGCTGTTGCACTAAGTAGTCACCCTATCAAACCGATCTCCATTTGTGCTTCTATTCCATGTTGCTCTCAGACTTGCTTAGAGAAACTTCTTTTTGCTGTAGGCAGTAATTTCCCATACTTATAGCTGGTCAGAGAACATCATGGAAGAGGTGTAGGAAACAATCTAAGAGACAGAGGAAGAGGAAGAATGTTGTGAAATATTGTATTCTAGATGCGATGTGGTCATTGACTGTACAACTCACAGCAGCTGTGTTTGCCGGTGTGACAGTAAGCCAGTCAAAATTTTAGCCTGGATGGGTGTAGGGCTCCTTGAGCCCTACTGATACTTGAGGAGCTACTTGCTCCTGAAAATTCTCAATTAATAAATTAACACTTTTATTTTTAAAATGTCTAATACCAAGTTAACCCTAAAATTATATTGATGTAAGTAATGCTAAACTGAGCAGGTAGTCTCTGTGTGTGTCTGTGTGTGTCTGTGTGTCTGTCTGTCTGTGTCTGTATAACAACAACTGAAGGAAAAAAGACATATTTTGAAAGGGAGCAGAAAAATTACATGGGAGAAATTGGAGGGAAGAAAGGGAAGGGATGAAGTTACGTGACTATATTTTAATTTAAATATATTAGAAAGACAGAAAATTGTCAGTCTGATATCATAACTCAAAGGACATGGAGTCTGATATGCCACAAAATAGAAGCAGGCCAGGCAGAATCTAGTCATAACACAGTTATTGTACTGATGGACAAGAAACAAAGCAACAGTCTTCAAATCCTTTCTGCATGATGTATAATGATCTGCCTGTGTACTCCAAAGAATTCCCTCCAATGAATGCTTCATATTAATTAGTCAGTATTGCAAATGAACCCAATTTTGACAGCTATTTTAATTGGACACTTTTTCTAACTATTATATTTGTGTTGAGTATTAAACAATTAATTAAATTGGAAGCAAATTGGTACAAGATAGTGAGAAAATGTAAAGGCCAAGAATCTATTCCTATTATTGGAGTTGGATTCACTATCACTGCAGGACAATGTTCCTGCTCTATTTTAGCCTATTTCCGAATTACAATTAAAATCACACATTTCTCTGTGAGGTAAAAACTATTTATATGAGGGAGAGAAGCCCCGCGGCCATATTTGCTGCCTGCCTGGGATGGAAAAGGATCACTAGGTACTGTGCAACCCTAAGCTTTAGATTTCTGGTGGTGCAAACCGCCAGGGGTCTGCCTGTGCTCAGGAACTGAACACATAGGTGGGTTTTGTCTGCCAGCCCGCCAGGCTTGGGGCCCCTGTCCTGCCCAGGGAGCTTGGAAGGGGAGAAGCCCCGCGACCATATTTGCTGCCTGCCTGGACGAAAAGGTTCACTAGGTACTGTACCACCCTGAGCTTTAGATTTCTGGTGGTGCAAACTGCTAGGGGTCTGCCTGCACTCAGGAACTAAGCACATAGGCGGTTCATCTGCAAGCCAGTCCAGCGCAGGACCTGTGTCCTATGTGAGAATCAACAGAGGGAGCGACCCCCCCCACAACATCTTCGCTCCATAATAGAGCAGACAGAGAACACCTGGTTAACCTTGGCAACCTAAGTATAACATTGCTTGAGGCAAGACAGAGAAGGGCTCTAAAGGCACAAAACAGGAAGGGAGCATATCAGTAATCTGTGCCAGAAGAAACCCAGTCATCCAGTGTTGCAGAGATAACCTTAAAGATCCACAGTAGGTTGAAGCACCAGCCAGTGACAATAAGACCATCTAACTCCTGGGAGAACCAGATGGCTAAAGGCAAACGTAGGAACGTTACTAACAGAAACCAAGGCATTATGGCAGCATCTGAACCCAATTCTCCAACATTAGCAAGTCCTGGATACCTCAACACACCAGAAAAACAAGATTTGGATTTAAAATCACTGGTCATGATGCTGGTACAGGAACACATGAAGGACATACTTAAAGAAATTCAGGAGAAAATGGATCAAAAATTAGAAGCCCTTACAACGGAAACACAAAAATCATTGAAAGAAATTCAGGAGAATACAAAAGCCAATAAGGAGGAAATGCAAAAATCACTTAAAGAAATACAGGAGAACCCTGATCAACAGGCAGAAGTCATGAAAGAGGAAACACAAAAATCTCCTAAAGAATTAGAGGAAAACGCAAACAAGCAAATGACAGAACTGAGCAAAAACTTCCAGGATCTAAAAACAGAAGTAGAAACAACTAAGAAAGCACAAAGGGAGACAACTTTGGGGATAGAAAACCTTGGGAAGAAATAAGGGACCATACACGCAAATATCAACAACAGAATACAAGAGATAGAAGAAAGAATCTCAGATGCCGAGGTAACCATAGAAACCATGGACGCAACAGTTAAAGAAAATGCAAAATGCAAAAAGCTTGCAACCCAAAATATCCAGGAAATCCAGGACACAATGAGAAAGCCAAATCTAAGGATTATAGGCATTGATGAGAGTGAAGATTTACAACTTAATGGGCCAGCAAATATCTTCAGCAAAATTATGGAAGAAAACTTCCCTAACCTAAAGAGAGAGATACCCATGAATATACAAGAAGCCTACAGAACTCCAAACAGACTGGACCAGAACAGAAATACCTCCTGTAAAAACCCAAATGTACTAAACAAAGAAAAAATACTTAGGGCAGTAAGAGAAAAAGGGCAAGTAACATATAAAGGAAGACCTATCAGAATTACACCAGATTTCTCACCAGAGACCATGAAAGCTAGAAGATCCTGGGCAGAGCTCATGCAGACTCTAAGAGAACACAAATGCCAGCCAAGACTGCTATACCTAGCAAAACTCTCAATTACTATAGATGGAGAAACCAAGATATTCCATGACAAAACCAAATCTACACAATATCTTTCTACAAACCCAGCCCTACAAAAGATAATAGGGGGAAAACACCATTACAACAAGGGAAACTATACCCTGCAAAGAGCAGGATATCAAGCTTCTTTCATCAAACACAAAGAGGATAACCACACATGTATAAAATTAAAATCAAAAATGTTAGGAAGCAATAACTACTACTCCTTGATATCTCTTAACATCAATGGACTCAATTCCTCAATAAAAAGACATAGACTAACAGACTGGTTGCATAAACAGGATCCTACATTTTGCTGCATACAGGAAACACACCTCAGTGTCAAAGACAAAAACTACCTTAGAGTAAAAGGCTGGAAGACAATTCTACAAGCAAATGGTCCCAGGAAACAAGCTGGAGTTGCCATTCTAATTTCAGATAAAATTGACTTCCAACCTAATGTAATCAAAAGAGACATGGAAGGTCACTACTTGCTGGTCAAATGAAAAATCCAACAAGAAAAACTCTCAATCCTGAAAATATATGCCCCAAATACAAGGGCGCCCTCATTCATAAAAGAAACTTTACTAAACCTCAAAGTACACATTGTACCTAACACAATAATTGTGGCTGACTTCAACACTCCACTCTCACCAATGGACCGATCAGGAAAACAGAAACTAAACAGGGAGACAATGAAACTAATTGAAGCTTTGAACCAATTGGAGTTAACAGATTTATATAGAACTTTTCATCCCAAAGCAAAAGAATATACCTTTTTCTCAGCACCTCATGGTACTGTCTCCAAAATGGATCATATAGTTGGTCACAAGACAGACCTCAACAAATATAAGAAGATTGAAATAATCCCATGCCTCTTATCAGATCACTACGGAGTAAAAGTGGTCTTTAGTAACAGTAAAAACAACAGAAAGCCCACATACATATGGAAAGTGAACAATACTCTACTCAATGATACCTTGGTCAAGGAAGAAATAAAAAAATCAAAGATTTCTTAGAATTTAATGAAAATGAAGGCACAACATACACAAATCTATGGGACACAATGAAAGCAGTGCTAAGAGGAAAACTCATAGCTTTGAGTGCCTCCAAAAAGAAATTCAAAAGAGCTTACACTAGAAGATTAACAGAACAACTGAAAGCCCTGGAACAAGAAGAAGCTAATTCACCCAGGAGGAGAAGAAGACAGGAAATCATCAAACTCAGGGCTGAAAGCAATCAAGTAGAAACCAAGAGAACCATACAAAGAATCAACAAGACCAAAAGCTGGTTCTTTGAAAAAATCAACAAGATAGATAAACCCTTAACCAGACTAACCAAAGGGCACAGAGAAAGTATCCAAATTAACAAAATTAGAAATGAAAACGGAGATATTACAACAGAAACCGAGGAAATTAAAAAAATCATCAGATCCTACTACAAAAACCTGTACTCAACACAACTGGAGAATCTGGAGGAAATGGACATTTTCTTAGACAGATGCCAATTACCAAAACAAACCAGGATCAAATAGACCATCTAAACAGATCCATAACCCCTAAAGAAATAGAAGGGGTCATAGATAGCCTTCCCACCAAAAAAAGCACAGGACCAGATGGCTTCAGTGCAGAATTCTATCAGACCTTCAAAGAAGACTTAACACCAATACTCTTCAAACTTTTCCATAAAATAGAAACAGAAGGAACACTACCCAACTCCTTCTTCGAAGCCACTATTACGCTGATACCAAAACCACACAAAGATCCAACTAAGAAAGAGATTTTCAGGCCAATTTCCCTTATGAATATCGATGCAAAAATACAAAATAAAATTCTTGCACACTGAATCCAAGAACACATCAAAACGATCATCCACCATGATTAAGTAGGCTTCATCCCAGGGATGCAGGGATGGTTCAATATAAGGAAATCCATAAATGCTATCCACTACATAAACAAACTCATAGAAAAAAACCACATGATCATTTCATTAGATGCTGAAAAAGCATTTGACAAAACTCAGCATCCTTTCATGCTAAAAGTCTTGGAAAGGACAGGAATCCAAGGCCCATATCTAAACACAGTAAAAGCAATATACAGCAAACCGGTAGCCAACATCAAACTAAATAGAGAGAAACTTGAAGCAATCCCACTAAAATCAGGGACTAGACCAGGCTGCCCCCTCCATATCTTTTCAATATAGTTCTTGAAGTCCTAGCTAGAGCAATTAGACAACATAAGGAAGTCAAAGGGATACAAATTGGAAAGGAAGAAGTCAAACTATCACTATTTGCAGATGATATCATTGTATACTTAAGTGACCCCAAAAACTCTACTAGAGAACTCCTACAGCTGATAAACAACTTCAGCAAAGTGGCTGGTTACAAAATCAATGCAAGCAAATCAGTAGCCTTTATATATTCAAAGGATAAGCAGACTGAGAAAGAAATTAGGGAAATGACCCCCTTCACAATAGCTACAAACAGCATAAAGTATCTTGGGGTGACTCTAACCAAACAAGTGAAAGACCTATATGACAAGAACTTCAGATCTCGGAAGAAGGAAATCGAAGAAGATCTCAGAAAATGGAAAAACCTTCCATGCTCGTGGATTGGCAGGATTAATATAGTTAAAATGGCCATCTTGCCAAAGGCAATCTACAGATTCAATGCTATCCCCATAAAAATCCCAACCCAGTTCTTCATAGAGCTAGAAAGAGCAATTCTCAAATTCATCTGGAATAACAAAAAACCCAGAATAGCTAAAACTATTCTCAACAGTAAAAGAACTTCAGGGGGAATTCCGTATCCCAGACTTTAAACTCTACTATAGAGCAATAGTGATAAAAGCTGCATGGTATTGGTACAATATCAGGCAAGCGGATCAATGGAATAGGATTGAAGACCCAGAAATGAGCCAACACACCTATGGTCACTTGGTCTTCAACAAAGGAGCTGAAAGCATCCAGTGGAAAAAAGATAGTCTTTTCAACAAATGGTGCTGGTTCAATTGGAGGTCAGCATGCAGAAGAATGCGCATTGATCCATTCTTATCTCCTTGTACCAAGCTCAACTCCAAATGGATCAAGGACCTCCACATAAAACCTGACACACTGAAAGTAATAGAAAAGAAACTGGGGAAGACCCTGGAGGACATGGGCACAGGGGAAAAGTTCCTGAATAGAACACCAATAGCTTATGCTCTAAGATCAAGAATTGACAAATGGGACCTCATAAAACTACAAAGTTTCTGTAAGGCAAAGGACACCGTCAAAAGGACAAAATGTCAATCAACAGACTGGGAAAGGATCTTCACCAACCCTAAATCCGACAGAGGGCTAATATCTAATATATACAAAGAACTCAAGAAAGTAGTACCCAGAGAAACAACTCCATTAAAAAGTCGGGTACGGATCTGAACAAAGAATTTTCACATGAAGAACTTCGGATAGCTGAGAAACACCTTAATAAATGTTCAACATCATTAATCATTAGGGAAATGCAAATCAAAACAACCCTGAGATTTCACCTCACACCATTAAGAATGGCTAAGGTCAAAAACTCAGGAGACAGCAGGTGTTGGCAAGGATGTGGAGAAGGAGGAACACTCCACTGCTGGTGGGATTGCAAGATGGTGCAACCACTTTGGAAATCAGTCTGGTGGTTCCAAAGAAAACTGGGCATGTCACTTCCTGAGGACCCTGTTATACCACTCCTGGGCATATATCCAGAGGATTCTTCAGCATGCAATAAGGACACATGCTCCACTATGTTCATAACAGCCCTATTTGTAGTAGCCAGAAGCTGGAAAGAACCTAGGTGTCCTTCAGCGGAGGAATGGATACAAAAAATGTGGTATATTTACACAATGGAGTACTATTCAGCCATTAGAAACAATGAATTCATGAAATTCTTAGACAAATGGATGGAGCTGGAGAACATCATACTAAGTGAGGTAACCCAGTCTCACAAGATCAATCATGGTATGCACTCACTGATAAGTGGATATTTTCCTAGAACCTTTGAATACCCAGGACATAATCCACAAATTAAATTATGTCCAAAAATAATGGAGGAGTGGCCCCTGGTTCTGGAAAGTCTCAGTGCAAGAGTATAGGGGAATTCCAGAACAGGGAAATGAGAAGGGGTTGATGGAAGAACAGGGGGCCAGAAGAGGGCTTATGGGACTTGCGGGGAGTGGGGACCCAGAAAAGGGGAAATCATTTGAAATGTATATAAAAATATATCAATAAAAAATGCTAACACCATAAAAAACTATTTATATGCATGCAATAATGATTAAAGAAAAAAACCCTGAATTTAAAGGATATTGGGATGGATATTATATAGGTTTGTCTGGAGAGAGGAAAGTGAAATATTTTATTAAAGATACAATCTTAAAGATAAACAAAACAAAACAAACTATATATGTTACACAGGAATTATAAACAACAAATAACTAATCCCTCCTAAGGTCATGTCAGCATATTGCCCACAGTGTTCAGAATTAATAGTGTTGCTTCCAAAAGAACATACCGAGATAGTAGATTGTAGAACAAACGATAAGCATTCCTATGAATATCTTCCCAATGTAGAAGCTCCTCTTCTACTATGCACACTTTCACTTTGCACAGGAGATGGTATTTGTGGTTAGCCACACACCATACATCATTTGTCTTGATTCTTTCAAGACAGAGACTCCAAATTCATATAGCTTTTCTTCAGGGGTATGGTTAAGCTTTACCTAGTTTTTTTTTTTTTTATTACTTAAAGTTAATCTCTTACTATAGCTGAATTAAAAATTATTTAAGAGAACTCAGCAGAAAATACAGTCTATGTAAAACTTAATACTATCTGTAAGTTTAGAAATCTTTGAGGGGGTCTTAGATTATGCTCTGAGTACATAATTAGAACTTTTCTTTCTCTACTCTGATTATTCAGTAGGATTTAGAGGCTCTGAATGGTAGCATATAATATGAAATCAAGCTCTCCTATCATGGCTGTAAATTATGCTCCTTCTCTAAGTAGTGATACTTAGTGATTCCTCATAAATTATTTGTGACCTAGATGGCTTAAATTTATCATCTCCAAATAATCTCTGACAAAAACACTGTTTTTAAAAAGCCAAAGCTGAAATATTTTCTTTGTAATATAATACATATCTTTAAATCTTGACTATGCTAACATGAACACAATTTAGCTTACTACTCAGCATGTAAGCAATACATTTGAATATAATTAGAAAATGAAATCTGTCTTCTAATAAAAATTAATCTCTATAATTTCAGCTGTTTTTAAAGTTGAAACAAATTCATAATTTTATTAATAGTTCAATTATTAAAAATCAATTTGATGTTCTTCCTAACTTGTTGAAGAAAAGCTCCAACAATGTATTCAGCAATTTAAGGAGGGGATATGGGGTTATCAATGATATAAAGCAGACACACACTCATACACTCTTGCTTCAACAAGTCAGGAGAAATTGAAGTGTTGGCATAGAGTCAGTGTTTATTCACACAGCAGAGTATTCTCTGAGGAACTAAAGCTTGGGTCACTGAAGCCAGCAGTCTCTATGACTGTCAAAAAACTGAATTCTTTGAATTCTTTTGGGGACAATAAAAACCATTAATTTTTAAGAGGGGAAGGAATTACACATGTATACACATACATGCACACACTACAGTCAATTAATAAAGTAAGACAAGTTCCAAGAACTTCATGCACACATGCAAACATACATACGTACTCATTTACATATTGGATTGATGGAGCAAAGCTCCAACCAACCTTACATATATACATATTTTTAGATACACATTTTGGGGATTGAGCAAACACTGAGCAGGCTCCCACAAACTTCACATATGTACATACATGCATATATCATATACGCATATGCACATATGTGCATATGCATTCACAAACATGCATGTTTGCACATATTCACATATACACATATACACATATACACATATACACATATACACATATACACATATACACATACACAATTGTTGAATGGAGCAAACTCTAATGAGCAGGTTCCAACAACTTTCTTTTTTCCATTAGCATTTCATATACAACCTAAGACAAAGGATATTCTCTAAAAACAATCACCACAAAAACATATTTTCCAAAAACAGATTAAATTCATTACATAAATGAAAATTGCAACAGTATTATTGGTTATGTATTCTTTTAAAACTTATAGCTTACTAAACAATTCCCATCTATCTTTCTTTCTACAAGTTTAATATAAATCCAAAGCAATAAGTCTTTTGTCATTAACAAAGTGTAAGAAACTCAAGTCTATACTAGCAAGTTGGTTTTTTTTCCTATGCTTAGCTGATGACAATTTGTGTTTACCAAGAAAAAGATCATCATCTATCTTACATCTTATTTTTGAAGTCTTATTCAGCTAAAATGACTATCATCTGTTCTTATACTCACAATTCTTTACTCTTTGTTTATAAACATTTCATAATCTTTTTAGAAATGATTCTTTTGTTCATCTGTTATTTTATTTATTTACATTTCAAATGTTATTCCCCTTCCTGAATTCCCCTGCACATACCATCACTCATCTCCCCTGCTTTTTTGTAGGTGCACCCCCATTCCTCATTCACTGTCCTAGCATTCCCCTACACTCGGGCATTGAGCCTTCACAGGACCAATGGCCTCCCCTCCCATTGATGCCAGATAAGGCCACCCTCTGCTCCATATACAGCTGGAGCCACAGAGACTTTCCTATGTATTCTTTGGTTGGTTGTTTAGTCCCTGGGAGCTCTGGAGTGTCTGGTTGGTTGATATTGTTGTTCTTCCTATGGGTTGTACATCCCTTCAGCTCCTTCAGTCCTTCCCCTGACTCTTCCATTTGGGGTCCTTGTGCTCAATCTGATGGTTAGCTGCAAGCATTCTTATCTGTTTTGGTCAGGCTCTAGCAGACCCTCTCAGGAGACACCTATATCAGGGTCCTGCCAGTAAACACTTCTTGGTATCAGTAGTAGTGTCTCGGTTTAGTGGCTGCATATGGGATGGATCACCAGGTGGGGTGGTCACTGGATGGCCTTTCCTTCAGTTTCTGTTCTACTATTTCTTCCTGCATTTCCTTTAGACAGAAGTAATTCTGGGTTAAAATTTTTGATATGTATGGGTAGCCCCATCATTCAACTGGGCTCTGTGCCTAACCTCTGGATACTGTCTCTTCCGGTTCTTTCTCCCCTGTGTTGGATATTTCAGCTAATGTCATCCCTGCTGTGTCCTGAGAGCCTCTTACTTTCCTGGCATCTGGGACTTTTTGGTGGCTACCCTGGTTCTCGATCTCCCACTGCCACATACCTCTGGTCAATTTCTTGACTCTGTGCACATCTCCTCCCACACCTGATCCTGCCTCTCTTTTCACCTCCCCCTCCTTTCTCCCTCCCCAATCCCTTAATCCCTCTACCTCCTGTGATTATTTTGTTTCACCTTCTAAGTAGTACTGAAACATCCACACTTTGATCTTGCTTCCTCTTGAACTTCATATGGTCTATGAGGTGTGTTGCAGATACTCCCGAGCTTTTTTCCTAATATTCACTTATCAGTAAGCACATTGTGCACACCAAAACCTGTGACCACATCCCTAGATCACAAAATTCAGGAACTCAGTCAATCCTAGAATGAAATGTTTTCTTTTTTCTTTTTCTTTTTGATATTCTTTATTAACATTTCAAATGATTTTTCCCTTTCCTGGTTCCCCCCCTCCCTGAAAGTCCCATAAGCCCTCTTCCCTCCCTCTGTTCCCCAATCACCCCCTTCCCATTTACCTGTCCTGGTATTCCCCTACACTGCTGCACTGAGTCTTTCCAGGACCTGGGGCCTATCCTTCCTTCTTCTTGGGCATCATTTGATATGTGAATTGTTTCTTGGGTATTCCAAGCTTCTGGGCTAATATCCGCTTATCAGTGAGTGTATACCATATGTGTTCTTTTGTGATTGGGTCACCTCACTCAGGATGACATTCTCCAGTTCCACCCACTTGCCTAAGAATTTCATGGATTCATTTTGTTTTTAATAGCTGAGTAGTATTCCATAGTGTAAATATACCACATTTTCTGTATCCTTTCCTCTGTTGAAGAACATCTGGATTCTTTCCAGCTTCTGGCTATTATAAATAGGGCTGCTATGAACATGGTGGAGCATGTGACCTTATTACACACTGGGGAATCCTCTGGGCATATGCCCAGAAGTGGTATAGCTGGGTTCTCTGGTTGCATTATACCCAGTTTTCTGAGGAACCACCAGACTGATTTCCAGAGTGGTCATACCAGCTTGCAACCCCACCAGCAGTGGAGGAGTGTTCCTCTTTCTCCACATCCTTGCCAGCATCTGTTTTCTTCTGAGTTTTTGATCTTAGCCATTCTGACTGGTGTGAGATGAAATCTCAGGGCTGTTTTCATTTGCATTTCCCTGATGACTAAAGATGTTAAGCATTTCTTTAGGTGCTACTCTGCTACTCAGTATTCCTCAGGTGAAAATTCTTTGTTTAGCTCTGTACCCCATTTTTTAATAGGGTTGTTTGGCTCTCTGGAGTCTACCTTCTTGAGTTCTTTGTATATCTTGGATATGCAATCCTCAACTCAACTCTTCATAGAGTTAGAAAGAGCAATTCTCAAATCCATCTGGAATAACAAAAAACCCAGGGTAGCTAAAACTATTCTCAACAGTAAAAGAACTTCTGGGGAAATCAGTATCCCTGACCTCAAGCAGTACTACAGAGCAATAGTGTTAAAAACTGCATAGTATTGGTATAGTGACAGGCAGGTAGATCAATGGAATAGAATTGAAGACCCAGAAAAGAACCCACACACCTATGGTCACTTGATCTTCAACAAAGGAGCTGAAACCATCCAGTGGAAAAAAAGATAGCCTTTTCAACAAATGGTGGTGGTTCAACTGGAGGTCAGCATTCAAAATTGATCCATTCTTATCTCCTTGTACTAAGCTCAACTCTAAGTGGATCAAGGACCTCTACATAAAACCAAACACACTGAAACTAATAGAAAAGAAACTGGGGAAGACCCTTGAGGACATGGGCACAGGATAAAATTTCCTGAACACAACCCCAATAGCTTATGCTCTAAGATCAAGAATTGACAAATGGGACCTCATAAAATTACAAAGTTTCTGTAAGGCAAAGGGCACTGTCAAAAGGACAAAATGGCAATTGACAAATTGGGAAAAGATCTTTACCAACCCTACATCTAACAGAGGACTAATATTCAAGAATGAAATATTTCCACTGATAATTAAATTGTCCCCAGGCTATTTTTCTCTTCCAAATACAATTATGTGTCATAAAGCATGAAAATTCACTGTAGTTCTTTTCCAACCAGCACAGTTCTCACTAGTCTAAAAGGGAGGGGGCACATTCTGCTCTTAATTCTAACTTTATGATATTTTCTGGCAAAACAACATAAACCATCTTCATAGATTTTCTATCAATTGCCCAAACTTCCTAAAACATTTAAATTAAATCAGGAATTGTGTAAAATCATTAGTTCATCTAAATAATATTATTTTATGAAAATTCATCTTCATATTGATCTCTAGGAACACAATTTAATACAGTAGGTCATCTCCAGGAAGTTCACCTGCCCACTACAGCTCCTTCTGCCTGGCATCTACCACTAACTCTTATGTGAATAGTGACATTTTAAATTCCTTGACATTTATACTAAGAAAAACAGATTATTATGATTCTCTAATCTTATCAAATATAAAATAAAACCAGCTTTTTCATGCCTTCAATTTATTTCTATTACTTAAGAAAATTATAATAAAACAAGATTCCCAACTTTAATAATACATGGTGATAACCACTGATCTCTAGGTGGTCTCTGTAATCTAATTCTCACAAAGGATAAGATGTAAGCATGTTAATTTTCCTTTCATATAGACATGATGAGATGGAAAGAATTTCAGCAGTTAGTGCCTCAGTTCTCTTTTATTGATCAATGTGTCTGCTTTTGTGCTTACATCATGCTGGTTTTAGTACTCTGGGTCTGTGGTATAATTTGAAACCAGGAATGATGATATTCAGAATGGTGTTTTGTTTTACTGTTGTTGTTATTGTATGAGATTTTTTCAACTATCTAGAGTCTTTTGTGTCTCTCTATGAATTTAAGATTATTCTTTTTCAGCATCTGGCAGCAAGTGTGTGTGTGTATACTGTCACTTGATTGCAGTAGTTTATAAAATATATAAGAGAAATAGAATCTGAAGTTTAAGAAGGGAATATAGTGGGGGAATTTGGAAGAGTTAGATATGGGGTAGATATAATCAACATACATTGTATTCATGTATGAAACTCTTAAATAACAAATAAAAGATTTCAAATATAAACATGTATCATGTTCAAAATTCTTTCTTCAGTAGTGGCTCAGATTTTGATCCATTTGTTCTATGTGTTGCTTGTTTCCATTTTGAGTATTAAATGTCAATTACATTTGTCTGTGCATTTTTCAAGGAAAGAAGTTCATATCCAGGACAGGATTGTATATATGAATAGAGGTATGTACTAAGATTTTCCTTTTTCAGGTGAATAAGATCCATACAACATGCCAAGTATGATGAAAATGGTGATATATACTTATAATTTGAGAGCAAGGGGTACAAAGATTATGAATATGAGCCTGGACTGCATAATACAAAACAATTCTAGACAATTAAATTACCAAGAAAGACTCTGAAATACAAAAATTTCAAAATCACAACAGAAGATGTTTTAGGGATAATGTAGAAAATGTATAATTATATTTTGCTTCCTGTGAAACAAATTAGGTACCTTATAGCATCACAGCCATAGTCTCATAATGTGAAAAGAGCTACTCTACAAAGAAACATCTGGCAAGCATTCTTGCAGCTACATATTTCCATGTATGTGTAATCTATAGATAAGTATGGAAATATATATACATATATACATATATATACATATATCTCTTCTATATGTATATACATATATATATATACATATATATCTTCTTAGAACCCAATATATTATAATTATCTAACAATCTTTATAACATATAGAGAGAAACTAATTATTGCTATGATTATAAATACAAATTATGATTGTCTCAATTTTTAGTTGATGATACCATTCTTCAGTGACTAGGCAGTTATCAAAGTCATAGAATTATAGTTTCAAATCTCATGCTTTCTTAGAATTTGCTCATTTTAGATGAGGGCTCAGTAAATGCTACTCTACTTGAATTTACTCTCATAGAAAAGGCAACATCTTACACTTTAAATACTTTTAAAGGATTTGTTTTATTTGAAAGCAGTGTGTGTGTGTGTGTGTGTGTGTGTGTGTGTGTGTGTATGCGTTGTGTGATGTGTGTGTGTGTGTGATTCTGTGTAGGTGTGTGTGAGTTTAGGTGCCTGTATATTTCAGAAGAGAGTATCAGATTCCCTGGAGGCAGAGTGACAGGGATCTGAAAATCTGCTTACTCAATGTGAGTGCTGGAAAGCAAACATGGATTCTCTGAAAGAGCAGCAGCACTGTTAAAACTGGACTGTTGCTCTAGACCCTGTTTTAAGGCTTTGTAATGTCAGCATATGAAGTTTGAACTTTACTGGATTCATCAAAGCAATGTAAGAATCAGGGTTGCTCAAAGCATTTTTTTTTTTTAAATCAAGACAGATCCTAACAACAGAGTATGTGGTCCTGGAAAAGTCTGATGAGAGTGCAGTTAATGAAAAATTTCAGGAGTTCCTGGAATGCAGTTTTTGGTATTCCACAACATGTGGAATTCCCTAGAATAAAGTGCTGTTTTTGAAAGGATTATAGATTTATATAAAGAAAATATCAGTAATTATATAAATAAAAATTAAAATGTAATGGACCAAAAGTTCCCATTTTGGGGACATATGATAATATCCAGATGGTGTCATAACAGAGTGTACCTCAATATAGGCTAGAGATAAATTAGCATCTAAATTGGAGATGATTCACTTTTATTTTCATCCTTAGACATATCCAGTATTGACCAAGATTAGAAGTTTGTCACATCGATTTAAAAAAAAGAAGACAAAAAACAAAAACAAATGAATCAAACACAAAACATTTTGCTCCAATAAGTATAAGTGGACATCTTTGATCTTAGCATTCTTGTGTTCATGCCTTCTTAGCTCCTGACTCATTGATGTCTAACATTATTGTTTTTTAAAGAAGAGTAACCATGATGCCTTAATTCTCTTACTGCCAATTCCCACCATACAGAAAATAACCAGAAGCAATGGCAGCCTATGAACATACTTGCAAACTCCCTCAGAGTCACCAGGACAGAGACGATTCTCACAAACAAAATTAACATATTATATTTATTTAAATTGAAAGAGAGAGATTGGTGCAGATAGGTTATGAATTAGAGAAAATGACTTATGCATGAATGCAGGTACACACAGCATCGCTGCTGTCATGTTTCTCTGTCACCTTTAACTTTGTGGTTTATGCCATAATTCTGAGAATGTACAGAAAGTGCCACACACACGCACACAAAAGACAAAAGGATTAGAAGAGGTGACCTTCTTCCGATCTGTCAGTTTTTTTTTACTTGAGATCCACATAGCAGTGAAAGAACTCTTGATAATATAACTATTTACCAAATGTAACTGTATTTTATTAATAAATTTAGTGTAGGATTTTAGAGACAAAGAAAGCTCATGACATCACTCCCCAATGGACAGGATATGATAAAGGATGAAGTTCATAGTCATGTATTAAAATCCCATAACAACATCTTTACTTTGTATGCTAACCTATACAATTAATTAACATTGTATTAGAAATGGATATTTGAGGATGTAGCTTATCAACAAACTATACCAGCTATGATGCCTTAGGTTGGATCCAACTGAAATAATAAAGGAAATAGTTTAAGGTACAGGTGACAGACAACTTATATAGGCTTTGTTTTTTTCTTGAATGTGACTGTCCTTCACAGGCATGTATGATGGTAGCTAACTGGTACTAGTGCTTTTAGAGAGCTTGAATCATTGAGACTGGGTGCCTAGCTTCCAGGTATATGAGCATAGGAACAGACATTATTGTTTATAGCCTGTAATTGGTTTTGCCCTGACCAGTAATGTGGGGCCACCAGATGCCCACATTGTCACTGCCACTACCACCATCATGAGCAGTTCCTGCTGCCATGTATTCTCCAGTATTATGGACTATGTCACCTAAGCCACGAACTAGAAAAAAAATCATTTCTAATTTGTTTAAATTGGACATTACATCACAACAAGCACACAACCAACACAAAAGTTTTGGAACTAAGAATAGTCCATTGCTACAACAGCGCTGACCATGTGTTTCTTGTGCCTGTGGAACTGATTTGTAGCAGGAGTGTGGAAGAGTATGAAGCTGTGCTGAAGAAAATGTAGAGTGCTATAAGAACCACTAAATACATCACTTTGGTTGAAGGAAGACAAAACTAAAGATAGAAATGCAGAAAATTAAATTCCATCCTTAAAATGTAATAATTGGTGAGGAAAAGAGTGTATTAGATCAATTTTCTGCAAACCTGCAACTATTATTATGCTAAAGGAACATGTTACAGGAAGGTAGTAAAAAAAAATATGACTCCTAACAACAACATTCTGCTAAATCCATAGATCAGTGCCTTGGTCATTGTGTAATGCTAAAGTGCATTTAAGATTACATAAACCAAAAAAAGTTTTGCATTTTTTGTTTAGTTTTTTATTCTTTTATTTTCTTTTTTTAATCTATGTGACAAACTTCTAACCTTCATCAATACTGAATGTGTCTAAGGATGATAAAAGTGATTCATCTGTAATATAAACACTAATATAAATATAATATAATTAATCTCTTAGCTATGTTAGAGAGCACATCCTTCTTGTCACCATTGGCACATGATCACTTATCACACGGACATGGTCACATATCACTTCATATATTACTTCTCATGATAAAGATGGGAAATAACACATGGACCCACAGCCATATAATGTGCAGAGAGTAAGAGATGCTTGCACACCCAGACTTAGATAGGATGTCATCATCAAACTCTCCACTCAAGGCTCAGGGATCTACAAAGTAGAGGAAGCAGAACTATTGTAAGAGCCAGAGGTGGAAGATGACTTCAAGGAAAGAGCAACTTCCAGATACCTCAGAACTGATGTACGAAGGAACTCAGATTGTGGCAGCACATAAGACCTGCACAGGTTCAAACCAAACAAAATTACAGCACTGAGAAGAGGAAGTAGTTACTATCTACTTGCAATTCATTGCTGCCTGATGGGTAAGGGAAAACCACTTTTCTTCACTGAATTTATCAACCACACTGCAGGGATGTCGGTGTAAAACAGACTCAATCTTTTCCCCTTCCTCCTAGCCTCTGACTCTGAACTTTTCTAGTTGTGGACCTCTGATATCATCTACATACAGTTCAAGAACAGTGTGGCTCAAGATATCAACAATTCAAACCAAAACAGATTCAGATAGTAAAGAAGAAAATAACCATATCATGTAGTATTTACCCAATTTAACATTATACAAAATGAAGTTAGGCCTTGATGAAAGTATTTTCAAGCTTAACAGACATTAAAGAGCAACACTTTCAGTGAAACTCCCATTCTTTTGGGAAAAATACACAGCATGGCTGGGAATTAATATTAATTTCCTGCTGCTGCTGTCATGTCAACAGCAGAGTTCAAGGTTCAGGTTTAGGCAGAAGCAGCAACACAAGGTAGTAATCACTGTATTGTGAAGAAATATAATCTAGTTTATAATTTATATACTTTACAATTGTGAGTACTATAATATGTATGTATTTGTTTTGAAAAAGAAAATAGTGTCTCTATAGTGTTTTTTATTTTTCTTACAATAAATATTTCTTAAAGTCAGAGTCTGATGTTACTGTCAACACTAATTTATCAAAGAAATAGGTAATTTGGTATTATGTTAAAAAATGTGTTTTGACTTGAAGAAAATTTGGTTCAATTTTATGTTTTCCACTTATTTATATGACTTGTCTAGATTTCTTGAAGGCTCAATACCTTCACTGGCAAATTGTGTATGATGATACCTGTTTCATCAGATTGACATGAAAATGTATTGAGGTAATGAACATATAGCTCTAAGTGCAGATTTGAGGCAATTGATATTTTAACTGAAGCTACCTCCTTTTGATAAAACTGCAAAAATTTGATATAGAAAGTTAGGCAGTGTATCATATATGCTTAAAATAAATAATAGCCTATTTTTACAGAAAATGATAAAAACATGTCTGAAAAATAGATGGGAAGTGACAAAGATCTATAGCATGAGACACTATTCAAATGGATTGCTTTTTTGGCATTGGCTTGTGGAATGTTTTAAGAAGGAACATAGTTTATATCACTATTCTTATTTAATCTCACTCTTCACTGTAATCTCCCATGAGAAGCAAAATTACCCAGAGTGCCCTTTACTTGCATGCATCTGTATTGCTTGTAATTAATAAGTACCAAAATAAAGCATGCTCATGATAAATGAAGTTCTCACAAAATTGTGCCATCTGGTATAATAACTCAGTGCAAGGGTGGGTAATGAGCCATGAAATCTACGGTGAGGCATACATTCAGCATATGTAATAGGTCATGAAAGAAATAAAAGATGTAAACTGTGAGGCAAACGGGAAATCCTGGCATGCATGTTTAATATAGGCAGTTTACTGCATTTAAGTATATCTTGGTAGATATGCTTCTTAATAATTATACTTATTGGTATTTCTTAAACTCATAGAAACTCCCCTATCTTATTTCCTGAGTACTAAGATTACAGATGTGAGTATAACACTGTAATATTTTTGTTGTTGTTGTTTTCTTCGAGACAGTGTTTCTCTGTGTAGCCCTGACTGTCCTGAAACTCACTCTGTAGACCAGGCTGGCCCCGAACCTAGAAATCTGCCTGCCTCTGCCTGCTGAGTGCTGGGATTAAAGGTGTGCACCACCACTGCCCGGCAACAATTTGTATTTTTAAGGAGCATAACATATCCAAATTTATAAGGTATCTTGATATTTTGGAATGGGTAAACATCATACATATTCAAGGCAGGGTGGACACATATATCTCCTCAGCTACTGATAATTTCTTTGAGATAAAAGCATAAAAAAAAACCCTTTGTTATAGCTTTTAAAAAATATGCAGTAAAATACCAACCATACAATAAAATGCAAGCACTCAGATAAAAATTTGAACTGAAAGTTAGAAAGCTTCATTAGGAACCCAACAAAGTGAATATAACACACTTCTTCAATGTCAAAATTGATCTATTATGACTTAGTCACCTTTCAATGTTCTTAGCCTTTTTATTCTGGGGATTGATTTTCTAAATTATGAACTCTAGAAGACACATCCAAACTGTAGCAACTCCTTAACTAATTTTTATTTAAACTACATTTATAAACAGCCAGTCTTTGGGAAAAAAAGTAATAATTTGACTCATATTTATTTTACTTAATTCTGGTACCTTTGTGGTTTTAGGATATATACAGAAATAATAAAATGTTTACTATAGTGAAACAAATTAGCAAACTTATAATCCACTAGCTACTGCTGCTTAGAACAGAGAAATGAAAGTGCTGTTATTTTTTAAAATTTGGGCAATAACACTAACTCTAGACCTCATGTTATACATGGATTCATGCTGTATACTGTCACTCTGAATAATGTCACCACATGTCCCCAAAGACTACTTTCACTATTTAACTATTTGTAAAACCCAGGGAGTAATATGAGTTTACGAGGAGGGAAACAATACATTATCTTTTGAAAAATAATTTTCTTATTGAGATTTTACATTTTGAAGTACTCCATTTTCTTTCATAAGCTATCACTATCAATACGTTAGTGAAAAACTCCATTCTCATCATGAGTGTAGTAGAAGTTCAAATTAATATGGTTGATGAACAATCCTCTGTGATACAACTTTAGCAAAGGAACTACTGCTTCTATGAATCTGCCTGATCTTTCTGAATACATGACTTGGCATCTGGATGAGAGTGACACAAGGCTTCCTAGAAGGACTCAGAGTCCATCACAGACATTTACTACAAACCACAGTAGAATTTGACCACTTTTTGCTAATTTAATAATTTAAGTTTTATTAGATTTTAATCTTTCGAGGTCCAGGTTATTGTGCATTAGTTAGTATCTCATCACATAATCATATTCCCTGAATGCAAGTCTACAGAACAGTAATCAGTGTTACATCAGTTAATGAGATCTTCTCTGGGAATTCAGTCATAGGATAAAATAGTGATATTTTAAAAAGTTCTTAATACACAATTTCTTCTTTATACTGATGATACCAATTTTAATAATGTGTTCACAACATTCTCTTGAGTGTAATGATGTTCCCTGTATTTCTTGTATTTTCTAAGTTGATAGCTGACATCAAAGACTCATTTCCATCCATTCTTTTTCTTTTCTTTTCTTTTCTTTTCTTTTCTTCTTCTTCTTCTTCTTCTTCTTCTTCTTCTTCTTCTTCTTCTTCTCTTTCTTCTTCTACTTCTTTTTTTCTTCTTCTTCCTCTTCTTCCTCTTCCTCCTCTTCCTCCTCCTCCTCCTCCTCTCTCTCTCTCTCTCTCTCTCTCTCTCTCTCTCTCATCCCCTACAATGAAGTATGCATCTCTTGTCCTCAGAGAACAGCATTTTATCATAACTTATCAATAATCATTTCTCTTGTAGTTATGTCAATATGCCAACAGGGTAATACCATGATAAGCCCTAATTTAAACATTTCTTTTTTATTTTTTATATTCTTTGTTTACATTCCAAATGCTTACCCCTTTCCCAGTTCCCCCCTCCCCATATGTCCTATAAGCCCTTTTCTCTCCACCCATTCCCTAATCACCCCTCCCATTTTTCTCTCCTGGTACTGCCCTACAATGCTGGATCAAGCCTTTCCAGGACCAGGGCCCTCTCCTTCCTTCTTCTTGGGAATCATTTGATATGCTAATTGTGTCTTGAGTGTTCAGAGCTTCTGGGCTAATCAATATCCACTTATCCTTCCATGTGTATTCTTTTGTGATTGGGTTACCTCACTTAGGATGATATTTTCCAGTTCCAACCATTTGTCCAAAAACTTTGATGAATACATTGCTTTTAATTGCTGAGTAGTATTCCATTGTGCAAATATACCACATTTTCTGTATCCATTCATCCATTGAGGGACATCTGGGTTTTTTCCAAGTTCTGGCAATAATAAATAAGGCTGCTATGAACATAGTGGAGCATGCGTCCTTATTGCATGCTGGGGAATCTTCTGCGTATATGCCCAGGAGTGGTATAGCAGGGTACTGTGGAAGTGTCATGCCCAGTTTTCTGAGGAACCAACAGGCTGATTTCCAGAGTGGTTGTACCATCTTGCAATAGTTGCAAATTTCTTAGTAAGTTCAGGCTACTATAATAGAAATACAATAAACTCGACTGTTTATAAACAACACATATTTCTTCTTTCATTTCTCTGGATTGAAGATTTAGACCTGCTTCTCAATACTGTCATATTAGGGTTTAAGATGATTATGGACATGGTTTTAATATTGAGTTATATATGGGCCTTGAATCTGTTAACCACCGCAATAAATTAATTCACTTATAAGTTCACAGATAAACTAACTATAAACAGGTTGGTCTTGGTTGGAAGACAGAGGCCCCTCAGCCAGTGTGTCTTAGAGAACAGATTCTTATTTATCTCACATCCTATTTTCCCATGCATTGCTTCCACACTGCCAGGAGGTAAGCTGCACTTTCATATCTTCTTCACCTGTCCGCTCCCATGATGTAGTCAGATACCAAGTAACTGGAAAAACAGTTCTTTTTCACTTAAGCTGTTTATTTAAGGTACTTTCTCATATTGCTAAAAAAAAATGATTGGCATAGGGGTTAGCATGTGGATTTTAATGGAAAAACCTTATAATTTGTATTATACCATTAAGTTACTCAGCTAAACATAGATAGCTAACATGAGTAGCTCCTAAGAGTGAAGAATTTTGTAGATCATTTCCATGTCCTAGTTTGATTTCCATTCCTGTAAAAAAAAAATCAGAACCAAAAGCATTTTGGGAAAGAAAGGTTTGATTTTATCTTAGTGCTTAGTGACCATCATGAAGAAATGTCAGGGTAAGGGTTCAAGGGATGACCTTGGACCTTGGAATGGAGAATAAACCATAGAGGAATGCTGCTTACTGGATTCCTCTTTAGGCTCTTTTTAAAGCCACCCATTTTATACTACCAGGGTACCTTATGTCCCTACATACATAATTTTGAAAGCATTTTAAAGCAGTTAATCTGGTTTCAGAATTTATCTTCTCAACAACTATGATATGTGAATCATCCCAAAGCATAGGATGTCACTATGCATTTTAGGAAATAAAACTGATATCTTATAGGTATACATTAAGCAGTAAAGATTGAGGTGCTTGAGTTAAAATACTTTTGATAAAGCACTTTTGTGAGAGTGACCCAAGAAATCAATAATTTTTGCAGTTCCTCTTGGAGGATAGAAGTATTTATTCTGACAGAAGTTATGCCCACCATCACATACAAATCTTACTTGAAGCTGCACATTTTGTGGACTTGGCATAAATATTTAGTTATCAGGTCGAGAGAAAGATGTAGATATTTGTTTAAAAAAATGCATAGGGCCAAATGGCCTTACAACAGGAAAGTTGCTATGCAATGATCGATCCCTCTTTAGCTCCCCATTTGTTTTATTGGTAGACTACAGCTGTCAGTCAAATTCTACTACCTCATATGAGATTCTCTTTAACAGACTTATTCAAGACCAATGAGAATGATTTTTGTCTTTGACCAGTATAAAGTGTCCTTCCGTATGTTTTTGATAACTTTTGGTTGAAAGTTGCTTTTACTTGATATTAGAATGGTTACTCCAGCTTGGTTCTTTGGACCATTTGCTTGGAAAATTGTTTCCCGCCCCTTTACTCTGAGGTAGTGTTTGTCTTTGATACTAAATTACATTTCCTGTTTGCAGCAAAATGTTGGGTCCTGTTTTCTTATCCAGTCTGTAGTCTATGTCTTTTTATTGGGGGATTGAGTTTACTAATGTTAAGACATATTAAGGAATTGTGGTTGTTTCTTCCTGTCTGTTTTGTTGTTAAAATGGAATTGTTTGTATGGCTATATTCTTTTAGGTTTGTTGAAAGAAGATTAGTTTGTTGCTTTTTTTTAGGGATGTTTCCCTCTTTGTGTTGGACTTTTCCTTTCATTGTCCTTTGAAAGGCTGTATTTGTGGAAAGATATTGTGTAAATTTGGTTTTGGAATATCCTGGTTTCTCCTTCTATGGTTGTTGAGAGTTTTGCTCGGTATAGTAGCCTGGGCTGGCATTTGTGTTCTCTTAGGGGCTGTATGACATATGTCCAGAATCTTCTAGCTTTCAAAGTCTCTGTTGAGATGTCTGGTGTGATTCTGATAGGTCTGCCTTTATATGTTACTTGACATTTTCCACTTACGACTTTTAATATTCTTTCTTTGTTTTGTGCATTTGGTGTTTTGACTATTATGTGATAGGAGGAATCTCTTTTTGATTCAGTCAATTTGGAGTTCTATAAGCTTCTTGCATGTTTATAGGCATTTCATTCTTTAGGTTAGGAACATTTTATTCTATAATTTTTTGTTGAAGTTATTTACTGGCCCTTTAAGTTGGAATCTTTGATCTATTCTATACCTATTATCCTTAGGTTTCATCTTCTCCTTATGTCCTGGATTTCCTGGATGTGGTCTCAATGTGTCCTGGAGAGAAGTAAGAGGGGGTTGATAGAAGAATGGGCAGAGGAAAGAGGGCTTAGGGAACTTATAGGGAGGGGAGAACCAGGAAAATCATTTTGATTGTAAACAAAGAATATTGAAAATAAAAAGTATATATAAAAAAGAATAGCTCAAAAGAAGCCCTGAAAAAAAGGAACTTTACTAAAGCTCAAAGCATACATTGCACCTCACACAATAATTGTGAGGTTATTCACATCCCACTCTCCTCAATGGATAAATCATAGTAACAGAAACTAAACAAAGACACAGTGAAACCAGCAGAAGTTATGGACCAAATGGATTTAATAGATATTTATAGAACATTTCATCTTAAAACAAAACAATATACCTTCTTCTCAGCACCTCATACAACCTTCAAAACAGGCCTCAACAGACACATAAAGATTGAAATAGTTCAAGGTTTGTCCCCACCTTCTCTTCTATAAGCTTCAGAGTATATGATTTTATGTGTAAATCTTTGATCCACTTGGACTTGAGCTTTGTACAAGGAGATAAGAATGAATTGATTTGCATTTTTCTGCATGCAGACTTCCAGTTGATCCAGCACCATTTGTTAAAAATGCTGTCTTTTTTTCCACTGGATTTTTTTTTAGCTCCTTTGTCAAATATCAAGTGACTGTACATGTGTGGGTTTTTTCTCAGGTCTTCAATCCTATTCCATTGATCTTCCTGCCTGTCTGCATACCAATACCAAACAGTTTTTTATCATTATCACTCTGTAGTAGACCTTTAGGTCAGGGATGGTGATTCACCCAGAATATCTTTTGTTGTGGAGAATAGTTTTTGCTATACTGGGTTTTTTGTTATTTCAGATGAATTTGAGAATTGCTCTTTCTAGATCTATGAAGAATTGATTTGGGATTTTGATGGGGATTGTATTGGGAAAAGTTTCTAAACAGAACACCAATGGCTTATGCTCTAAGAATGAGAATCAACAAATGGAACCTCATAAAACTGTAAAGCTTCTGTAAGGCAAACGATATAGACAATAGGACAAAATGGCAACCAACAAATTGGGAAAAGATCTTTACTAACCCTACATCTGATAGAGGGCTAATATCCAAAGTATACAAAGAACTCAAGAAGTTGGTCTCCAGAGAATTAAATAACCCTATTAAAAAATGGGGTACAGAGCTAAACAGGGAATTCTCAACTGAGGAAACTCAAATGGCTCTAAAGCACCTAAAGAAATGTTCACCATCCTTAGTTATCAGGGAAATGCAAATCAAAACAACACTGAGATTCCACCTTACACCAGTCAGAATGACTAAGTTGAAAAACTCAGGGGACAGCAGATGCTGGAGAGGATGTGGGGAAAGAGGAACACTTCTCCATTGTTGGTGGGATTGCAAGCTTGTAAAATCACTCTGGAAATCAGTTTGGCAATTCCTCAGAAAATTATACATAGTACTACCTATGGACCCAGCTATACCACTCCTGGGCATATACCCAGAAAGTGCTCCTACATGTAATAAGGACATATGCTTCACTATGTTCATAGCTGCCTTGTTTATAATTTATATTTATTTATATTCCTCAACAGAGGAATGGATACAGAAACTGTAATATATATATATATATATATATATATATATATATATATATATATATATACACACACACACACACAATGGAGTACTATTCAGCTATTAAAAACAATGAATTCGTGAAATTCTTAGGCAAATGGATGGAACTAGAAAGTGTCATCCTGAGTGAGGTATCCCAGTCACAAAAGAAAGCACATGGTATGCACTCACTAATAAGCAGATGCTAGTCCAAAAGCTCAAAATAAACAAGTTGCAATTCACCCAGCACAGGAAGCTCCAGAAGAATGAATTAAGTGAGGGAGCTATGGTTCCTCTGAGAAAAGGAACAAAATGCTCACAGAAGCAACAAGGGAGGCAATGTGTGGAGCAGAGTCTGAAGTAAAGGCCACCCAGCGAGTACCCTACCTGGGGATTCATCCTATAAATAGTCAGCAAACCTCGACACTATGATGAGAAGCATGTACCAAAAGGAGCATGCCATAGCTGTCTCCAGAGGGACCCTGCCAGAATCTTACAAATTCAGAAGCAGAAACTAGCAACCAAGCTTGGACTGAGCTTGGGGTCCCCAAAGGAGGATCTGGAGGGTTGTCCAAAGGAGCTGAAGGGGTATATAGCCCCATGGGGAAACAATGACTTTGGACACCCAGACACTCCAAGACTCCCAGGGACTGAATCATCAACCAAGGCATATACATGGTTCCAGCCAAAAATGTGTCAGAGGAATGCCTTTTTGGGCATCAGTGGAAGGAGTGGTCTTTGGTCAGGTAAAGGCTCTATAGAGGCCACAACAAAGGGAAACAGATGGGGGGGGGAAGTTGGGGGGAGGTGGGACTGTGTTGGGTAGAGGGGCATATATGTGGAGGCAGGGGGATAGAGGAGGGGTAGAGAATCATTGGGGAGGGGGGCTTTTGGGAGGGGGAAATTGGGAAAGGTTTTACCATTGGCAATGTAAATGAAGAAGATACTCAATAAAAAATAAAATAAAAATAAAATAAATAAAAGATTGAAATAGTCCTATGCATCCTATTAGAACACCGTGGACTAAGGCTGGTCTTCAATAACAACAAAAATAATAGAAAGCACACATATACATGGAAGCAGAATAGCAGATCTTAACCTCAGAGTACACTGCAGTGAACCAGATGCTTCACTCTGTGCGTCACAGCTCCTCCTTCCAACACCAAAACAGTACCACCATACCAGGCATGTTACCCCAGATAAGTTAATGTGAAATGCTTGGCGTGGTTTCTACTGAATGTTAGTTACATTTTCCCATCAGAAAATGTGCAAATGATTCTTGAACTATCACAAATCATGAGAAGCTTTTGTTGGCTTATTTTTTTGTAGATCAATAGATATATATTTAATTTTTATAGAGATACACAAAAATAGACTTTGTATCCTAATCCAATGAGTTCAATGTACCTACTGAGTAGGCACCCACAAAGATGAAATCAGGGCGCTATTATGAAAACAACAAAAAACCACCACACTCATTGCTGGAATACCTCTCTCTAAGCTGCAATAGAATAGACTGGATACTGTCACAACCACATTGAGGATTGCAATTTACTTTGCTAAGCTGGTTAATTACAAATAATAACCTTATCCTTCCCCCTCCAAAAAAATTCCTTATAACCACAGACATAAATGAAGCTTAGTCAGGAACTAGCCATCATAAACTTTTAAGGGTAGGATTCATCTTTTTAAAGATGATCTTACTTAGTCTGGTGGTTTGAATGAGAATGTGCATCCCTAATATGCTGAAATATTTGAATACTCAGTCCAAAGTTGGTGGAACTGTTTAGGAAGGAGTAGGAGGTATGGCCGGTTAGAAGTATGCCATGAGGTTGGGCTTTGAGGTTTCAAAAGTTCAGCCATCTGCAGTCAGTTCTTCCCCTCTTTGACTCTAACTTGAGGAACACAATGTAAGCTCTCAGCCTAAGTGTCATGTAGGATTTCCTATTCCTTCCAGAATGGTCATGGGCTAACCTGGAAACTTGATTCCCCAAATGAAATACTTTAGTTTATAAGTTGCTTTGTCATGGCAATAGAAAAGAAACTAAGACACTTAAAATGTTTGATTACTATACTACCGAATTTTACAAGTTCTCTTGGGTAGCACATATGCTGATAAATGATTAATTTTTAAATCTTTATTTTCTTTATTTTTGAGATTATAATTAAATTATATTTCTCCTTTTCGTTTTCTTCCTCCAAATGTTCTCAAAAACCCTTCACTGCTTTATTTCTAATTCATAGCTTCTTTTATCAACTGTTATTGTAGGCATACAATATTTATACATGCATAAATATTTCTAAATGTGTTATATACCACATTATCTATATCCATATCAGTACCCATATCCATATTCATCTCCATCTGTCTCTGTCTCTGTCTCTCTGTCTCTCTGTCTCTCTGTCTCTCTGTCTCTCTGTCTCTCTCTCTCTCTCTCTCTCTCTCTCTCTCTCTCTCTCTCTCTCTCTCTCTCATATAGTTAAGTTTTAATGAGGGTTCATATTTTGGCCCAAAGATTAAAATATCATACAGATAAAACAGCAACTATCACCACATATAAGCGAGTTCTCTTTTTCTTTTTCCTCCCATGACCAAACTAAGATATGATTTCCTTTGCATTTACCATGAAATTAATTAAACAATAATTTTGTCTTCATGACAGTTTTTCCAAAAAGATATATGAACTTTAGATATATGTTACTTAAGATTTTAGTTTGCACTTCAATAATATAAAGGACTTTTATTTGAAAGGTAGTATCCAAATAGAGTGACTACTAACAGTAGAAGATAAAACAAAACAAAAAAGACCCCAGAACTTAAAAGTAATATATTTTTCAGCTACAAATGAGAAGCTTGCTCAAGTTCATCAACAGAGAAACATAAACAAACTACTAAGCTACAAGGGTGAAGGAGAAAAATGCAAACAGAGAGCTCTGATCATTTCTGAAAAGGATTCTTGGAGCATATGACTGAATTAAATACTTAAAACCTGTCCTTGAGCTGATACCGTGATTATATTTTTATTATTATTTGAAATGTTATTTGTGTCATGAATCCCTTAGAATAGAAACTGGGCAGCTAAATTTGGCTTGATTGTTAGTCAATAAAAATGCTTTTAGTTATAAACGTGGTTCAGTGTGTCTAAAATTTCACTCTCCAAAGAATTGAGAACAAAAAGGAATTTAGATTCAATATTTACAGTCAAGGACGCCTCATACTCTAAGGTACATTGATGATAATTGACTACGTAGTTATGTTCTGGTTGTTTCACAGTAATACCTTTCTTGGTAAAATGGTTATCATAGATGAGATGGTTCCCATTTTGTCGAAATTGTATCTTCTGGGTAACTATCATTCAAAAACATTTCCACAGGAGCTTTGTTAGTCATAACTCAATATGCTGTGCTTCCTCATGTCCAAGTACAATTATCCTCAATCCATTTCAATTATTTGAACAGAGAAAGACAAAATAAAATAGTTCAAGATTCACCAATCCTCTAAAATAATCCTGAACAAGTGTAACTTTAGAAAAATATATTATTGACGGTGTACCAAGTATAAGCGATGCTTTATCAAAAAATAAGCTGCACAATAAAAAAAGAAAGTAATTACCATTTCATAATATTCTTAACTATTCGTCCAGTTACTTGATGTTCTATGAAATTGCTCACAGGGTAAGGGTGCTTGAATGGTAAGACTTACAACCTGTCTCTCCAGAGCTCTGAAATCGCTCTCCAACAGGATCACTAAACTCCCATGACTGACTGTTGCCATACCTGCCCTGTGTTTCCAAATTCCTGTGGCTGGATGGGATGTACCCTTGCACACCACGCTCTGCCACAGTACATTTCTCTGGAACCCAAATGAGCCACCACATGAAGGAAAAGACCACAAAATCTTAGTTTAGAATCAACAGGTAACATAATCACTGGGTGCAGAACATAGCATCCTAATTTTATAAACTAAACTATGTTAAAAATCCTCCTAATGAAGGAGCTAGAGAAAAGACCCAAGGAACTGAAGGGGTTTGCAGCCCCATAGGAAGAACAACAATATTAATGAACCAGTAACCCCAGAGCTCCCAGGGACTAAACCACCAACCAAACAGTACATAAGCATGGAGGGACTCATGGCTCCAGCTGCATATATAGCAGAGGATTGGCCTTGTTGGACATCAAAGGGAGGAGAGGCCCTTGGTCCTGAGAAGGGTCAATGCCCCAGTATAGGGGAATGCCAGGACAGGGAAGCTGGAATGGGTGGATTGGTGAGCAGGGAAAAGGGGGTTTTTGGAGGGAAAACCAAGAAAGGGGAAAACATTTGAAATGTAAATAACAAAGGAGCTAAAACAATCCAATGGGAAAAAGATAGCCTTTTCAACAAATGGTGCTGGTTCAACTGGAGGTCAGCATGCAGAAGAATGCAAATCGATTCATTCTTATCTCTTTGTACTAAGCTCAACTCCAAGTGCATCAAGGACCTCCTTATAAAACCAGACACAGTGAAACTAATAGAAAAGAAAGTGGGGGAAGAGCATTGAACACATGGGCACAGGGGAAAAGTTCCTGAACAGAACACCAATAGCTTATGCTCTAAGATCAAGAATTGACAAATGGAACCTAATAAAATTACAAAGTTTCTGTAAGTCAAAGGACACTATCAAAAGGACAAAATGGCACCTTACAAATTGGGAAAAGATCTTCACCAATCTTAGATCCGACAGAGGGCTAATATCCAATATATACAAAGAACTCAAGAAGTTAGACTCCAGAGAGCCAAATAACCCTATTTAAAAAGTGGGGTACAGAGTTAAAGAATTTTCACCTGAAGAATTTCGAATGGCTGAGAAGCACCTTAAGGACAATGGAGTATTATTCGGCCATTAGAAACAATGAATTCATGAAATATTTAGACAAATGGTTGGATCTGGAGAACATCATACTAAGTGAGGTAACCCAGTCTCAAAAGATCAATCATGGTATGCACTCACTGATAAGTGGATATTAGCCTAGAAAGTTGGAATACCCAAGTCATAATCTACATATCAAATGATGTCCAAGAACAGAGGAGTGGCTCCTAGTTCTGGAAAGGCTCAGTGCAGCAGTATAGGGCAATACCTGAACAGGGAAGTGGGATAGGGTGAATGGGGGAACAGGGGGAGGGAACAGGGCTTATGGGACTTTCTGGGAGTGGGGAGCCAGGAAAGGGGAAATAATTTGAAATGTAAATAAAAATATATCGAATAGGAAAAAAGTATTAACTACCTCTAGAAAGAAATGCCCAACATCCTTAGTCATCAGGGAAATGCAAATTGAAACAACCCTGAGAATTCTCCTCACACCAGACAGAATGGCTAAGATTAAAAACTCAGGAGACAGCAGGTATTGGCAAGGATGTGTAGAAAGAGGAACACTCCTCCACTGTTGATGGGATTGCAAGCTGGTACAACCACTCTAGAAATCAGTCTGGTGGTTCCTCAGAAAACTGGGTATGACACTTCCAGAGGACCCTGTTATACCACTCCTGGCCATATTCCCAGAGGATTCCCCAGCATTCAATAAGGACACATGCACCACTATGTTCATAGTAGCCTTATTTATAATAGCCAGAAGAACCCAGATGTCCCTCCATGGAGGAATGGATATAGAAATTGTGGTATATTTACACATTGGAATACTACTCAGCAATTAATACATGAGCCTCCAAAAAGAAATGAGAGAGCATACACTAGCAGCTTAAAGGCACACCTGAAAGCTCTGGAACAAAAATAAGTTAATTCACCAAGGAGGAGTAGAAGACAGGAAATCATCAAACTCAGGGCTGAAATCAATCAAGTGGAAACAAAGAGAACCATACAAAGAATCAACAAAACCAGGAGCTGGTTCTTTGACAAAATCAACAAGACAGATATATAGCCTTAGCCAGACTGACCAAAGAGCACAGAGACATTATCCTAGTTAACAAAATTAGAAATGAAAAGGGAGATATAACAACAGAAACTGAGAAAATTCAAAAAATCATCAGATCCTACTACAAAAGCCTATACTCAACACAACTGGAGAATCTGGAGGAAATGGACAATTTCCTAGACAGATACTAAATACCAAAATTAAATCAGGATCAAATAGACCATCTAAACAGTCCCATAACCCCTAAAGAAATAGAAGGGGTCATAGAAAGTCTTCCAACCAAAATTCATGAAATTCTTAGGTGAATGGTTGGAAGTGGAAAATATCATCCTAAGTGAGGTAACCCATTCACAAAAGACCACACATGGAATTCAGTCACTGATAAGTGGATATTATCCCAGAAGCTCTAAATACCCAAGACACAATTCACATATCAAATGATTCCCAAGAAGAAGGAAGGAGAGGGCCCTGGTCCTGGAAAGGCTTGATGCAGCAATGTAGGGAATTACCAGGACAGAGAAGTGGGAGGGGTTGATTGGAGAATGGGTAGAGGGAAGAGGGCTTATGGGACTTATTGGGAGGAGGGAACCAGGAAAGGGGAAATCATTTGGAATGTAAACAAAGAATATAGAAAAGAAAAAGGAAAAAAAAATCCTCTTGTGCTAAATCCAACTGCATTCAAACCCACAGCTCAGGCTACTTACAAGAGCAGTCTCCCCTGCTCTTAGCAGTCCAAAAGTTCCTTCGTTCTGCCTTTCCTCTTCCTCTCTTCAAGCTGGAAATTCAATCTCCAGGTTTTCCAAATGGAAAAACCTAGGAAAGGGATCAGGTGTCTCAGATGCAAGCATCACCAACAGAATACAAGAGATAGAAAAAAATAATCTCAGGTATAGAAAATACCCTAGAAGATATTGATACAACAGTGAAAGAAAATACAAAAAGTAAACATATCCTAACCCAAAACACCCAGGAAATCCAGGACACAATGAAATTACCCTAAGAGTGAAGACTCTCCATTCAAAAGGCCAGCAAATATCTTCGTGAAAATCATAGATAAAAAATTAACTAACCTAAACAAATAGATGCCCATACACATACAGGAAGCCTACAGAAACCAAATATTTTGGATCAGAAATGAAATTCCTCCTGTCACATAATAATCATAACTCCAAATGAGCAGAGAAAAGAAAGAATATTAAAGGAGTAAGGGAAAAAAGTCAAGTAACATATAAAGGCAGACTTATCAGAATTATACCAGACTTCCCAACAGAGACATGAAAAGCCACCGACAAATTTGAGCAGATGTCAAAATGCAAATAAAGAAAATATCCAATAAAATATTATATATAAAAAACAATTCTAAAAAAACATAAAAGAAAAAAGAAAACACAAATGCCAGCTCAGGCCACTATGCTTAGCAAACTCTCTTTTACCATAGATGGAAAACCAAGATATTCCATGACAAAACCAAATTTAAACAATATGCTTTCACTAAAACAACCCTGCATAAAATAATAGAAAGAAATCTTTAACACAAGGAGGGAAACTACAACCAAGGAAAACTAAGAAATTAAACTGCTCACAACAAACCCAAAAGAAGAGAAACACACAAACATTATTTTTTCTAACAACAAAAATAACAGAAAGTAACAATCACTGGTCTTTAATAGCTCTCAACATCAATGTACTCAATTCTCCAATATAACAGACTGGATACATAAACAGGACCAAGCATTTTGCTACATACAGGAAACAGACCTCAGAGACAAAAACAGACACTACCTCAGAGTAGAAGGCTGAAAAAATTTCCAAGCAATGGTCCCAAAAAACAAACTGGAATAGCCATTCTAATATCTAATAAAATAGAGTTTCAACCAAAAATTATCAAAAAGATGGGGAATAAAATTTCCTACTCATCAAGGAAAAATCTACCCCACTCTCACTAATGGACAGATCATGGAACAGAAACTAAACTGAGACATAGTTAAACTAACAGAAGTTATGAAGCAAATAGATTTAACAGGTATCTAGAGAATATTTTACCCTCAAACAAAATAATATACTCTTTTCTCAGCACCTTATGGTACCATCTTCAAAACTGACCATATAATTAGACATAAAACAAGCTTCAACATATACAAGAAGATTGAATTAATCCCATGCATTCTATAAGAACACCATGGACTTAGGCTGGTCTTCAGTAACAACAAAAACAACCGAAAGCCCACATACCCCAGGAAACTGAAGAATTCTCTACTCAATGACACCTTGGTCAAGGAAGAAATAAAGAAAGATATTAAATACTGGAAAGGGCAACAACATCTCTAATGTAAATAAATAAAATAACAAAGGAATTAGAGACATCTCATAGCAACAACTTAACAGCATACCTAAAAGCTCTAGAACAAAAAGAAGAAACAAGCATTTTGCTACATACAGGAAACAGACCTCAGAGACAAAAACAGACACTACCTCAGAGTAGAAGGCTACTTAGAAGAGGAGTAGATAGCAGAAAATAGTCAATGCCAGTGCTGAAATCAGTCAATTAGAAACAAAGATAGCAGAAGAAAGACTCAACAAAAGGAAGAATGTCTTCTTTCACAACATAAACAACTTAGACAAACTTTTATCCAAACTAACAAAAAGGCAGATAGACAGTATCCAAATTAACAAATGTGAAATCAAAAGGGGGACATAACAAAAGAAACTGAAGAAATTCAAAGCATCATTAAGTACTTTACTTCACAAAATTGGACAAATTTAAATGAAATGGATTTTCTAGACAGATTCCACTTACCAAAGTTAAATCAAATTCAGTTAAACTATCTAAACTGCCCTTTAACCCTTATGGAAGTAGAGGCAGTCATTAAATATCTTCAAACTAAAATGCAAGGTGGATTTAGTGCAGAATTGTACCAAACTTTCAAAGAAGTCTTAATACTTTTATTTGAAACTATTCCATAAAGTAGAAACATTAGGGACAGTGCTAAGCTCATTCTATGGGGCCACAGTTACACTGATACCTGAGCCATATAAAGATGCAACAAAGAAACAGAAATTCAGATCAATTTCTTTTATGAACATCATTGCAAAATATTAAATAAAATACTAACAAACAGAATCCTGGAATACATCAAAAATATTATTCACCGTGATCAAGTAGGCTTCATCCCAGGGATAGTCCAACAACCAAAAATTCATCAACATAATCCACCATAAAAACAAAATGAAAGAAAAAGTCACAGGGTCATCTCATTACATGCTAAAAAAAAAATCACTGTCAAAATCCAGCACCCCTTCATGTTAAAAATCTTGGAATTATTAGGGATAAAGCCTCAAGCCTAACATATTAAAAGAAATAGACAGCAAGCCAATAGCCAACAAGAAATTAAATGGAGAGAAACTTAATGAAATTCCACTAAAATCAGGTACAAAACATGGCTGCCCACTCTCTTCCTATCTATTCAATATAGTATTTGAAGTTCCAGCTAGAGCAATAAAACAACAAAAGGAGATCAAGTGGATGCAAATTAGAAAAGAAGTCAAAATGTCACAATTTCAGAATTCCTAGAGCTGATAAACACCTTCAGGAAAGTGGCTGGCTAGAAAATTAACTCAAAAAATTCAGTAGCCTACTTTTATATAAAGGATTTGTATAAAATACCAAAATGAAATTAGGAGAAAACACTCTTCACAATAGCAGCAAATAATATAAATATCTTGCTGTGATGCTAATCAAGCAAATGAAAGATCTTTATGAAAAGAATTTCATATCTCTGATGAAAGATATTGAGGAAGAAATCAGGAGATGAAAAGATCATCCATGCTTATGGATTAGTAATAATGGTCATCTTACCAAAAGGAATCTACAGATTTAATGCAATTAAAATTCTAACACAATTCTTTACAGACCTTGAAAGAGCAATATCAACTTCATAAGTATATGCATGGTATGTAATCACAAGCAGTTATTATCCATAAATTGCAGGGTACCCACCCTATACTTCACAAAACTAAACAAGCTAAAAATTAAGGAAGGCCCAACCAAGGATCCTTGAATATCACTTATTTTTTCTTTCTTTATATTAGATATTTTCTTTTGTTTTTTTTGCCATTTCACACCAGAGATTTTATTTACATAGAACATGCAATGATCTTATAAATATGACAGAAATTATATCCATGTATCAGAACAAAACCCAATGTAAAAGCACACAAAGGAAGCTTCCCCTTTCCCTACATTCCTTTGTTTTTCTTTGTGCAAAGTATGTAGTGCTAACAAGCACATTATCATAGCACATTTTAAAGCTAACATCTTCATTTAAAATCTATGTGAAATGTTGGATAAAGGTGCATTTCTTTCTATTTACAAATTCAAAAAGGCTACAATGGTAGTCATCTCTCTTAGGCAGTGTGTGCTCACTGCCAAACTGGCACTGCATCAGACTGCCTTTGTGTTTGAGATTGCTCAGTGGGCATCATAAACTAAAGATAACATGTTCTTGTTTTCATTTCTAATAAGATGCCTGAAACCTAAGTAGAAATCTTTGATGTATCAGTTGTCTCTGATACATTCATGTTATAAATACTAAAATTCTTTTCAGATTAAGGTCAGATTTTTTTCCTATTTTTAATTCAATATATTTTTTATTTACATTTCAAATGATTTCCCCTTTTCTGGCGCTCCCTGCAAGTTCCATAAGCCCTCTTCCCTCCCCTGCTTCCCCCATCCACCCCTTCCCACTTCCCTGTTCTGGTATTGCCCTACACTGCTGCATTGAGCCTTTCCAGAACCAGGGTCCACTCCTCCATTCTTCTTGGATATCATTTGATATGTGGATTATGTCTTGGGTATTCCAAGTTTCTAGGCTAATATCCGTTTATCAGTGAGTGCATACCATGAGTGATCTCTTGAGACTGGGTTACCTCACTTAGTATGATGTTCTCCAGTTATATCCATTTGTCTAAGAATTTCATGAATTTATTGTTTCTAATGGATGAATAGTACTCCATTGTGTATATATACCATATTTTTGTATCCATTCATCTGTTGAGGAACATCTGGGTACTTTTCAGCTTCTGGCTATTATAAATAGGGCTACTATGAATATAGTGGAGCAGGTATCCTTATTACATGCTGGAGAATCCTCTGGGTATATGCACAGGAGTGGGATCAATGGAAAAGGATTGAAAATCCAGAAATGAACCTACACACCTATGGCCACTTGATCTTCAACAAAGGAGCTAAAAACATCCATGGAAAAAGGATAGCCTTTTCAACAAATGGTGCTGGTTCAATTGAAGCTCAGCATGCAGAAGAATGCAAATTGATCCATCCTTGTCTCCTTGTACTAAGCTCAACTCCAAGTGGATCAAGGACCTCCACATAAAGCCAGACACACTGAAACTAATAGAAAAAAAACTGGAAAAGACCCTTGAGGATATTGGTACAGGAGGAAAGTTCCTGAACAGAACACCAGTAGCTTATGCTCTAAGATCAAAAATTGACAAATGGGACCTCATAAATTTACAAAGTTTTTGTAAGGCAAAAGACACCATCAAAAGCACAAAACAGCAACCGACAAATTGGGAAAAATTCTTCACCAACCCTACATCTGACAGAGGGCTAATATCCAATATATTTAAAGAACTCAAGAAGTTAGACCCCAGAAAACCAAATAACCCTATTAAAAACGGGGTACAGATGTAAACAAAGAATTTTTACCTGAAGAACTTCAAATGGCTGAGAAGCACCTTAAAAAATGTTCAACATCATTAGTCATTAGGGAAATGCAAATCAAAACAACCCTGAGATTTCACCTCATACCAGTCAGAATGACTAAGATTAAAAACTCAGGAGAAAACAGGTGTTGGGGAGGATGTGAAGAAATAGGAATACTCCTCCTGTGCTGGTGGGGTTGCAAGCTGATACAACCAGATATTTTCTTTATTGAAATTTCAAATGTCGTCCCCTTTCTGGTTTCCCCTATCCTACTCCCCCTTCCCCCTGTTCAACAACCCACCCATTCCCTGCTTCCCTGTCCTGGTATTCTCCTATATTGGGGCTTCAGCCTTCTTAGGGCTAAGAGCCTCTCCTCCCTTTGATGCCCAACAAGGTCATCCTCTGCTACATATGCAGCTGGGGCCCTGGGTCCCTCTATGCATACTCTTTAGTTGGTGGTTAGTCCCTGTGAGCTCTGGGGGTACTGGTTTGTTCATAATGTTGCTCCTTATGAGACTGATAGCTCCTTCTCCTTGGGTCCTATTTCTAGCTCCTCCATTGGGGACCTTGTACTCAGTGCAATGGTTGGCTGGGAGCACCCACCTCTGTATTTGTCACAAACTGGCAAAGCCTCTCAGAAGACAGCTATACCAAGCTCCTGTCAGCAAGCTCTTATTGGTATCCACTTTAGTGTCTTGGTTCGGTGACAGTATATTGGGTGGGTCCCCAGTTGGGGCAGTCTCTGGATGGCCTCTCCTACACTCTCTGCTCCACACTTTGCCTATGTATCTCCTCCCATGGCTGTTTTGTTCCTCTTCTAAGAAGAACCAAAGTATCCATACTTTTGTCTTCCTTCTTCTTGAGCTTCAATTGGTCTGTGAATTGTATCTTGGGTGTTCCAAGCGTCTAGGCTAATATCCACTTATCAGTAAGTGCATACAAATAATTCTCAACTGAGGAATACTGAATAGCTGAGAAACACCTAAAGAAATGTTTAACATCTTTAGTCATCAGGGAAATGCACATCAAAACAACCCTGAGATTCTACCTCATACCAGTCAGAATGGCTAAGATCTAAAACTCAGGTGACAGCTGGTGCTGGTGAGGATGTGGAGAAAGAGAAACACTTCTCTACTGCTGGTGGGATTGCAAGCTAGTACAACCACTCTGGAAGTCTGTTTGGTGGTTCCTCAGAAAATTGGACAAGTACTACCAGAGAACCCAGCTATAGCACTCCTGGGCATATATCCAGAAGATTCTCCAACATGTTCCACTATGTTCATAGCAGCCTTATTTATAATAGCCAGAAGCTGGAAAGAACCCAGGAGTCCCTTAACAAAGTAATGGATACAGACAGAAACTAGGGGTACATTTACACAATGGAATACTACTCGAGCTAATAAAAACATTGAATTTGTGATATTCTTAGGCAAATGAATGGAACTGGAAAATATCATCCTGAGTGAGGTAACCCAATCACAAAATAACATACATGGTATGCACTTATTGAATCTCAAATATAATGAGGAATAAAGTAGTTATATGTAGTAGAAGGAGTGAGGCAACTGCATGGGAGAGGGATTTGGGAGGTGAATGGGGGGGGTCAGGAGCAGGTGTAGGGAAAGACAGGATCATCAATGGAAATCTACAGTGGGAGATGTTTCTAGGAAGTGTCAGTGAACTGAAATTGGGGAGGTTCCCAGTAGTCAGTGCAGAAGGGATATGGAATATGAAGTAGCTACCACCTATAGCCAGGCAGGACCTCCAGGGTAAGGATAAGGATACTAACCCATTCACAAACCCTTTGTTCCAAAGTTTGCCTTGTCTACAAGAAATGCTGCAACAAAGATAGAGCAGAGACTGAAGGAATGGTCAACTTCTAATAACTGGCCTGACTTGAGACCCATTTCATGGGCTTACACCAGTCTCTGACACTATTATGCTACTGTTATGCTTGATGACAGAAGTTTAGCATAACTGTCCTCAGAGTGGACCTACCCAGCAGTTGACTGAAACAGTTGCAGAGACACACATTCAAACATTGGATGGAGCTTGGGACTCTTATTGAAGAGTTCAGAGAAGGATTGATGGCCTCAAGCAGGATAGAAACTCTAGAGGAAGACCAACAGAGTCAAATAACCTGGACCCTTGAGGACTCTCAGAGACTGAGCCACCAACTAAAGATCATGCATAGGCTGAACCAAAGTCTCTAGAAAATAGGTAGCAGATACATATCTCAGTCTACATGTGGGTTCCCCAAAAATTGGAGAGGTAGCTGTCCTTATAGCTGTTGCTTGTCTGTAATTGCCTGCGATTACATCGAACTGGTTACCTGGAAGGGAAGCTGGGGATGTATGGCAAGGAGGCAAAAAGAGATGAAGACCAAGACAACATTGCTTTTCAAGGTCTCAAAATTTAATGGAGAACTCCCAATATGTAGGCAAAGGAAAACCCTTCCCCAAAGGCTGGAAGTTCCTCAGCAGAATTAGTTCAGTTGCTCCACAGGTGGCTAGTGTTTCTCAGGAAACTGCAGGTCCTTGAAGAACAATAGGCTTCACCTTGGTCTGAGTGCTCCAAACTAGGTGGAGGGGATTATGGCTAACACAGGAGTTCCTCAAAGGCTGGGGGAGGAACTTCACATTGGTCTATGTCAAGTTCCTGCCAGGCCACATGGCACCTCAATAAGGCTCTCTACACTGGTCTGTGGAATCCATTCTTCTAACTGGTCTGCCTTTTCTGGCCTCATTGGGAGAGGATGAGCCTTACTCTGGAGAGACTTGGTGCTCTAGTGTGGAGGGGCTTTCCACTCTCTCAGAAGGAAGGAGGGCAAGAAGAGAGGGACTGTGTGAGAGAGAACCAGAAGGGAGTCAGTAATTGGGATTCAAAATGAATAAATGAATAAATGAATAAATTAATGGAAAAAATAAGTTAAAAATAGAGTACATGCTTATATTTGGGTTGAGTGGATAAATTATATAAATGTGTTACCAATACAGATACAACTATCTTGGGAAAGAGGAAAATATTGGTTTTAAAAAATTTAACAATTATATATTTAACCAATGTATTTATGCGCATTTATACAGATAGAAATTTGCATATATATTTATATGTGATCATAAGTATGAGGATGAATGAATACTTAAAAATTCATATATATTTATTTACCTATGTATATGCACATACATTTAGTGAACAAATATACAGTTGATCTTGAAGAGTGGTAATAAATGTGCTTTAATCTCAAATTTTCTCATTAATCAGAACAACTCTTATTAGTCATTTAGCATGAGGTATGCTATTGACCAAGAATATTATTTATATTTTGTCCTTTAACTTCTGTGACAAATATTTATTACTTACAACTTTTACACAGATCAAAAAATGTATCTATATTCTCATTTAGCAAAAACATTAGAATAAAATATGAAGTCAATACACCTGATCAAAAATTTGCCACACAAACACTTTAATGCACTGATTTGTGCATATGTCTATTTGATTTATATGAAATAAATCAAATAGACATGAAGTCTTTTAAAAGTCAAACATATGTACATGGAATTGAATGTTGGGAAGCATGTAATATACACCATGCATAGGTACCCCATGAACTTTGGAAAGTCTCAACATTGTCACTTTCATAACTTTAATATCCAGACTTTATTAATTAATCTCTTGCTTTGGCATTTCTCCTGTTAGGGATCCATGTATTGGTTGAAGGATAAGGAATACATGGATATCCTCTCAGATGCCACTTTGGCTGTTTTCCTTTCTTTTTCTGTGAGCAACATGCACAATCTTTCATATAAAGGCAGATTTATCTCTGTTAGATAAATGAAGATAGATAATCAGAGAAAGTGTTACCATATGGGCTAACAACAACCTCAATTATATCCCTGTATTCCATCAGTAAAATTCTTACAGAAGAGCTTAAGCACATGCTACTTCTATGAACAATTTCACATTAATCCTGATACTTCACTTTACAAGTACTCTAGACCAGCTGAGCACAATTAGAAACATTAGAAAACTGAGAATGATCTCCCTAAAGACATTAGAGAACAACCCAAGATAGTAGTAGAAAGATTCATAGCTCCTTAGGGAATCTAAGTTAAATGCTGTTTACCCAAGGGTCTAACCTTTGCTACCTCCAAATGTGAGCTAATTTGGAAATAGGATCATCACAATATAACTAATTAAATTAGCATTTCTTTGTGTTGCTAATCCAACTGAACTAGTATCACTCTAAAAAAACTTTAGAGAGACTCCAATATGGGGAATGGTATATGCAAAGGAAGGCAGATCTTGTGATACTTTTATGAGCCAAAGAATATCCAAGAGCACCAATAAATCAGTAGAAGATTTCAAGAATAAATCCTCCCCTCAATATTCTCAGATAGAGCAGCACCTACTGACAACTTGATCTTTAAACTGCATTCCTCCAGGACTGTAAGGCAGTGCACTTCTATTGTTTATGCTGGATGGTGATATGTACCAACACTGTATGACATCAGCTCCAAGTAGAAACGTACACTGGGGTGTTATTTTATCCTCAAGACATTTTCTGGTCAATTAATGACATGAATCCACAGAGTTAAAGCCTTGGCACTAAGTATTAAGTGACTAAGGAGAATCTAAGCTTTCAGCAGAATCACGTGATGAGAGGAACAAAACGGAAATTTGTTCTTCACATCCAGACAGACTCGAGAGTCTAAACTGTGGTTTAGATAGGAAAACACTGACATTACTTAGCACCACAGCTTTCAGTGAGTTTGGGCATTTCTAAGCAAAAGAATAAGTGGACAAAGTACCATCCTTGATGAGACCTCACTAAAGCAGCTGTTGTTCTCGTGGGGATTGAGAATGAAAAGCTAAACAAACACAAAACCAGAAAGCAAAAGCAACATTTGGAAAGCACTATGGGAAACAGGCCAAATGTCAGTTTACAGATATGCCAGATATAAGATGAACAAGCAAATAGAAAATTAAACTGAAAACATATTAAAGATCTGCTTGCAATACTTGGTAACTTGAAACTGATAGTGGAAAAGCTTGGGTTATGTATTAACATTTAGGTATAGATAAGCATTCTCTGGATATGACTCTTGTAGCTTAGAACATAAGATCAACAATTGACAGCTGTGATTTCCAAAAACCAAAGACTTTTTGAACAGCAAAGAAACTGCTAATTGAATAAAGAAGTATCTTACAGAATGGGACAGAATATTTATGATATCATCATCAGAAAGAGGATTCGTAACTAGAATAACTAAGAAGCAAGAAAATAAATTCAAAAAAAACAAAACAAATACACAAATGAGATAATATTTTAAAATGGACTATGGTACTAAAGAGTTTCCAAAGAACTCCAAATGTCTAAGCAACACTTTATAAAGTTCAGCATCCTGGGCATCAAGAGAATACAGATTAAAACTACTCTAAGGTAAATCATTGCAGTTCTATACATCTTAGATATATATAAAGGAAACAGAATCCGCTAAGATGTCCATCAGTAGAAGCATGGATAGTGAACATGTGTATAACAGAATGCTATTTTGTGCAGCTATAAAGAAAATAAAATAGTGAAGCCTACAAAAACAGTGTGAGGCAACCCAGGCCCAGAGAGGCAAAGGCCATGCATTTCCCCTCACATTCAGACCGTGTGACACTGTCACTTCAGTTTTGGTACATTTTTGGGGAGAGTACCTCAGGAATCCAATAAACTCAAAGGAGAACAGTGTGCATGTATGTGTGTGAATTCAGGCCAATGCACAAGAGACAGCATTCTACCTAGGGTAAATGAGGGGTGGTGCAGGGGACATTGGAGATGGAAAGCTTCACCAGGGAGAGTCTTAGGGGAGAGAGAATACAAATGAAAGTGGGGGAGGGTCAAACAAATTGAAGGAAGCATGATAAACTATGCAGAGACCTTAATACAGGAAACTATTTGAAAAGTACAGAGCAAAATTTGAAGGCACACATGCAGGAAGACTAGAAATGTGCATCCTAGGAGCAAAGGATCATTAAACAAATTCCCAAGGGTTTGGTGTGGAACACCACTATGGGAATAATTGGTCAAAAAAGTTCTTGGAGGGCTCCAAGCAATACCATTTCCAAACTACAATCTGTACCTACTGTGGTAGATACACATCATGAATGCAAGACACAGAGAAACCAAATTTGAACTAGGCTGGAAGTTTCTACCCTGCTGCCTGTCTCTCATATTGCCAGAAGTTGCTATATATTCTAAACTGAGTTACTTGTATTGATGGTTTAAATCAGATGTGGATTCTACAAACTACAATGCCAACCTACCATGCAAGATATTCCCACTGATATGACAAACCAATTGCTCCCACCTCATTTTGGATTTTCTCTCCAAGTCAAACCCCAAGTCTAATACTGAAAACCTAGTCTAAAATTTATGACTGAAGAGTGTGGGTTGAGAGGTGGGTAAGAGGGTTCATTAGCTGAAATTACTATATGAAGTATTTGCAGCCACAACTTCAACAGAGAAGCCTTTTTTTTGCGCTGAAGGAAGTTAAAGGAAGGGACCCATAAATACATGAAATGCTGAGAATAAAGTAGGATTGAGAGCTAAGCCCTAGAAAAACACATTTATATCACATCATTTAGGTTCAGGGAACATTACAAAAGAAAAGTCAGCAAGAATGAAAAGGACAGAAGAGAGGAAGGAGGGTGCAAAATGTCATTTTCATGTCAGGTAATAGACATCACAGCAACTGTGTATACAGCCTCTGGTTCATGAGAAGTTGGGCTCTTCCAAGGTGGAGCACATACGCATGCATATCAGATCAAAGAAGGAAAATGAACCTTAGAAAGAATCAGTACCAAAAGGGTTCATTATTAGAAAAATTATTTTTAACATTCACTATAGCTCCAGGCTTAAGGGAAATATCAATGTTTTTGTTTTCGTTATAATCATTGGTGCCCGTGGTTCACATCCACTATTACTTCATATGTTTAATATGTCTACTATTCTATCTCACTTCAAATTAAGTACCTTTAATGTTCTTTTTATTCCTTAGTTTAATAATTACTCATTTTTCCTTTCTATGATGATAGATTACAATATTATTTTTACATAAGTAGCTCTATATAAATTATTTCATTTACAACTCCATGTATCAAAATGAAATGATCCTTGAAAATTTATGCAGCACTACTCATTTCATTTTTTGTTATTATATTCATGTGCACTTTTGATGAGCAAAGTTGGAGTTCATTAGGATAATGTTAATATATATTTAAGTACTGAGAGAGAAAAAGGATAGAAATAGTGGAAAGGAAATGAGAAGAAAGGAAAGGAGAGGAAATGGGAGGGAAGGGAGGAGAGTGTCGGGGAGGAAAGGAGAGAAAGAGATTTCATTGTGGTTTAATTTACAATGTAATGTCTTTCTCTCACATTACTGAATATTTAAATATTTATTGATCTTTTAAATGTCTTTCCTTAGAAAACAAATCAGCAAATACAACTTTTGTTACAGGAAAAAAATAAAACAAGATAATAAAATCTTTTTGATCTGCTTGGAAAAGAGAAAATAGATTTATCTAAAATCAAGGACTATATATTTGAAATAATAGAATTTCTAGTGTATATAAAAGATATGTTTTCTTAATAGGATGTGACTTAACACACCTATAATTCTAGCATTAAGGTGCCAATGGCAAGAATTTCATGTGTTTGAGGACAGTTCAAGCTATGTTTCAAGACTTATTCTCAAACATATGCTTTTTAAAAACATTCAGGAGGAGATGACTCAGTTGGCAATGTACTTGCTGTTTAAGCATGAGGACACAGTTCAATCCCTAGAACCAATGTTAAAAATCATGAGCTGGTGGCACATTCTTCTAATTCTAGCACTGGGGATGCAGAAAGAGGAGGATTCCTGGAATTTGCTAGCCAGTCAGTCTAGCCTAATGAGCCAGGTCAGAAAAAGACCCTGTCTCAATAAAACAAACAAACAAATAAGCAAAAAAAATTAAAACAAAAAACTCTGAGTAATGATATTTGTCTTACTTAGATCTGGAACATGTGTATGCATGTGCGCCCACACAAAAATGTGAAGCCATAGACATATGAAGTTTATAAATACGAACAGATGTTTTCTTACATATATATGCTTTATTTTCTAAAACAGCCTGAAGTTCAATAATTTAACTTATAAACTGAGTTTGTTTTATAAGTATTACTCCTGTTAATATCTTTACTGAGGCACATCAGAAACATTGGTTACCCAGTACATATATATTAAATAAATACAAAAAGTACGTGATAAAATGGAAACTACATATCTGGTTTAAATTTATCCAGGTTTAAAATCATTCTAAAACATCTCATAAATGGTGAAAGAAGAAAAATTCCTGAAACTAAAGAGGCAGGAAGCTGTTTCTAAGACCAGGTGATTTAGCTTCACTTTAGGTCTAATTTAAGACCTGAATAATTCTTGGCAACCTCACAAAATCAACTACATTTCATTAAAATAAGAATTTACTCAGTAGCCTGTGTGGGTCCCATTTCTCATCACTATACTGTTCTGCTCATACTTAGCTTTATTTCCTTCTGAGTGTCTTCTTCTTGTTGACAACTCTGAAATATTTGAAACGACAATGTCTTTGCCATTCTTGAGAACTGAGGTAGATTATTCTTCACTAATAACACAAAACTTGAGGACACAGCTGAACCTGAGTACCTGGACTTTCAAATTGGAAGTGACCACTGTGTGTATCTCCAAAGCAATGACTTTTTTTTATCATAGTGTTATGACATAACCACTTTTCCCAAAACCCTTGTGTAGTTTAATTGTGAAGAGGCCCACCCTTTAAATCATCTTTCACAAGAGTTCTATGTCAAAATGCATCCTCTTGTGGTTGGAGATTGAAAAATCTTTTCATAGTGAAGTGCATTTTAATGTTCTTTACTTAATTGTAAAGCTGTCTTTGCCAAGTACTTGTAAAACTACAAATGCCATTCCAAGATGGGAACTTGATATTGTGAGTAAATTAATTTCTGTTTGATATTAAAGCCTCAAGAGTTCAGATGAATAAACAAATTAAAAATTACATAAAACATGAGCTATTTTAAAGATTAAATAGCTATTAAAATATTACTATTAAATAGTAATAGGAAAATACTATTACTGGCTAAAACTATTAAGTAGTTAGTGAGGGTGGAGGGAAGGAAGTTAGGTGAATCCCAAAGTAGTAGGTATGTTCTGAGAATTTCAAAAACACGGTTAAGAAGAATGACTGCATTTTCAAAAACTCTTAACAGAGTTGGATATTTTGAGACTTACTATTTTATTTATAGGGTAATCATAATGATAACACTGAGGGCAGTGGCCACTCAGAAAAGCAGACAATAGAACAGAACAGTGAAATGGGAAAAGATATACACATTTTGCAAGAAAAATTGGAGAAATGATGGCTCAAACTTTAATCGGCTTAGTCTTTCTTCTGTGCTCTGTCAAAATCTTTTTTATGGGTCAGGACAAGATGTAAAGATCCAAGCAAACACAATCCTGAGTTCTTTTTAAACATTCAGGGCAGTAGGGAACTTAGTTTTGACCCATACCCTGTGATGTGCCATAGAATTACCACGCTTTTTCCCCAGGGAGTAAAGCTACTGCTCTCTGCTTTGAAGGTCAGAAGAACACAACATCTGTAATAGGCTATGAATGCTGATTCCCCCTTCTCCTGGAAACTCAAGCCCAATCTGTAGTTTCTCTCCAGCACTGCACTAATGAGAGATTCATTATTCTGTGTAAACCATTCTGAAGTGCTGTTAAGGAGCAACCCCCTTGAGATTTCAGAGTTCAAACTCTACAGGAGAGAGATGTTTTCCCACTTGGTGTAAGTAATTCTTAGAAAAGATCAGTCACCTCAACCTCTAACATTGCACAAACCCACACAGATTTAAATATTGTGCCTGTATTCAATATGCAGTGTTTTCAGAAAAATATCTGGAAATACACTTTGTTGTGATATAAGAAAAAACCAGCAGATAGGAATCACAGAGAGCCTAGTTTCAAAGAAGTCATAGATAGAAAGCTCTTAGATAGACATTTTCTAATAATACAATCTAGGGACTTCATTGCAGGGCAATATGCTCTTTCAATTAATGTTCCTCTCTATGTTTGGTAACAGATAAGCTGTTTAGTGTTTCCAAGGTACCAGTGGGTAAAGAAACCACAGGTAGTATCTACAGCAATCCACACACACTCACCATCATATCCATGCTATTGTGGTTCATTTCTGCCTCATTTTTCTAACTGGAAATTCTCCGGGTACTGTTGAAATAATCAAAAAGGACCATAACCTTGTATTTGTTACTTCCAGACCACATGCCACCTGTGGTCTATGACTGATTAGGGCTGTGTTTTAATGAGCAATCTTGGCTCCAGAACATTCTCAAATGCCTGACAAATTTTTCTCAAGATTCACTGAATTTGAGGCTCTTTTTACTCAGTTGTCCAAGGATATGATCCGAAGATAGTTTTCTGCATTTAGTTCTAAAACCTCTCACTATCTATTCTCAAATACTTTCTTAGTCTTTTCTTAATTTCATACCTCAGTCATTTCTGCCACATCCACTCCCCCTCAACTACTCTTGTGACCGCCAATTCCCCTTAATCCATCTTCTTCTTCTACACACACACACACACACACATACACACACACACACACACATACACACACACACACACACTTTATAGACTCCATTTAGTGTGATTCCTGTTTACATTTTACATGTGTTTAGGACTAATCATTTGTGATTATCGAAACTACTAATGCTTCTGGAGAAAACAGTCTTCCACTCTCAGCGGCCATTTATTACCTTTAGCTCTTCAACTAGGGATGGGGCCTTGTGAAATGTTTCCCACCCACTCTGACATGTTCATGATTAAATAGAGCAACAACTGTTCATAATGCAGACATCAAGTGACCATAGCGTACCCAGATCCAAATGGCACATCTACAAGCCAAGTATTGTAGCTCAGGATCGGGAAACTCAGTGAAGGGTATTCGGGGAGAATGACTGTGAACGCCAAGGGATCAAGTCTTCTACTATGAGGTAGTATCTTCTAAGCATGGCAATGCTCATGCATCCATGAATCTCAACATGGTTGACTCAAAAAGGCCTGCATAATGACTGCAATAGTAGACATGTCTGGTATAAAAGGAAGTTTCTTTGGGGATAGCAAGAGCTACACCTATCTATCTTTCAGTATAAGAAAACACAATGTTAGAGGGTGACTAAACTTTTGTCTAGGCTGACCATTACCCATGGGTGATGTCAGTTGAAGATCTAGAGAAATAAGTTATGCTACCTCTAGAACTCAAAATTACTGTAATTACTGTAATTGTCACAAATCAACCAAAATGGAGTTGTGTTTAGTTTTGAAATCTGATGTTCTTTGCTATAAGAGGGAACATAAAGATAGCAATAGATATACAAAATTCAGAGGTTAATTGCAGCACTGTTGAGATTCTGACTTAAAAAATCAGAAACTACAACTTAAAATACATGTGGCATTTCTGGTCTCCTGATAGGAAAAATCAAGAACATCTCTAGTTTCCAGTCAAGGACACAAATAGAGACTAAAACTAAATTGACAAACACATTTTGTCTCATATGCTCATCACTACCTTCAATAAGTTTCTTCTAGTCTTTTTTGACTAGTTACCATATTTCATAAGTCACTTACTACAAAAAACCAATGCATTTACTTTGATGAATATTGAAATTGTGTGGCACATCTTTATGCTAACTTATCCTTAACTTTACTTCAGTTATTAGGAGATACTGCTATGCTGTTTTGAAAATACTTATTCTTTGACATTACTGCCTAACTGGCATATAGGAGGTATTGATGAACTCTTTATGAAGTTATCTTGAATGTATTGCTAACATGTTCTATATTGTTCCTAGAAAGGAATTTAATTGGTCTGTTCATTTCTTTCATGCTACAATATTTTCTCAGGACACTTTTTCCCTTTATTATCTCTTTCTCTTATTGCTGTCACAGTACCCTCAAAAACTTGGATGTCAATTTTTATTAGCTTTTTCATATATAAGAATTATTCTATGTTCTTGATCATAAACTAACTAGATTATAAACACAAGAACAAGGAAGGCATATCTCATGATTTAAAGTTGGAACTAATATAGGAAACACTGTACTGGCTTGTTTTGGGTGTCAACTTGACACAGGCTGGAATTATCAAGGAAAAAGGATCTTCAGGTGAGGAAATTCACTCAAGAGATTCAGCTGTAAGGCATTTTCTCAGTTAGTGATCAAGGGGGAAGGGCCTATTGTGGGTGGTGCCATCCCTGGCCTGGTAGTCTTGGATTCTATAAAAAAGCAAACTGAGCAAGGCAGAGGAAGAAAGGCTGCAAGAAACATCCCTCCATGGCCTCTGCATCAGCTCCAACTCCTGACCTACTTAAGCTCCAGTCCTGACTTCCTTAGGTGATGAACATCAATGTGAAAGTATAAACTGAATAAACCCTTTCTTCCCCAACTTACTTCTTGGTCACGGTGTTTTGTGCAGCAATAGAAACCCTGACTAAGTCAAACACCAATATGAAAATAAATATGGAAATAAAAATTGTAAGAGATTATGATTGTAGGGATAGTCTGTAGGATTTTGCATTGGCTTATCTTGGGCAAAACTCATATTCATGCTTGTTCAATACGGGGGTTTTGGTCGAGATCGCTCACCTTAGGGTTATTAATCTAGTGGAGAGTGTCTTATGGGGTCAGTGTTAAATGATGATTTTCCATCTTAGCTCAAACTGTTTACATTTCTTGCATCCTCTCATAGGTTTTTTTTTTAAATATGCCATAGTATTAATAGAGTGTGGGAACAAAAATTTCAAATTCAGATATATTAAATGTAGGAGGTAAGAATCAGGGATTAAAGAGTAAAGAAGGAGATGTTGGCCAGTGAGTTCTATACTGTGTTATGCAATGAATTAGTTCTTTTTTTATTTTCTATTTTTTATTGGATATTTTCTTTATTTTTATTTCAAATGTTATCACCCTTCCTGGTTCTCCCCCCACCAGAAATCCCCTATCCCATTCCCCCTACCCCTGCTTCTATGAGGGTGTTCCCCCACCCACCCACTCAAACCTCCCTGCCCTGATATTCCCATATACTGGGGCATCAAGCCTTCACAGGACCAAGGGCCTCTCCTCCCACTGATACCCAACAAGGTCATTATTTGCAACATAAGCAGCTGGAACCAAGGGTCACTTCATGTGTATGTACTGTTTGGTTGGTGGTTTAGTCCCTGAGATCTCTGGGAGTACTGGTGGGTTGATACTGTTCTTCTTATGGGTTTCACACCCTTTCAGCTCCTTCAGTCCGTTTTGTAACTCCTTTACTGGAGACCTCATGCTCAGTCCAATGGTTGGCTGTGAACAACCACCTCTGTATTTGTCAGGTGTCAGCAAGCACTTCTTGGCATCCACAATAGTTTGGTTATTGTATATGAGATCAATCACGAAGTGGGACAGTCTGTGGATGGTCTTTCCTTCAGTCTCTGCTCCACATTTTGTCTCCATTTTTTCTCCCATGGGATTTTGTTCCCCTTTCTAAGAAGGACCGAAGCACTCACACCTCTGTCTTCCCTTCTTCTTGAGCTTTATGTGGTCTGTGAATTGTATTTTGGGTATTCTGAGCTTTGAGAAGAGTGTTATACAATGCCCATGGAAGTTCGTGAGTTACTCATGTACCACACATAAGCCCTTTAGTTCACACTAAAGTTAGGCTGAGGGAAAATGTGTTTGAACTCATTAGTTGATGTACAGTATTCTTAAAAATTATTAATCCCAACGGAATAACTAAGTCTCCATCCAATTTCCACTACAAGATATACATGAGTCCACTGTACAGGACAACACACAGTTTCATCTTTCAGAGCCCTTCCCACTTTTGGAAGTTCTTTCTTACTTTTTGTAATAAATTTGTTTGCTCTCCTAACTTCTAGTTTATATCTCCTTATTCTCCTTTAATAAACCTAAGCAACTGTCTTTAGTTGCCCATGTATGTCTATGATACTATCACCTCAAGATAACTTTGCCAAGAGGACAGAAAAATATACCCTATCACTTTCAAAGAAACCACATCACTGGGTATCTAATATTCAGCCTTATATCTACAATTCATAATCATTATTTTTTAAAATTATATATGATATACTGTTTGAACATCGAGAAAGAAAGTAAACTTTGCAGAGTGATTAACCATGTCTTGTAGATTAATTGTGTATTATTTTAATTGAATCCACAGAGAAGAAAAAGAAAGCTCCACGTAAGCCTCATCTCTGAACCAGTTTATCAATAAATCAATAGTATGAGAGCAATATTCAGTTCAAGCAAGTCAAGTTCTGAAGAGAGAAGACAAAAGCATGTCTAGTGCATGGTGCCATGACTTCCTACTGAAAGTTATCTTCAAGCCTAGCTTCATGTTTTATATTTGTATGCTTTCATTTTATTCAATACATAAAATTGTACATGCACCATCACAAGCCTATGTATATACATATACAAAAAGTATTCTTTCTCTACAGATTTTTTTTCATGTGTTTTGTCAGCATGTGGCAAGAAAACTTCTGGGATAATTTTTTGAATCATCAAATATTTTCTAATATTCATATTCCAGTCACAGCTTATAAAGTCTGAGTGAGACAATAGGCAGAAACACCTTTTCTGTGATTTTAGTATTATAATCAAAGATATATCATTATTCTTTCAATTTTTCTGTTTAAACTATTACAGAAAAATAAAAATACAACAAAACTCCCAAATGCTATAATACAAAGACTTGAATAAGAGTTATTTAAGGTTCACATGTCTAAATCAGCTGATACCCAAGATTGTAAAAAACATGCTCTACCCCTGGAACCAAATTTCCTTAATCAGAAAATGACAATAGGCTCACTTTTATTTTGTGGCTTATAATTCATTTTAGAAAGAATAAAATATTAGAAAGAAATTTAAAACTGTGTCAGAACAATCTTTTTTAACAATTTTTTATTTTATTCGATATTTTTTTATTTACATTTCAAATGATTTCCCCTTTTCTGGTCCCCCACTCCCCGAAAGTCACATAAGCCCCCTTCCTTCCCCCTGTTCTCCCACCCACCCCTTCACACTTCCCTGTTCTGGTTTTGCCTTATACTGCTACACTGAGTCTTTCCAGAACCAGGGGCCACTCCTCTGTTCTTCTTGTACCTCATTTGATGTGTGGATTATGTTTTGGGTATTCCAGTTTTCCAGGCTAATATCCACTTATTAGTGAGTGCATACTATGATTGATCTTTTGAGACTGGGTTACCTCACTTAGTATGGTGTTCTCCAGCTCCATCCATTTGCCTGAGAATTTCATGAATTCATTGTTTCTAATGGCTGAATAGTACTCCATTGTGTATATAAACCACATTTTTTTGCATCCATTCTTCTGTTGAGATGTCAAACTATCATTATTTGCAGATGATATGATAGTCTACCTAAGTGACCCAAAAAACTCCACTAGAGAACTCCTACAGCTGATAAACAACTTCAGCAAAGTGGCAGGTTATAAAATTAACTCAAGCAAATCAGTAGCCTTCCTATATTAAAAGGAGAAACAGGCTGAGAAAGAAATTAGGGAAATAACACCCTTCACTATAGCCACAAACAGTATAAAGTACCTTGGGGTGGCTCTTTCCAAACATGTAAAAGATCTGTATGACAAGAACTTCAAGACTGTGATGAAGGAAATGGAAGAAGACCTCATAAAATGGAAAAACCTCCCATGCTCATGGATCGGCAAGATTAATTTAGTTAAAATGGCCATTTTGCCAAAAGCAATATACAGATTCAACGCAATACCAATCAAAATCCCAACTCAATTCTTCATAGAGTTAGAAAGAGCAATTCTCAAATTCATCTGGAATAACAAAAAACCCAGGATAGCTAAAACTATTCTCAGCAACAAAAGAAATTCTGGGGGAATCAGTATCCCTGACCTCAAGCAATACTACAGAGCAATAGTGTTGAAAACTGCATGGTGTTGGTACAATGACAGGCAGGCGAATCAATGGAACAGGATTGAAGATCCAGAAATGAACTCACACACCTATGGCCACTTGATCCTTGACAAAGGTACTGAAAACATCCAATGGAAAACAGATAGCCTTTTCAACAAATGGTGCTGGTTCAACGGGAGGTCAGCATGCAGAAGAATGGGAATTGATCCATCCTTCTCTCCTTGTACTAAGCTCGACTCCAAATGGATCAAGGACCTCCACATAAAGCCAGACACTCTGAAGCTAATAGAAAAGAAACTGGGGAAGACCCTTGAGAACATCAGTACAGGGGGAAAGTTCCTGAACAGAACACCAATAGTGCATGCTCTAAGATCAAGAATTGACAAATGGGACCTCATAAAATTACAAAGTTTCTGTAAAGCAAAGGACACCATCAAAAGGACAAATCGGCAACCAACAAATTGGGAAAAGATCTTCACCAACCCTACATCAGATAGAGGGCTAATATCCAATATATACAAAGAACTCAAGAAGTTAGACCCCAGAGCAATCTTCTAACTTTGACCACAATAAGATCAATATCTTAAGTAGATGTTATCATAGATCACAGGACCACATCACATATATTATTTTCTCCTTTCTCTTTTCATATCTGTTAATGAGTATTACTCCAACATTGTTGTGTGAAGTGGTACCTGTTGAAACACAGAAAAGGAAATGATTTTAAAACAAGGTAAGATCTGAGCAAGTGTTGATTCAGAAACATGATGTAAAACAAAATTCCTTTTGAGATAAGATAAAATGGAGAAACAATAATCAATAGTATTTGGACTCTTCTAAATAGTTGCAAATGCCCTTGAAGAACAGTATACTAACTGAAATTTACCTTGTCATTCTAATGCATCATTTCACTCCTTAGCTCAACTACAATTTGTCAATATTTATTTGCATCAACAATATCTCTGAAATCTGTTTATTTTTTACAGTTTGAATTTGAGTCTAAAAATCCATCTAATCACGGGCTCATACCTAGAGACAAGCTCTGGTAACATCATTTAATGTTCTAGAGAGATGTGGAAAAGGAAGAGATGCATTTGGGGAGAAGTATGCCATGAGATGCAAATGAGCGAGATCTAGGCAGAGCCTTGCAGGGTTTCTAATTTAGTTTTGCGGATAGCTAGACACTTGTCTCTCATTTTCAATCACTCCTCTGTTTGCAGAACACTTCAATTGGCTGCCATGATAGCAAAATTATAGGCAATTAAATTTAGAGGTCTAATCTTTCCTATGATTTCCGCTTCAGAAAAGTAAAATGAGAGGCAAGCTAGATCCATTTTCACAAAAGAAACAGTATTGTTTCAAAGTATCAAAATCTTTGTCTCTTACAGAATCAAAGGGCCCAACCTTTAATATCAATCACATTTTTTTTCTATGAGAAACAGAAAATTTAAACTTGGGGACTTGTGACAGAGAAAATGATTTAATCAATCTGCTATAGACTTACTCTAAGACAAAAAGATGGAGACATTTGGCAACAGCTACTAACCCACCTGCAGAGAAAACTTCTGTCTCATTTCATCTGTCGAATTGTTCATAGCATCTAGGCTAATGTTTACTTGTTCACAATTAAAATTACCACCTTGTCTTCAGAAATTGTTCCAAGAAGACTGTCATTGGGTCTGCAGGATGTGAATGTTAAGCAGTTCTTTCAGTTTAAACACTAGTTCACCACATACATACATATATAATGTCTCTCGAATTGGCTAACTGAAGCAAAGTACAAAAGTCTCATTAAGAAAAACTTGGCTATCTTCCTGCACCTGTCTCTCCAGTGGTAGTCCTAAGTGCTGTATCTATTTGCATTTCATTTTCTACCCATGTTTATGGAAGCTATCACTGCTGCATTGAGATGCACATCTCAATTTGTGTTTTGTGGGCTTCTTCTGTCCTGGGAAATGTGGATCATAATACCTGCTTATGCTAAAGTTTGTTGGACAGAGCTTTCTTTATCCTTAGAATCAATTGTATCTCTTTAGAATGCATGACTGACAATAATGCATTCTGGTTTCTATATGACAAAGTAATGCAATCGAAATGACAGAAAGCAAAGCAGGTTTTAAACAGCACACATTTTAAACTTGGAATGTAGCAATGTTAGCAAAAAGGAGCATCTTGACAATCTAGGATGTACTGCCTTGCACTCTTGTATTTCTGTGATTAAAGAGGAGTGTAAATATAACTTTAAAAAGAAAGGAATTCTTTCAAATGTAATTATTAAAGACACTTACAATATCTTAGAATTCTCAAATACCCCAACAGATATGCAGACTAGAGTCAGTAGTGAATGCATCAAATAGATTTTCTTGGTTACATTAGCTGAAGCTGAATTTTTTTCCTTTCATTTACTTTTTTAAAATTACTTTTATTTTTTTATAGTCTTGCCTCTCGCCTTCCCCCTGTCTCCAAGAAGATGTTCACCCCCACGCCCCACCAGAACTCTCAACTACCTGGGGCCTCAAATCTTTTGAGAGGTAAGTGTGTCTTCTCCCACTGAGGCAAGACCAGGCAGTCCTTTGCTTTACATGTGTCAGACCTTGGACCAGCTCATGTATGCTGGCTGGTTGGTGGCTCAGTGTCTGAGATACCTCAGGGGTCAGAGTTAGTTAAAACTGCTGGTCTTCCTATAAGGTCACCTCTCTCCTCAGCTTCTTCCTGCCTTTCACCAATTCAACCAGCCCATTGGTTGGGTGTAAGTATCTGCATCTGTCTCAGTCAACTGCTTGTTGGGCTTGTCAGAAGATAGTCATGCTTAGTTCCAAGCTGTAAGCATACCATATTATCAGTAATAGTGTCAGGCTTGGAGCCTCCCCTTGAGATTGATCCGAAGTTGGGCCAGTCACTGGATCACCTTTCCCTCAGTCTCTTCTCAATTTTTGTCCCTGCAGTTCTCTTTGACAGGAATAATTCTGGGTCAGAGTTTTGGCTCTCAGATTTGCCTTCTGGCTAGAACTTTCAGTTAGAGAACATATTACTCTAAGTCAGTACAGTAGAGACTCATTGTTTGCTTGGGAAATGGTGCTTCAGAATCTGAGGCACATGCATTGTACAAATCTGATTTTTAACTACAGAGATCATGCTGGGAAAAGTGTATCTTCACAATTTTATGTTCCAAGAATGTGTAATACAGACAAAATTTGGACAAAGTGAAAAAATGCATTATTAGGGTAATGACAAGAATAAATGAGATTAGGTGAATTCAATCAGTAATAAGCCTGGATGTCAGTAGTCAAAAGGTATTAATATAGCTCTGAAAGAGACTGAGCTAATAAAATCCTAGGAAATACAATATAAGCAATATAAGTTAAAATATAAGCATGACTACATAAAGTACAAGCTCACAGAGATGAAACAATTCACTACTGAATGGTGTATGTGTAGATCACAGAGGAAATCAAGAAGGAAAATTTAATGTTTTGAATTTGAATGAAAATTACATATCAAAATCTGTAGACACAACCAAAGCAGTCTTAAAAGAGGAGTTCATATTACTGAACACTTCATCAAAATGTTGAAGATACCTGTTTAGATGTGTGATCCAGTTTAAATGGCTCATTTGGTGTTTTAATATCTAGTGTCTTGATTTCCTTATGTATTTTGGGCTTTAGACCTCTATCATTGGCAAAAATATATTTTCCCATTTTGTAGGTTGCAGCTTTATCCCATTGATGGGTATCCTTTGTTGCAGAAGTTTTTAATTTCATGAGGTCCCATTTATTAACTTTCATGCGAGTCTCTGTTCTATTGGTATTGTGTTCTCAAAGTTGTCTCCTGTGTCAACTGCATTCAGGGCCACTATACACTTTCTTTTCTATTAGATTCAGTGTCTTTGCTTTTATGTTATGGTCTTTGCTCCACTTGGACTTGAGTTTTGTACAGGGTGACAAATACAGATATATTTATATTCTTTTACAAATAGACATACATTGTGATCAATACCATTTATTGAGTATTCTGTCATTTTTTCCCAGTGTATATTTCTGGCTTCTTTGTAAAAAATGAGGTGTCCATAGGTTCGTGGATTTATAACTGTGTCTTCAATTTCATTGATCTACAAATCTGTTTTTATGCCAATACCATGTAGTTTTATTACTATAGCCCTTGTATTACAACTTAAAATTGGGGATGGTACCATCTCCAACAGTTAATTTTCAATAGAGGAATCTCAAGTGACTAAGAAACACTTAAATAAATGTTTAACATACTTAGTCATCAGGAAATGTAAATGAAAACCGCTTTGCAGTTCCATCTTGCACCTATCAAAGACAGTAAGATCAATAACACAAGTGACATCTTTTATAACAGAAAGGATGTAAAGTAAGGGGAATGCTCCTCCATTGCTGGTGGCAGTGCAATATTGTACAGCTCCTAAGTTAATCAATATGGCAGTTCCACAGAAAATTAGGAATCAATCCACCTCAAGAGCCAGCTATACCACTTTTGTAAATATACCTAAAGGATGCTCTGTACTACCACAAGGACACTTTCTCAGTGACGCTCATTGTAGGATTTTTCAAAATTTCCAGAGGTTGGAAGCAACCTAGATGGACGTAAACTAAAGATTGTATTGAAAATAAAAGTGGCATATATATACAATCAAATGTTACTTGACTATACAAAAATTACATCACTAAATCTGCAGGCAAATGGATAAAACTAGAAAAATCATCCTGAATGAAGTAGTTATTAAGGAAATGATAACCAAACTAAACTTCCTAGACCCAGAGAGCATAGTTAAGGAGGAAGGCTCTAGAGAGTACTGGCAGTGATTTGAACCAGGTGGTCTCAGGTTGCATTTGGTCAGGATGTTGGCAGCCAGGCACTGTAGAGCACTGCAAACCACCCATGTCAATGCATGATAGAGAATTCCTTCTGAAAACTGATCATGGAAGTCCCATTGCTGAGGACAACATCCATACAGCTCACTGAATATAGCAACCTAATGACAGCATGGAGATTTCTGCACTGTATTCTACTCTCTTTCAGAAAGATACTCTGTAAGATCTAGAAAGAAAAGTCTATACCAGCCCAGCCAGTAAAGACTCTGCCCACAATCTGTTCTGCTTGAAAGACATGCTAGCCAATAGTGATGCAGAACTTGTGGGAGTGGCCAAATGATCTCTGGTTTAACTTGAGGCATATAACAGGATCCCATGCCCTACACAACTTCAGTGGACAGGAAACTGACCTAGATAGCCCAGAGACCTAGGGTAGAAGCAAACATGACTAGAACAAAACAATGATTCATACTGACATTATGTTAGACTCATAGATCTCTGCCTTGTTACATTATCATCCCAGAGGCTTCCTTTGTGAGCAGATTTAAGGCAGAAACAGAGGCCCAAACCAGACATTTTGCAGAGAGCCTAAATTGGAGATGTCCATTAGGTTCCTCCACTCAGAGCTCAGGAATCACCACTGAAGAGAGGGAAGATCATAGGAGCCAGAAGGAATGGAGGACACCAGGAGAACATGATTAACTGAATCAACTATACAGGGCTCACCTGTGTTGACAGAGGCTGAAAGGCCAACATGGGGTTTACATTGTTCTGCACCAGGTCCTTTGCATATAGGTTATTGGAAGCAGGTGTATCCAATTGTTTTAACTGCATTTTCAGTTCTTTTGCTTCTATTGGGTTCACTTGTTCAGTCTCAAGATTTGCCTTGTGCTATAGTATCTTGTTTGGTCCTGTTTGTTTGTTGTCTCTTGGAGGCCCGCTCTTTTCTGAAGAAAGAAGAAGGTGGAGTTCATCTGTTGGAAAGCAGGGGAGGGGATGAGAGCTGAGAAAATTAGAGGAATGGAAAAGTGTGTTTGGGATGTGTTATATGAGAGAAGAATCTATTTCCAATAAAAACTTTAAGATATTTTAAATAAGAAAGCTAAGGGCACACTTGAAAACCATGGGAATACAAGAAAAAGCCAAGTTCTAAAATAGCAGATAGTGCCCATCAAATCAAAATCAGTCAGAAATGAATAGAATAAAAATTATTCAGTACAAAGAATCAATGAAACAAAGAAAAGCTTCCTTGAAAATATGACAAAAATACATATTTGTAAGCAAGAGTGAAAGAGAGAGAGCAAGAGGACCCAACTGAATAAAATTGGACATGAAAGGCAAACATTGCAGCAGACACCAATGAAATTCAGAAAATTATGAGAAAAATAGATAAATTTCTAGATCATCTCCCTATGCTAACATTAAATCAAGGTAAAATAATAATTTAAATATCTCTATAACCAGAAATGAGATTAAAAGAGTTATAAAAATAAAGTCTCCCAAATAAACGAATGTCAAATATGAGACAGATTTACTGAAAATTTGTCCTGAAACTTCAAAAAAACTTCTATATCAACACTACCCAAATTATTGCATAAAATGTAGAAAGGATTTTGGTCCCTTGTATGAACATTATCATCCTAATTGCAAAACATGATAAAGGCATGATATAAAGTGAAAATTATAGGGTGATCTTATTGATGAATATAGTTGAAAAATTATCAATAAAATGTGCCTAAAATGAATTCAGAATCAGATGAAAAAGATCATTAATCATGTTGAAGTTTCATTTATTCAAATTATGCAAAGATGATGGTTCAACATTTGCAAATCAATAAGTAAAATGAAATACATAAATTTAGAGAGACACCACAGAATTATGTTCCAGTAGATGGCCCCACACTGTATACATGGGCAACAATAATTGAACTTAGTGCATTGTAAAAAGCAAAAGATGCAGAGATAAGAAAGGAATTATATGGGTAAGTTTTGAGGGAATTTGGAGGATTTGTGGTGGATATAGTCATATTTCATTACATACCTGTGAAAATTCACAGGAAGAACTAAAAATTACAAAATTAACTAAACCAAGAAAAGGGGGACCCAGAAGGAAGCTATGGGATCATTTTAGTAGACTTTGAAAGACAAGGCATAAATTGATAGCTGCTGGTAAGACAGATATAGATAAAAGAAAGTAAGGTGACCATGTCTTTTAAACAACAATCCACGAAATTGGGTGTTTAAAGCAATTTAGGCCAGAAAATAGCAGCATGGCAAAAGTGAAGAGAGGCTTCAACAAAAGGCCTAGGAAGCTCAGAAAGTAAAAAATCCTCCAGATATTGACCAATATGTACAGGAGATGTCAAGAGCAGAAAGAGATCTGCTTTTGCATGTGAAACCCTGTGGCAACTGCACTGGCAGCGGAGCTTTTGAGAAGGATAAGCACATGGTCTCCTGAAGGAGATAGGTATTCCTCTCATCACCCTAATATGTATTCAGTGAACCAGCTTTCCTGAGCCCAAGTGATTGACAGTCTGAGCTGGCTTAACTCTTAAGGCAATGGTATGAAATGATGGAATGTTTGGAGCAAATCAGAATGTCATGTTTCTTTCCAGGATCAAAAGTAGAACTCAGATTATATCCTTTGACCTGAAAGAAATACTTTTCCCTTAATGGGTCTCAACAAACCCCTAATATATAAACATTTTATGTGGTATTTTAATTTTTTTTATTAAAAACAGATTTTTCTCTCATATAGTTTATCCCAACCACAGATTCCCTCCTCTCCTCCTGCCTCCCACATCTCTTCTACCTTAGATCCACTCCTCCTCACCCCATTTGCTCTTCAGAAAAGAGCAGGCCTCCAAGAGATAATAGCCAAAAGAGAGAAAACAAGACAAGGCAAAACCACACGTATTAAGGCTGTACAAGGACCCAATATGAAGAAGAGAATCTCAAGAGTAGGCAAAAGAGTCAGAGAAACACCACAGCTCCCACGGGAAAGCAGATGTAATATTTTCCTTTCTACTATTACCACAGAAACTAGAGGTAGGCATCAGAGCTAGCTGAAAGTGAAGTTCTAGAGTGAGAGGTCCCTAAGTGAGGTAACCCCTTATCATCTTAATACACACCCCATTTCTTTTTTTTTTAAATTTTTTTATTCGATATATTTTTTTATTTACATTTCAAATGATTTCCCTTTTCTGGCCCCCTACTCCCCAAAAGTCACATAAGCCCCCTTCCCTCCCCCTGTTCTCCTATCCACCCCTTCCAAATTCCCTGTTCTGGTTTTCCCCTATACTGCTACACAGAGTCTTTCCAGAACAAGGGGCCACTTCTCCTTGTTCTTGTACCTCATTTGATGTGTGGATTATGTATTGGGTATTCCAGTTTTCTAGGTTAATACCTACTTATTAGTGAGTGCATACCATGATTGATCATTTGAGACTGGGTTACCTCACTTAGTATGATGTTCTCCAGCTCCATTCATTTGTCTAAGAATTTCAGGAATTCATTGTTTCTAGTGGCTGAATAGTACTCCATTGTGTATATATACCATCTTTTTTGCATCCATTCTTCTGTTGGAAGAACCTGGGTTCTTTCCAGCTTCTGGTTATTATAAATAGGGATGCTATGAACATAGAGGGGCATGTATCCTTATTACATGCTGGGGAATTCTCTGGATATATGCCCAGGAGTGGTATAGCAGGATCTTCCGGAAGTGAGGCACCCAGTTTTCTGAGGAATCTCCAGACTGATTTCCAGAGTGGTTGTACCAATTTGAAACCCCACCAGCAGTGGAGGAGTGTCCCTCTTTCTCCACATCCTCGCCAACACCTGCTGTGTCCTGAATTTTTAATCTTAGCCATTCTGACTGGTGTGAGGTGAAATCTCAGGGTTGTTTTGATTTGCATTTCCCTAATGACTAATGAAGTTGAGCATTTTTAAAGATGCTTCTCCACCATCCAAAGTTCTTCAGGGGAAAATTCTTTGTTTAACTCTGTACCCCATTTTTTAATAGGGTCATTTGGTTTTCTGGGGTCTAACTTCTTGAGTTCTTTGTATATATTGGATATTAGCCCTCTATCTGATGTAGGGTTGGTGAAGATCTTTTCCTAATTTGTTGGTTGCCAATTTGTCCTTTTGATGGTGTCCTTTGCCTTACAAAAACTTTGTGATTTTATGAGGTCCCATTTGTCAATTCTTGATCTTAGAGCATATGCTATTGGTAATCTGTTCAGGAACTTTCCCCCTATACCAATGTCCTCAAGGGTCTTCCACAGTTTCTTTTCTATTAGCTTCAGAGTGTCTGGCTTTATGTGGAGGTCGTTGATCCATTTGGAGTTGAGCTTAGTACAAGGAGACAAGGATGGGTCAATTCACATTCTTCTGCATGCTGACCTCCAGTTGAACCAGCACCATTTGTTGAAAAGGCTATCTTTTTTTCATTGGATGTTTTCAGTACCTTTTTCAAGGATCAAGTAGCCATAGGGTTGTAGGTTCATTTGGGGATCTTCAACCCTGTTCCACTGATCCTCCTGCCTGTCACTGTACCAATACCATGCAGTTTTTAACACTATTGTTCTGTAGTATTGCTTGAGGTCAGGGATACTGATTCCCCCAGACTTTCTTTTGTTGCTGAGAATAGTTTTAGCTATCCTGGGTTTTTTGTTATTCCAGATGAATTTGATAATTGCTCTTTCTAACTCTGTGAAGAATTGAGTTGGGATTTTGATGGGTATTGCATTGAATCTGTAGATTGCTTTTGGCAAAATGGCCATTTTAACTATATTAATCCTGCTGATCCATGAGCATGGGAGGTTTTTCCATTTTTTGAGGTCTTCTTCCATTTCCTTCTTCAGAGTCTTGAGGTTCTTGTCATACAGATCTTTCACGTGTTTGGTAAGAGTCACCCCAAGGTACTTTATACTGTTTGTGGCTATTGTGAAGGGGGTCATTTCCCTAATTTCTTTCTCAGCCTGCTTATCCTTGAGTATAGGAAGGCTACTGATTTGCTTGAGTTGATTTTACAACCTGCCACTTTGCTGAAGTTGTTTATCAGCTGTAGGAGTTCTCTAGTGGAGTTTTTTGGGTCATTTAGGTAGACTATCATATCATCTGCAAATAATGATAGTTTGACTTCTTCCTTTCCAATTTGTATCCCTTTGACCTCCTTATGTTGTCGAATTGCCCGAGCTAGTACCTCAAGTACAATATTGAAAAGATAAGGAGAAAGGAGGCAGCCCTGTCTAGTCCCTGATTTTAGTGGGATTGCTTCAAGTTTCTCTCCATTTAGTTTGATGCTGGCTACAGGTTTGCTGTATATTGCTTTTACTATGTTTAGGTATGGGCCTTGAATTCCTGTTCTTTCCAAGACTTTAAGCATAAAAGGATGCTGAATTTTGTCAAATGCTTTTTCAGCATCCAATGAAATGACCATGTGGGTTTTTTCTTTGAGTTTGTTTATGTAGTGGATTGCATTGATAGATTTCCGTATATTGAACTGACCCTGCATCCCTGGGATAAAGCCTACTTTTTTTTTTTAATTTATTCGATATAATTTATTTACATTTCAAATGATTTTCCTTTTCTAGCCCCCCCACTCCCCGAAAGTCCCGTAAGCCCCCTTCTCTTCCCCTGTCCTCCCACCCACCCCTTCCCACTTCCCCGTTCTGGTTTTGCCGAATACTGTTTCACTGAGTCTTTCCAGAACAAGGGGCCACTCCTCCTTTCTTCTTGTACCTCATTTGATGTGTGGATTATGTTTTGGGTATTCCAGTTTTCTAGGTTAATATCAAATCCAAATGGATCAAGGACCTCCACATAAAGCCAGACACTCTAAAGGATAAAGCCTACTTGATCATGGTGGATGATCGATTCGGTTTTTATGTGTTCTTGGATTCGGTTTGCAAGAATTTTACTGAGTATTTTTGCATCGATGTTCATGAGGGAAATTGGTCTGAAGTTCTCTTTCTTTGTTGGATCTTTGTGTGGTTTTGGTATCAGTGTAATTGTGGATTAGTAGAAGGAATTTTTTAGTGTTCCTTCTGTTTCTATTTTGTGGAATAGTTTGAAGAGTATTGGTGTTAGGTCTTCTTTGAAGTTCTGATAGAATTCTGCACTGAAACCATCTGGTCCTGTGCTTTTTTTGGTTGGAAGACTTTCTATGACCCTTCTATTTCTTTATGAGGTTATGGGGTTATGAGACTGTTTAGATGATCTATTTGGTCCTGATTTAATTTTGGTATTTGGTATCTATCTAGGAAATTGTCCATTTCCTCCAGATTCTCCAGTTGTGTTGAGTATAGGCTTTTGTAGTAGGATCTGATGATTTTTTGGATTTCCTCAGTTTCTGTTGTTATATCCCCCTTTTCATTTCTAATTTTGTTAATTTGGATACTTTCTCTGTGTCCTTTGGTCAGTCTAGCTAAGGGTTTATCTATCTTGTTTATTTTCTCAAGAACCAGGTCCTGGATTCGTTGATTCTTTGTATGGTTCTCTTTGTTTCCACTTGATTGATTTCAGCCCTGAGTTTGATGGTTTCCTGTCTTCTACTCCTCCTGGGGGAATTGGTGTCTTTTTGTTCCAGGGCTTTCAGGTGTGTCCTTGAGCTGCTAGTGTATGCTCTCTCCATTTTCTTTTTGGAGGCACTCAGGCCTATGAGTTTTCCTCTTAGCACTGCTTTCATTGTGTCCCAAAGATTTGGGTATGTTGTGCCTTCATTTTCATTAAATTCTGAAAAGTTTTTGATTTCTTTCTTTATTTCTTCTTTGGCCAAGTTGTCATTGAGTAGAGTATTATTCAGCCTCCATGTGTATGTGGGCTTTCTGTTGTTTTGTTGCTATTGAAAACCACTCTTACTCCATAGTGATCTGATAGGAGGCATGGGATTAGTTTGATTTTCTTATATTTCTTGAGGTCTGTCTTGTGACCAATTATATGGTCAAGTTTGGATAAGGTACCATGAGGTGCTGAGAAAAGGGTATATTCTTTTGCTTTAGGGTGAAATGTTCTATAAATATTAATCAAAAATAATTGTTCCAAAACTTCAATTAGTTTTACTGTGTCCCTGTTTACTTTCTGTTTTCCTGATCGGTTCATTGAGGAGAGTGGAGTGTTGAAGTCACCCATAATTATAGTGTTAGGTGCAATGTGTGCTTTGAACTTTAGTAAAGTTTCTTTTATGAATGAGGGTGCCCTTGCATTTGGTGCATAGATGTTCAGAATTGAAAGTTCTTCTTGGTGGATTTTTCCTTTGACCAGCAAGAAGTGTCCTTCTTTGTCTCCTTTGATGACTTTATGTTGAAAGTCAATTTTATCTGATATTAGAATAGCTACTCTGGCTTGTTTCCCAAGACCATTGGCTTGTAAAATTGTCTTCCAGCCTTTTACTCTAAGGTAGTTTTTGTCTTTGACACTGAGGTGTGTCTCCTGTATGCAGCAAAATGTAGGGTCCTGTTTTCTTATCCAGTCTGTTAGTCTATGTCTTTTTATTGGGGAATTGAGTCCATTGATGTTGAGAAATTAAGGAATAGTGATTATTACTTCCTGTCATTTTTGATGTTCTTTTTATATTTGAGTGGTTATCTTCTTTTAGGTTTGATGAAGGAAGGTCACTATCTTGCTTTTTCCCAGGTGTAGTTTCCATCCTTGTATTGGAGTTTTCCTCCTATTATTCTTTGCAGAGCTGGGTTTATGGAAAGATATTGTGTAAATTTGGTTTTGTCATGGAATATCTTGGTTTCTCCATCTATGGTGATTAAGAGTTTTGCAGAGTATAAGAGTCTTTGCTGACATTTGTGTTCTCTTAGAGTCTGCATGAGATTTGTCCAGGATCTTCCAGCTTCCATGGTCTCTGGTGAGAAGTCTAGTGTGATTCTGATAGGTCTTCCTTTTTATGTTACTTGGCCTTTTTCTCTTACTGCCTTTAATATTCTTTCTTTGTTTAGTGCATTTTGGGTTTTGATTATTATGTGACGGGAGGTATTTCTGCTCAGGTCCAGTCTGTTTGGAGTTCTGTAGGCTTCTTGTATATTCATGGGCATCTCTCTCTTTAAGTTGGGAAAGTTTTCCTCCATAATTTTGTTGAAGATATTTGCTGGCCCTTTCAGTTGTAAATCTTCACTCTCATCTATACCTATAATCCTTAGGTTTGGTCTTCTCATTTTTCCTGTATTTACTGGATGTTCTGGGATACAAGCGTTTTGCATTTTGCATTTTCTTTGACTGTTGAGTCAATGGTTTCTATGGTATCTTTGGCATCTGAGATTCTTTCTTCCATCTCTTGTATTCTGTTGTTGATATTTGCATCTATGTCCCCTGATTTCTTCTCAAGGTCTTATATCTCCAAAGTTGTCTCCCTTTGTGATTTCTTAGTTGTTTCTATTTCTGTTTTTAGATCCAAGATGGTTTTGCTCAGTTCCATAATTTGTTTGTTTTCCTTTAATTCGTTAAGAGATTTTCGTGTTTCTTCTTTTATGACTTCTGCCTGTTGACTCAAGTTCTCCTGCATTTCTTTAAGTTTTTTTTGTTTGTTTGTTTGTTTGTTTGTGTGTTTCTTCTTTATTGGCTTCTATCACTTGAGCCTTATTCTCCTGAATTTCTTTAAGTGATTTTTGTGTTTCTATTATACGGGTTTCTAGCTTATTCATGTTCCCCTGTATTTCTTTTTTTTTTTTTAATTTTTTTTATTCGATATAATTTATTTACATTTCAAATGATTTCCCCTTTTCTAGCCCCCCCACTCCCCGAAAGACCCGTAAGCCCCCTTCTCTTCCCCTGTCCTCCCACCCACCCCTTCCCACTTCCCCATTCTGGTTTTGCTGAATACTGTTTCACTGAGTCTTTCCAGAACCAGGGGCCACTCCTCCTTTCTTCTTGTACCTCATTTGATGTGTGGATTATGTTTTGGGTATTCCAGTTTTCTAGGTTAATATCCACTTATTAGTGAGTGCATACCATGATTCACCTTTTGAGTCTGGGTTACCTCACTGAGTATGATATTCTCTAGCTCCATCCATTTGCCTAAGAATTTCATGAATTCGTTGTTTCTAATGGCTGAATAGTACTCCATTGTGTAGATATACCACATTTTTTGCATCCACTCTTCTGTTGAGGGATACCTGGGTTCTTTCCAACATCTGGCAATTATAAATAGGGCTGCTATGAACATAGTAGAACATGTATCCTTATTACATGGTGGGGAGTCTACTGGGTATATGCCCAGGAGTGGTATAGCAGGATCTTCTGGAAGTGAGGTGCCCAGTTTTCGGAGGAACCGCCAGACTGATTTCCAGAGTGGTTGTACCAATTTGCAACCCCACCAGCAGTGGAGGAGTGTTCCTCTTTCTCCACACCCTCTCCAACACCTGCTGTCTCCTGAATTTTTAATCTTAGCCATTCTGACTGGTGTAAGATGAAATCTTAGGGTTGTTTTGATTTGCATTTCCCTAATGACTAATGAAGTTGAGCATTTTTTAAGATGCTTCTCCGCCATCCGAAGTTCTTCAGGTGAGAATTCTTTGTTTAACTCTGTACCCCATTTTTTAATAGGGTTGTTTGGTTTTCTGGAGTCTAACTTCTTGAGTTCTTTATATATATTGGATATTAGCCCTCTATCTGATGTAGGATTGGTGAAGATCTTTTCCCAATTTGTTGGTTGCCGATCTGTCCTCTTGATGGTGTCCTTTGCCTTACAGAAACTCTGTAGCCTTATGAGGTCCCATTTGTCAATTCTTGCTCTTAGAGCATACGCTATTGGTGTTCTGTTCAGAAACTTTCTCCCTGTACCGATGTCCTCAAGGGTCTTCCCCAGTTTCTTTTCTATTAGCTTCAGAGTGTCTGGCTTTATGTGGAGGTCCTTGATCCATTTGGAGTTGAGCTTAGTACAAGGAGACAAGGATGGATCAATTCTCATTCTTCTGCATGCTGACCTCCAGTTGAACCAGCATCATTTGTTGAAAAGGCTATCTTTTTTCCATTGGATGTTTTCAGCCTCTTTGTCGAGGATCAAGTGGCCACTTGATCCCCTGTATTTCTTTAAGAGATTCATTTATGTCCTTTTTGTGTTCTTCTAGCAGCATCATGATCAGTGATTTTAAATCCAAATCTTGTTTTTCTGGTGTGTTGGCATAACCGGCACTTGCTGATGTTGGAGTGTTTGGTTCAGACTCTGCCATATTGCCTAGATCTTTGTTAGTAGCATTCCTGCATTTGCCCTTTGCCATCTTGTTCTCTGGCATTAGTTGGTCTTGTCTCTGGCTGGTGTTTGAGCCTCTTGTGAGGCTCTAGGGCTATTTCTGCAACTCTGGATGGCTGGGTTTCCCCTGTCACAGATTGCTGATGTGCTGTCCTCCTCTTGGGTGTCCTTGCAGCCCTAGTGTACCTTGCCCCAGATTGTGTCTGTGAACCAGATGGTGCCCCTTTGCTCCTTCAGGGAATGCTGATGGTGTATGCTGTGGGACCTTTCCTGTATGCTGGTCACTCTGCTGGGCAGCCGACCTCCCAACCTGGTTTGTGCACACAAAGCTAGCCTAGCTGCTCAGGCCCTGAGTCTAGGCAAAAGCCTGGCAGGCCAAGGTCTGAGGAAAGTTCCCCTTGGGCTATGAGTGTTAACTGGTTCTATCAGGTGGCCCGGATGGCAAAGTGTGCCTGCTCCCTGAAAGTGCCAGGATATTCTGCTGGGCTAACAACCTCCTAGCCGGATTGGCACACAGATGGCCCACCAAGCACCGAGCAGCCCAGGTCTTGTGGGCAGTCAAAGGCCTGTCGGGGCCCAGACTCCCCCCCCCCCCCCCCCGGCTATGTTAACCTCAGGGTATGTTTGTTAGCCAGCTATGCCTGCTAGAACTCTCTGGAGTCCAGTAGCCAAAATGGAGGCACTTGCACGCATGCGGGAGCTGGGTCGGGCAAACAACCTCTTGGCCGGGTTGGCACACTGATGGCCCCCAAACAGGCCAGGGCCTGGGTGCAGGCCAACGCCTGTCAGGCTTAGACCCCCCGCAATGGCCTTGGGTTATATTTGAGTACCTCAGGCTGTCTGATCTCTCTGGCATCTGAGAGCCAATATGGAGGCAAGTCTCTCGTAACTGACTGGCAGGAAGCAGATTTCTAATGTGGCTTCTGTGTGGTGAAAGACACTGTAAATCTGCTGCAGCTTGCAGCCCGGCTGGCCAGCGAAGGTCAGTGGTAGTGGGAGCAGGGCCTGCCTGGACGCTGTCACCTTGGTTCCATTGCTGATGGTCCTTCCTCTGGACCAGGCGCTGCTGCTCTTGCTGCTGCTGCCTCCACCTCCCCGGTATTTCTTGTGTGATGGCTTCTTGACCACACACCCCATTTCTTAAGTGAATGTAAACTGTTTCCTGTGGGCTGAGAATGATGACAATTGACCATAGCAGGAAATCTGTATCTAAATAATTGTGCCTACAATTCTTTGGCACACCAGAACTGTCAACTCTTAGCTTAGCTACTATAGAGGTAAAATTCCTTTGGTGATGTGGGGGACATTGAAGTACAACCTTATTACAATGAACTCCAATGTCTAAAAATTGTTCTTATTTTGGGTTTCTACCACAGTAAAAGCCAAGATTTTTTTGGTATAAAAATATATATTGTGTTGAACATAATAATAATAAAAAAAATTGCCCCTGAAACAGTTGGAGTCTTAAAATCATGTAAGAGGTAGGCTGAAATCAGGATGTAGCAGTGTTTATAGAATTCACTGTTGCTAATATTTATGTCTTAGAATATAATCAATGGAAAGCAAATCAGTTCAGTTTAATTGTTGTGCAACCACCTCAGTTGCTATTGTATGTAAACATGAAGAAACAAAACCAAGACACCAGTTGATTACACAAGTTCCAAACATTAAGAACATCATTACTAAAATTATCAGAGAAAAAATTCAGTTTCGAACATAAAGATCCAGATATCCAATTCCAGTTTTTTCTTTTTTATTATATTTTTTTAATTTTCTATATTCTATGTTTATATTCCTACTGATTTTCCCTTTCCCGGTTCTCCCCTCCCCAAAAGTTCCCTAAGCCCTCTTCCCTCTGCCCATTCTCTTATAAACCCCCTCCTAGTTCTCTGTCCTGGTACTCTCCTACAGTGCTGGAACAAGTGTTTTCTCGGCCGGAGACCTGTGCCACATCTGACACAGGGAAGATCCCACTACCTAATACTCTCTAGAGAACCGGCAGGAGCAGGTTAATCACCACTGCCCCTTTCCATCGGATGTGGTAGACCTGTGACACATCTGACACAGGGAAGATCCTACTTCCTGAAACTCACTCGAGAACAGACAGGAGCAAGGTATTCAGTAGAAGTGAGGGGGGGAGGGGGGAGCGGGCCATTCGAGAATCAGTATCAGCAGAGCATTTGCAACCCAGCAACAGATATCCAGTTCTAAATCTACTCACAAAAGGAATGGATGTCTGGATAAGAGTTTTGGTCATGCCCTTGTGTATAAGTTCCATGCAGTATAGATCACTTAGGGAAAGAGAGATGACATATAACCTAACTAGAAGCTATTGCTCTAAACATATTTGCCATGTCTGGCAAACAGGACAGAAACAAGGGCACTATTGGTTTCTGAACAAGAACAAGAATGAAGCTGCTACTTTTGAGTTTCCTTCCCTGAAACACTCTCACCAGTTTCTATCTACTATTTGCTCAACAGTACATCAGGGACACAAGAAAGAAAATATATGAAGACTGCCTAAATGGTTTCTCAGTTATAGGTAACCATGGATACATGGGGTACCCTTCTAAATGGAGCCCACTAACTATGGTTTTTGCCATGCCAGGTAACAGGTATGACTATTCACATTATTTACCAGGAGGACTTCATCTTGTGCATTTAGATCATGATAAACTGTTTTAATTAACTTAAGAACCAGAAATCTTAAGCTACTGACATAGCTATATCACAGTTTATAGGTTTTACACAAAAACCTAAACTTAGAATTCTTCTTCTTCTTCTTCTTCTTCTTCTTCTTCTTCTTCTTCTTCTTCTTCTTCTTCTTCTTCTTCTTCTTCTTCTTCTTCTTCTCCTTCTCCTTCTCCTTCTCCTTCTCCTTCTCCTTCTCCTTCTCCTTCTCCTTCTCCTTCTCCTTCTCCTTCTCCTTCTCCTTCTCCTTCTCCTTCTCCTTCTCCTTCTCCTTCTCCTTCTCCTTCTCCTTCTCCTTCTCCTTCTCCTTCTCTCCTTCTCCTTCTCCTTCTCCTTCTCCTTCTCCTTCTCCTTCTCCTCTCCTTCTCCTTCTCCTTCTCCTTCTCCTTCTCCTTCTCCTTCTCCTTCTTTCTCCTTCTCCTTCTCCTTCTCTTCTCCTTCTCCTTCTCCTTCTCCTCCTTCTCCTTCTCCTTCTCCTTCTCCTTCTCCTTCTCCTTCTCTTCTCCTTCTCCTTCTCCTTCTCCTTCTCCTTCTCCTTCTCCTTCTCCTTCTCCTTCTCCTCCTTCTCCTTCTCCTTCTCCTTCTCCTTCTCCTTCTCCTTCTCCTTCTTCTTCTTCTTCTTCTTCTTCTTCTTCTTCTTCTTCTTCTTCTTCTTCTTCTTCTTCTTCTTCCTCCTCCTTACTTCCTTCCTTCCTTCCTTCCTCTTCTTCCTCTTCTTCCTCTTCTTCCTCTTCCTCCTCTTCCTCCTCTTCCTCTTCTTCCTCTTCCTCTTCTCCTCTTCTTCCTCCTCTCCTTCCTCCTCTTCTTCCTCTTCCACCTCTTCCTCCTCTTCCTCCTCTTCTTCCTCTTCTTCCTCTTCTTCCTCTTCTTCCTCCTCTTCCTCCTCTTCTTCTTCCTCTTCTCCTTCTCCTCCTCCTCCTCCTCTCCTCCTCCTCCTGCTCCTCCTCCTCCTCCTCCTCCTCCTCCTCCTTCTCCTTTTGCATTTGAGGGATACATTATCTCCCACATTTTCACTTGTTAGTCTGTGTGTCTCTGTACTACCCATTTCCACCTACTGTCCAGAACTGTCCACTCATAATGAATCTGTTAATTATTGAGACTGTATTCTTTCTTGGATTTTAAATGTGAATCCTGGTAGTGATGTGTAGATTATGACCTGTACTTTATTTTAGGCTATGGCAAATTGAAGATAAAATTGTTGTAGTCATGTCAGTGAGAACTGATTCAGTCAGGACTTAGGGCAGATCTCTTCAAGTCTTGTTAATTTAATTTACTCTAATTATTTTGCAATTGTCTCCAGACATGATCTCTACTGTTCTGGAAATTCCTACTTCTATAAAAAGGTCAAAGAAGTCTCTTACACCCTATGAATGTTTTATTTTAATAGGCTTAATTATTTTGTAGCAGTTCTGCGTTCATAAGAAAACTGATCAGAAAGTATAAATCTAGATTTCCAATATCTCCTATTCTCAAACATATATTACTTCTCCTACTATCACAAAGTGGTGCATATGTTAAAATTAATGAACTTACTCCAATATGCCATTTTCACTCAAAGTTCCTTGCTGGCACTGGGGTTCTTTGTTGATTATGCGCACTCCATGTGTCAACTTGTTTATATGGACATGGGGTCACCATTATAGTGTCCTACAGAATAATGCTGCCACCCTAAAAATGTTTAACGCTCTTCTTATTTGTTGTGGTTTGAATGTGAAATGTTACCTCAGAGGCTCATATGTTTTCAACACTTGTATATACCTGATAATGTTTTAGAAGATTTTGGAACCTTTAGGAGGATGAGCCTGGCAAAGGAGGTAGGTTATTGGAAATAGATTTTGATTTTCGTTCTTTCTTTTTTTTGTAAACCCAGCTCACTTCCCATCTTATCCCCCATGTCTTATTTGTGAGAAATCCTAGCGGCATACTCTGCTGAACTACAGCTACCTACCACCATACTATAATCTCAAAATCAGACCCAAATCAAGCTCATCCTCCAATGAATCGCTTCTTTCAAGTAACAAGAACAGTTATTAATACACTCCTTCTACCATTTGATCTTTATGTAACCAGTCTTCAGTTTTGCTTTTTATTCCTGGAAAAATTCTGGTTCTAGCCATAAGACAAACTTTAAGAGAGAAGCCTAAGTATCTGAACATGTATTTTTAGTTGCTAAAGGCCAGTTGCTTGGCTTATTCAGGACTGATATACCCTACTGGAATTAAATAACCCTAATCAGCATACTTCAGAATATTTTTTGCATTATTATATGAATTAATATATGTTAATGAATTGATAATCAATTATTTATTGTAGAAATACCCACTGTAATAAATACCTAAAACCTTTTGTAGTTTACAGATGGAATACTGTAGCTTCAGAATAAGAGAAAACGGATGGCCATGGAATCAGCAGGAAGAGAGCCTGATAAAGGTGTGTAAAATGTCAGAACATGCCCTATCATATCAGAGATGACTGCCAAGATAAGTGTTTAAGACGAGATCATCTGGTTCCCTAGTGAAAGGAGGAAACTGGGCACAAATATACACACAGGCACATAGGATTTTTCCATGGTATCTCAAAATATCAGAATGGTAACAAAATATCATACACAAAAGAAAAATGAAGTTCACAGTATAGAGAAATGTGCACTTGAGCAAAATAAAAAAATGATTTCCCTATATAAATAACATTGATACTGTGGGGGAAAACTGATAGGCTAGTCAGATAATATGGCTGCATGAAGAGAAACAATGCTATGGGTATTTTCTAAAGTTTTAATAGCAGAAAAAAAATTGAGACCACTTATGCTTAAGTGTATGTTTAGCAAATGTGACCTCCATGTGATTAGAATCAGAGTTACATTACTGAAGGTGATGCTCATGTTCACTTGAATTGTATCAATATTCTTTGCCTCCGGGATACAGGCAATAAAGATCTGCACAGCTGTAGATGGATGTTCAACCATGGAAGACCTGTCTAAATACATTCAGCTCAGTAGTCGATCCCCACTTTATCACCTCCCACCTCCCAGCTCATCACCTACTGGCTCCACATTCCAGTTATTCACTCACTCTTCCTTCCATTCTTCCAATGAACCAGATCTTGTCCGTCACAGAAACCTTGCAACTGCTCTAAAATTCCAAACAAAATCTTCTTCTTTTGGTGTTCAGGTCATTGATGTATTCTCATGGGTCAGATGGAAGTTAAATTTTATTTACTTTTAGAAACAAGAGCTCTCTGAGCTTACTCGCTCTCAGATAACCTTGTTTTATTTTTTTACATTTATCTCTATTTGAAATCCTTGAGTATATTTTAGTTTATTCTGTCTCCCTGCTATCAGTCACAGAGCAGAGTCAAATGGAAGATAACTTCATCAAGAGGACTGAGACTAGGAATCTTGTTCTTTTAAACAATAACTGACAAGTTTCATTATCTAAAGCATTGCCTAGGACATAACTGGTTAATAAATCTTTCTCTCTCTCTCTCTCTCTCTCTCTCTCTCTCTCTCTCTCTCTCTCTCTCTGTCTCTGTCTCTCTGTCTCTGTCTCTCTCCCTCTCTCCCCCCCCTCTCTCTCTCTGAAGGTACATATGTACTTAGAGTTCTACATTTGTGTAGAGGCCAGAGAAAAATCTCAAATGTTATTATTTAGACATTATCCATTTTAACTTGGGACTGAGTGTCTCTTTGGCCTGGAGTCTAATTAGGTTAAGCTGACTTACCAGCAAACCACGTGTATCCTTCTCTCTGTTCCCTCACCACAGGGATTATAAGCAAATCATCATACTTGCCTTTTATGTGGAAGGTGGAGATGAAATTCAGGGCTTCATGCTCCAAGATAAACATTTCCAAACACAGCCAGCTCTACATGCCAAGCACAGAGATTTTAAAAATGATAAATAAAATATCCACTAAAAAGATATAAAAATGGAAAAAATGGTATGTGTGTGTGTTTGTGTGTATGCGTGTGTGTGTGTGTGTGTGTGTCTGTCTCCCTGCCTGCCTGTTTGTATGTTTCTATACATACAATATGTATGTGGAGGGCAAAGGATAACCTCAGGATTCATTCCTCAAGAAGAACATGTATCATATTTTTTGAGATAGATTATTCATTATTCTCTAATTCATGTAAAATTCAACAGGTAGGCTATGCTGTCTGACCAAGGAACTTCAATTATCTATTTTTTACCAGCTCCCCAGCGTTGGGATTATAAGCACCAGATCACCAAGCTTGGCCTTTATATGACATATATAAAATGAATTCATGGCATGGAGTTTCCAAGGTAAATAAGCACTTTACCATTTAAACCATCACACCACGACCCCAAATAATATGATGTCTTGAATGAATACAAATGTTAAAATCTCTGAGGATCAATTCAAGCTACTTGCAAAATAGCATGTATTAAACGAGTCAATTAAGTACAATTCAGTGTATTGCCAGGAGGCATCTCTCTTGAACCAGATAAAATTTAAACTGATGAATAGGCCACTGGCTTCATGTAACATATGAAATTCACTAAATAATAGCAAATTGTACTATCAAGTAGTAAAAATGGATGCATACAATTTGATCCCAGAGTTTGAAAATCTTATAAAATTTGAAAAATGTTGGGGTAATTATATTTTTATCCACCAGAAGTACTATAATTAAAAAAATCTGTTGTCAAAAATGAGACAATAGAATGATTAGAGTTTACAAAATTGTTTTAAATGGTTCCTTTGATCTTGATTATACCCTTTCATTTCTTATGAAATGTAGATAAGATAATCCATTATCACTGCCAAACTAATTTACAATTTATACAAATTTTATTTATTTATATTCCATACCAATTGCCAGCAACCAGAAAAACTAAAACACTAGATCTTTACCTAGCCATCAATTTTGTTCTTAAACATATTAAAAATATTAGATTTTATAAAATTAGTGTCTATGAAATGATTCTGTGTTTCTAGACAAATGTCTATACTATATCAAAAAATAAACCTTTTAGGAAATTTACCTCAGTGTCTTCACTACAGTTTAATGCTATGATTCTATGGAGAGTGTTTAACAATATAGCTGACATTTCAATGTTGCAAAAAGTGGTGAGATTTGGTAATTCCTCAAAGTAGCCAAACTTCTCAGAAATAATCAGAAGATAAAATTTCACAGGAAAATAAGTGGTTCTGGGTGAGAACACAAGGGTAAGAATCCATCCACCAGCTTCCAACTGGGGGTCTCTACTCCCTCTTTCCTTCTCAGATATGGTGTTATTTAATACTGATATCCAATACAGGGGCATCAGCTTACATAACTTCATTTTTTCAGCTCTTCTTTAGCTCCAACAAAAAAAAATAATGATTTGTTTAAAGATTTTGCTTTATACACATGTTTATGAGATTATTATGTCATAATGTTCAAAAGCTCTTCCAAAATATTTAATGCAGCGAGATATCATATTTCATGTCTTTAAATAATAACACAAAATCCAACTGAGACCTTCCCTATTTTCATCAGGAGCTGTGGCACTACTCTCTTTGATGAAACTATTGGCTATTCAGGCAAGAAAATGAAGACATAGTTGTGGTGAACTGACTGTCATTTACTTGGCCGAAGGCTGTTTCCCCAGATCTCACTTCCACTGTTTTGTACATAAATGTGATAGATCCTGAAGGCTGCATGTACATTGTCCAAACCAAATCAGGAGCTAGGTGGTTGCCTTGGTTCCCAAGGTGGAGTTTAAGCTTTATTGTCTCCTCTCCAAATGCAGCTTGCTTACCACCTTTCTGGGACTCCCCTATTATGGGAATTTTGAAACCAAGCACTAGGAGTGGTATAGCAGGGTGCTCCAGTAGTATTATGCCCAGTTTTCTGAGGAACCGCCAGACTGATTTCCAGAGTGGTTGTATCGGTTTGCAACTCCACCAGCAGTGGAGGAGTGTTCCTCTCTCCACACACCTCTCCAGCACCTGCTGTCTCCTGAATTCTTTATCTTAGCCATTCTGACTGGTGTGAGGTGAAATCTCAGGGTTGTTTTGATTTACATTTCCCTGATGACTAAGTGTGTTGAACATTTCTTTAGGTGCTTCTCAGCCATTTGATATTCCTCAGGTGAAAATTATTTTTTTATCTCTGTACCCCATTTTTAATAGGCTTATTTGGTTATCTGGAGTCTAACTTCTTGAGTTCTTTGTATATACTGGATATTAGCCCTCTCTCAGATGTAGGTACTCTAGTCCTTCTTAGAAGGAGGAACAAAATACCCACAGAAGGACATACGGAGACAAAGTGTGGAGGAAAGTCCAGAAGAAAGACCATCCAGATCCTACCCCACCTAGGAATCCATCCTATATACAATTACAAAACCCAGATAGTATTGTGGATGCCCACAAGTGCTTGCTGACAGGAGCCGGATATAGCTGTCACCTGGGAGGCTCTGCTAGTGCATGACAAATACAGAGGGGGAAACTCTCAGCCAGCCATTGAACTGAGCACAGGGTCCCCAATGGATGAGATAGAGAAAGGACCAAAGGAGCTGAAGAGGCTTGCAGTGCCATAGGAGGAAAAAAAAATATGCGTCACCAAGTACTCCCAGAGCTCCCAGGGACAAAAGCCAACAACCAAAGAGTACAATTGGAGTTACCCATTTCCCCAGATACATCAGCAGCAGAGGATGATCTTCTTGGACACCAAATGGGGGAAAGGCCCTTGGTCCTGGAAGGACTTGATACCATAGTGTAGAGGAATATCAGAACAGGGAAGCAGGGATGGGTTGATTGGGGAACGGGAGATGGCTTATGGGATTTTCAGGGGAGGAGGGAACCAGGAAAGGGGACAACATTTGAAGTGTAAATAAAGAATATACCTAATTAAAAAAACAGAATCAAAATTGTCCATTCTCACTAAAATATTGATATACTTTATTCTAAAAAAAAGAAAAAGAAAAGGATTCAAGCACTACAAAAGTGAAAGATGACGTCCATCAACATTTTTAAGTGAGCTCTGTGAGAAGCTACCCTGTCACCTTTATAGATGGTATGATTGACATTAGTCAACTTCTCAAGCAAAACCACGGAACATCAGACTAAGCAGATATAAAGACATTTCTTTGTGCTACAATTTTTATAACTATTTTTAAATAATACTGTATTTAAAATCTCCAGGAAGAGTAAGTAGTAGCTATTTCCTGGAATTTTGAGACAAGCAAGTCATTTTGCCTAACTAAACTTAACTGGTAATCTACAAAATATTTTTGATTTGAGAACCTAGTATGATTGCCTATATTAACTATATAGGCATCTATATCAGTATCTATCTCTATATCTTCATCTATACATATATTTATATTTTTATGTCTATACCATTGATGTCTATATTCATCTATTCATATCTATAACTATGTAGAGAGGGGCATTCTCTGTGTGTCCCTAGCTGTACTGGAGCTCACTCTGAAGATCAGTCTCATCTTGAACTCAGAGATTTACCTGACTCTGTCTTCCATGTGCTGAGATTAATGGCATGAGTCCCTACTGCTTGGCTAAATGTATATTTTAAATTTAAAGAGACTATATTATTTTCTCTGTCCCTTTCTTCCCTCCAACCCCTCTCAGCTTTCCTTCCTCAGACCTTTCATGCGTGCCCACCCACAGTCTTAACTTGAAAGTCACTTTTCTTTATTATTGTTACATATACAAATACATGCATGCATATGTGTGTGAACAAAGATTCATAAATAAAATCCACTGACCTTTTGTTGGTGGTGTGTCCATGGTTTCAATGCTGATTACGCTAAATGGTTTACCCAATAATGGGACTCATCCATGAAAGAAGTTAGCTTTCTTTTTTAAGTAGTTATTAATTACTTGAAGTTCCTCATTTAGAGGTAAAATCACATGAAAAGTTTCCCCTTCTACTTTAACATTTTAATATTGATACTGTTATTGTCTGCTTTTGTCTGTGTAGGCATTTCTAGGAGAGACAGCTTTACAGCAAATTTCTTTGAATTCTGTTTTTTACAATTTTCTTTCCTTTCATCCATGATGTGTCCTGAGTCACAGATATAGTAACTGTGTGATATACATATATCCACTGGGATTGGGGACCCTATGGCCTGAATCTCTGCTTATTGTTCAGTTGTGGTTTTCTCTGATGGCTCCCATTGTGGTAAAGAAGAGGCTCTTTGCTGGGGGTAATAGCTACACCTATCTGTGGGTGTAAGGGTAAGATTTAGAATATAGTGAGATATTGTGTTAGTAAAGTATGTGTTAGTTTTGCTAGTCAATATTTAGTCTGGGGCCAGAAGTTAAGTTTCAAGTTAGTTCTTATGCCCATTAAGCTCAAAACACTGTTTCATAGTTTTCTGGCTAGTATCTGCCAATGACTTTGGGAAACTGAAGTGTTTCTTGGGATATGGAAATCATATAAGATTCCTCACACTGAGTAAAAGGGTATTTCAGCACATTTTCTCATATTTAGATTTCAAAACTAATTTCATGTATATATGTAATGTAATGTAATGTGTGTGTGTGTGTGTGTGTGTGTGTGTGTACATGTGTGACACATTGGGTATATAGGAAAAGGTCCTGGAAAAACCTGTAGGATTCTTTTCCCAGTCCATCATAGGGAAGAGACCAAATTTGAGTCAGGCAGGCAGTCTTGGTATCAGTCTCCTGAACCAGGTGAGCAATATCACTGGCCATTGTAGAATGACTTGAAATGATATAGTGAAATTCTCCCTTTATTTTTCTAGAACACTATGAAAATTTGATATAAATTGAGATTTCTTCCATTTATTGATATTTGAAGAAAATAAGCCACATTAGCCTAATATTAAGTGAGTAATTAAAGAAAAAACTCACCAGAGATTATTTCTGAGAACTGACCAGAAGACTGAGGTTGTTTATCTTAGCAGAATAGACAAAGAGTCATACAAAGTTTGTTGACACATGTTATTTTGTGTGTGTTCTTCTTTACTAAACTTGTAGTAATAGATTTTTTTAACAAATGTGACAGAGTATAATACACAGATTTCTACTAATTGACAAATTGATTTATGACCAAAAGGCCAAAATGGTATTTATCCATTACACAAATATAGGAAGCTGGAGTCCATCACCTCAGATTATATTTATTCATAAGGTATAGAGCATCAACAGACTTTAACAGTGACCCACACTAACACCTGAACATGAACACTTAGCTAGTCGTCTAGCCCAAAGACAAATGAAAATAATACAATAGACTCTCTCTGTAAAATGGCCACCAGATAACTATATGCAGGTATGCACCTGTGACATGATTAGGCTGTAATACAATTTTATACCATTTTCAGTGAGTATAAAATGTATGTTTCTTTTAAAAAAAAAAAAAACCTTCTTTCTAAAATTGCTGGTCTTCCAGTAGATATTTTTCCAGCTAAACAGTTTTCTTGAATATGTACTACATTTCCTAATTTCTTTTAAAGTCTGAGTTGAACTGTGTAAATAATTTATGGCCACAAATGATAAAATGTACAGTTTCTGCATATGACATTTGCTGGTGGCAATAAAATAAAATTTAGTGGAAGAGACCAGGAATAGATGTCTCTAATAATATTTGACTAACCTCAAAATCAAAGTGAACATATTTTATTCTAACTTTATTCTGTATTTTAAAATATACTTAAGCATTGCATAACTGCATCTTTTGCTTGCTACATCTTTTCTACAGAGTAGAAATAACAGTTATACTGGAAACCCAGAGGCTATAAGAATCTCTGTTTGGCAGAGGTATGGCTGGAGTTCATTACTGAGTGTGAGATATCTTTGTCAGCGTCTCTTTACAAGACGTTATGCCTCAGGACATGTTCAAAATGCTGTGAAGCACCTATTTTGCGACCTACTGAGTATAGAACAGATACTGTCACAAAGAAGAGTAAGAAAAAAATGAGGAAGAGTTTCCTTTAGAGTCAGAGCCTGTCTTCCTGTGTGATACTATATTTGGAGAGTTGTCTAGAGAATATCATGACTGTTTCTTGTTGATTGGTTTTCAAAGGAGCAACTTTCCCCAGAGCTTTTATCCATATGTGTTTGTCAGAGCTGATGGAGAAGAGACTTCTGGAATGTAAACTACACATTATATAATTCCTAAAATAGTTATTATACATTTTTTTACTTGTGTTTAAGGAATATCTCAGGTCAGTCACCAGGAATGAGGTAGGAATAGAAGGTAATAGCCTTCTGAGAACATTTGGTACAACGTTATGATTTCTTACCATTTCTTTTTTCTCTCTCTCTCTTTTTTAATATTTATCTTTTTTTCTTTTTTTAATTCGATATATTTTTATTTACATTTCAAATGATTTCCCCTTTTCTAGATATCCACTGCCCAAAAGTCCCATCAGTCCCCTTCGCTCCCCCTGTTTTCCCACCCAACCCTTCCCACTTCCCTGTTCTGGTTTTGCCCTATACTGCTTCACTGAGTCTTTCCAGAACAAGGGGCCACTCCTCCATTCTTATTGTACCTCATTTGATGTGTGGATTATGTTTTGGGTATTCCAGTTTTCTAGGTTAATATCCACTTATTAGTGAGTGCATACCATGATTCATCTTTTGAGTCTGGGTTACCTCACTTAGTATGATGCTCTCCAGCTCCATCCATTTGCCTAAGAATTTCATGAATTCATTGTTTCTAATGGCTGAATAGTACTCCATTGTGTATATATACCACATTTTTTGCATTCACTCTTCTGTTGAGGGATACCTGGGTTCTTTCCAGCTTCTGGCAATTATAAATAGGGCTGCTATGAACATAGTGGAACATGTATCCTTATTACATGCTGGGGAATCTTCTGGGTATAAGCCCAGGAGTTGTATAGCAGGATCTTCTGGAAGTGAGGTGCCCAGTTTTTGGAGGAACCACCAGACTGATTTCCAGAGTGGTTGTACCAATTTGCAACCCCACCAGCAGTGGAGGAGTGCTCCTCTTTCTCCACGTCCTCGCCCAAAACTGCTGTCTCCTGAATTTTTAATCTTAGCCATTCTGACTGGTGTAAGGTGAAATCTCAGGGTTGTTTTGATTTTTATTTCCCTAATGACTAATGAAGTTGAGCATTTTTTAAGATGCTTCTCCACCATCCAAAGTTCTTCAGGTGAAAATTCTTTGTTTAACTCTGTACTCCATTTTTTAATAGGGTTATTTGGTTTTCTGGAGTCTAACTTCTTGAGTTCTTCATATATATTGGATATTAGCCCTCTATCTGATGTAGGGTTGGTGAAGATCTTTTCCCAATTTGTTGGTTGCTGATTTGCCCTTTAGATGGTGTCCTTTTCCTTACAGAATAACAAAAAAACCAGGATAGCTAAAACTATTCTCAACAATAAAAGAAATTCTGGGGGTATCAGTATCCCTGACCTCAAGCAATACTACAGAGCAATAGTGTTAAAAACTGCATGGTATTGGCACAGTGACAGGCAGGCGGATCAATGGAACAGGATTGAAGATCCAGAAATGAACCCACACACCTATAGCCACTTGATCCTGGACAATGGGGTGGAAAACATCCAATGGAAAAAAGATAGCCTTTTCGACAAATGGTGCTGGTTCAACTGGAGGTCAGCATGCAGAAGAATGGGAATTGATCCATCCTTATCTCCTTGTACTAAGCTCAACTCCAAATGGATCAAGGACCTCCACATAAAGCCAGACACTCTGAAGCTAATAGAAAAGAAACTGGGGAAGACCCTTGAGAACATCAATACAGGGGGAAAGTTCCTGAACAGAACACCAATAGCTTATGCTCTAAGATCAAGAATTGACAAATGGGACCTCATTTCTTTTCTCTTAAAGAAAACAAATGCAAGGCAGTTCAGACAAGAACCACCACTAGAAAATATATATATTTTCTGAGACCCCTGAAATAATACTTTAGTTGACAGTGTTCTCTCCAGAAACTTTCCCTCCTGGAATTTGGAAATCCACAAAGTGTATTCCTTGGGCTTGTTTCTGGTTTTCTGTTTTGTTTTTGTTTTTTTTTTTTCTTAATAAAGAGCTACAGAAATCAAGCTTTCCTCCAAACTTTTCAGTCAGACTGCCTTCTGCTATTTTCCCTGTCTGAGGAGCTCGGTAGGCACTTTGTATCTATGTTCTCTCTTGGTGGTACAGTGTTTCCTTTGACCTGGACATGCCTAGTGACAGATTTGCTAGAATGGCACCCTCTGGGTCAGCAAACATGGGTCTTCAAATTTGTTCAGATGTTGGATCTTTGTTGATGTTTCTCCTGTTCTGTTTTGTCTTCCTGGCTACTGTGGAAGGCCAGCTTGGATATGTTGGTTTTATCCAAGTGTGTCATGCCAGCCATTGAAACACTGTGCTCTGTAAATGTTTATTATTGAATTCCTGAAGATCTTGTAGATTTTTTTTTTCTGTGTCCAGGATATAGATTCTTCACATCTTCTTTTAGACTGAGCACATAGGAGTTTGTGTGATGAAACATGATACGGACGGTCCCTTTGCACAGATAAGATTTTCTTCTACTGGTTAAGTGTGTTCTGAGGATTGCTTTTTTTTTTTTCTTTTCTTTTTTCTGCATGGAGTAGAAGAGCATGCAACAGTGTCATAAAAACTTTGTCTCTCCAAATCAAGACTTTCTGATGCAGGAGCAGGTTGATATTTCCTTTATGCAGTTTTCTGCTCCAGGAACATCCTCAATAGGGAAGAATTTCCTTATTCTCATCTAAACTCTGAATGGACTCAGTGAATAGTTCAACAAAACAACTTAGAGGAAATGGATTTTAAATTAGGCTTAAACTTTACCACTATCTTCTCTACACATTTTTGTTTTTGTTTTTGTTTGTTTTTTTTTTTTTTCACTTTCAGGAGTAAATGTGGACTTTTGTTGTTGAGAAGTCTATTAGGGAAACTAGCGTTCCCCATTCTCTCAAAATGATATCTCTCCTTCCACTTCTGTAAGTTTTAAATAATATTAGGAAGAGTGCAGTTGTGAACCAGTGGATAGAAAGTCCAGTCTTTCTAATGAGAAGCTTACCTGAGATTTCTAAGATTATTCACATAGAAGGGCATCTTGCTTTCTCTGTGAATGTAGGAGTTCGAATTTTCCTCTGCTGCATCCAGACGGCTTTGTGAGTGATTTTCACCTAGTAGGTGACTAATGCACACTATTCTGTCTCTCCTCCTCTGTTGTGTGGCAATCATTTGTACACCGTACTGTAAATTACAGAAAATAAGCAAAAAAAAAAAAAAAAAAAAAAAAGGAAAAAGGAAAAAGGAAAAACATAGACACTGTGTGACACTTAAAAAAAAAAAACCTTAGCATTTCAAACATTTATCTCTGCATGACAGATTGTCTATTTATCTAATTTCACACTTGGATAGTGAATCATTAAACCAGAATGAAAATGGACATTTTGTTTCTCAGGAGTCCACCTCCTCTTTTAAGAAGGCCAATCAAAGAGCTGGGTTTTTCATCACTTAAACAAAGAAAGGGTATTTGGAAATCATTTCTTCTACATCTCATTTATCCATTGCATTATAATTAGACCATATGAAGATCAGGAATTTACATATCTACCGAGTAAAACCACTTTTCCATTCACAGATTTGACCTTGCTTTGTTGTTGTGCTTCTTATTCTAATTTTAGTTTCTTGGAAAATTAAGAAAAGACTATTGTTAGAAATTACTATATGACTTTTGTCGTACCGAGTTACTAAATATAACAGTAATGTAGACAATTTTTTTCTTGCCTTCACGTTTTGAGAATATACATAAGTATGTATATTCTAACAACACCCTTTTGTGATTGTTTATTTTGTTTGGCCTTATTTAAAAAAACCTTTAAATATTATGATCATCATTTTTTTCCAAAATCAGTATTGAAATAAGTAAAATTTTTAATTTAAAACTTAGGTCTAGGAATACATAATTATTCTCCTGTTCAGATAAATTTGAAAATGCTCTAGAATTCAAGCATTAATTATTGTAAAGGAAGTTTGCCCACTTAAGCCGTAAAGAGTAAGCATCTCAAAATCATCTGGAGAAAGACAAAGTATCGCAATTAATGTAAATCAAAATAACTTAGTAGATAATCTTCAGTCATTAAGCAGCCCTTCATCACATATGGAAAAGCAAAGTTGAGGCAACTGCAGTAACTCAAGCTCAGTGGCTACTCTTATTTTCTTCTTCTTACTTCACTGGTTCTCAGAACTCTATGGCTTCCCTTTTCTTAAGGCATAAAGTCATCTTGGTTGCGTGTTTTACCATGCATACATCTCAAAAGCCCCACTAGTGTGTAATTAATTTAAGGATTTTTGCATCTAGAATAAGCAGCAGTCTCACGTGCAGAAGACATTGATCAAATAGTAGTTGAGCACACAATGATTCTCAGATACACATCTCTCAATGAGGTTTATCTTCTGAGCTTCAAATCTTCAAAATCCAATTATTACATTTATCACATACCTATAGGCTTACAGATGTTCACTAACTGGTGAAACTTTTTTTTAAACTAATTTTCCAAGCCAAATTATATTCACCTTTAGCATTTCCACTGGCAATCTATAACTATCACCAAACTGTTGATTGGTTCAAAGAAGTTAGATATCTATCTCTTTTATGTGTTTCCAAAGTTTCAAAACTTAGCAATGATATGGGACTCGTGAACTTTTGAGTTCCTCAGGAGGCTACTGTGCATCCTAATGCTATTGAGGTGAGTAGACCTTTTCAGTGGTGTGATACCCTCTGTGTAGTCCAGGGAACTTGTCACTTATGTGTATTCATGGGTCATTTATACCACATGCAAATGGGATTCGTCAGTGGTGTAGCTACCTGAAATTTGTTTCTGTTAGCTCTAAATGATATAGCTGCCTTTGAGTTACTCATGCTTCTGTAAGTAACTGTGCTTCTGTAACAAACTTGTTGGTTCAAGCAACTTGGACTTAGACAATTCATTTATCAGTTAAGCATTGATCTTTCTCTTATGGATTGCCTAGAGTTAGGCATTTCTTCAAGTCTTCCCTGAGAAGACTTGGGATAGAATAACCAAAAACCAAATAGGATCAGAAGCCTGTGGACAGTAAGCTCCCTACCTTATAGTTATGCAAATTTAAAGACAACTTAAAGAAGTCAGAGTCCTTCATGGATACATCAAAAATGACCTAAATTCTCCCAGGTTTAGCCTACTTCCCAGTACTACAGATTGGGAAATAAACCTTTATTATGTGAAACTTTGGAGACATTTCAGACTCAAACTACAGCAGCCTCTTAGCATAGGGAAAGGTCAATATATCACCTAGACAGGAATGTTTAGGAAAGCATAGAAGATAAATAGTCCAAACTTATTATTCAATAAAAAATGTCAATTTAGTCAACTAAACAAGAATAACAAAGCCCTATTTTACAAATATTATAATTATATTAATGTAAGCAACAATATATGTTGGGTGCCAGAGGACTGTGTTAGAAATAAATAGAATATGGTCAGTGGAAGGACCAATTACAAATGTTTTTGGCTGCAATTCCTTATACTTTAACTATTTTATTTATAAAAAAATTATTATAATGCTATATTAGCATATAGCATATCATTAATATAGTTCTGATGCTATAGCATTTACAACATTCCTATGAAGCATATATTATTGTATTTACTGAGAAAAATGACATACCAATATGAATAAGCTTCTAAAAGTCATGAAAGACATAACTTTTAAAGAAAAGAACTAATCTTTAAATTCCATCGATAGTTGATAACTCCTGCAAAATTTTTTTAAAGTTATATTTCCATTTTCACAGTTTGATATATATGGCTTAAAATGAGATATTTCAAATAATATCTATTAATTATTCTTGAAACAGTATAAATATTATACAAAAGGTAAATATTTTGAAATACAATGTTATTTACACATGAAATCTTTAATAGTTGAACTTATTCAAGCAGAAAAAGATTATGGTTGCTAAGGAATAAGAATAAGGAGTGGGGAGAGGAGAAGTTAGTTCGAGTATATAAGCATTATAAGATGAATGTGATCCCATGATTTGATACATAGCTTGTTGACAATAATTAAGAGTATTAAATTGGTTATTTAACACTGATAAGAGTTCATATGTCCTTACAATGTGTATGTCAGTGTATGCAAGTATGCATGCATGTGTGCAATCATACACACACATACAAACACACACACACAAACACACACACACAAACACACACACACATACAAGTATACCTATGCATGGTGTTGAATATCCTAATTTATTTGATCATGAAAATAACTCCACAGTACAGATAAATATCAAATTATCACTACATAACATTTTTATCAAATATGCATTCATGTTTTTATACTTAATAAACAAATAAAATTAAAATTCATACAGTGATTGCCAATGGATTTTTCCAGACTTGCAATTCCTCTAGTGAAGCATATATACATATATATACATATATACATATTTATATGTATGATCTTATCATATATAATAGAAAACTTTGTTAAATGTATGTAATATATTATTTGCTAATAACCTTCACGATGACAATATCAGACTGATAATGAAATATTCTTAGCCTTCAATTTTTGTTCAGAAAGTCTATACTCTTTAAGTTTGAGGATATAAAAACAATCTATAAGAGGTTTGGTTTGTTTGTTTATTTTTGCTTGTTTGTTTTAGTTTTTATTTCTTTTTGTCATTGATGAATGCGAGGGCTTAATGCATGCAAAGCTTCGCATCTGTCACTAAGCCATAACCTAGCTTTATTTAAAAATACACATTGAACATCAGTGTGGTAGTTCCTACTCTAGGTGCAATGGTTACAGTAATGAACTGGGTTGAGCTCAGACCTACAGGTCACTGGGAAAAGAATGGGAAAAGGTTCTGCACAAAAGCAAGGAAGATGGTAGTGCGAGAGTGGGCAAGGGGAAAGTAGATAGGCTATGGGAGAATCTCATAATTAAGAAAGTATACCAACAGCTTCAGGTAATATGCCTGACTACAAGTGCTTATGCTTAGATGCAGCATTTCTGAGATCAGTCTGGTTGCCTGTGTGGTCCCTTCCTTACACAGGTGAAGTAGTTGAGAGAGACTCCCGAGAAAAATGAGACTGCAAATGTTTGCATTCATTTATTGTTCTTATTTTCTAGAGTAAAACAACAATGACTTTTGTAACCTGAAATTATTCCTCTTTTTTGTTTAAGAGTGTAGAAAATAATTTTATTATGTGTTGCTTAATATGTAAATTACATTCCTGAATAGAAAAATGATGTATGGTTAAAATTTTTATTTCTAAGTTTCATTCTGGGCTTTTCCCATGGTTATATATTACTTTTAAAATCAATTTCACGTTTAATTTTTGTAGGAAATGTACACAGGATTAATATATATTTTTGTGTTTGACTTTGTGAGTGTTCATATGTAGCTGAAATAAAGCACTTATCAATCAAATTTAAAAAAAATAGATTACCCTGCTAGTCAGAGTTGACTAAAGCAAGTTTCATCTTTTCCAGAGAGAGTTTTGTCTTGTCCTAGGTTTGACAGGGCTGTGAAAAGCACTTTCATAGATAATACAGAAAGCAGGTTTAGGTCTGCCTGTGGAACCCTGGCTCCTTAGATGAAAAATCTGAGTCTCTTTTCTCTGAGTCACAATGTATAATTTCATGAAGGTCACTGTAATTCTCATGTACCTCCTGGAGGAAATTCTTGACATCAGCTTGAAGGTGCTCTTCTAAGAGACTCACTATAGAAACACCCATTTCCTTTCACAATGTATAATTCCCACTCTGACATTGGCTAGTTAGGTGACCTTGGGCAAATTGCTTTCTCTCACAAAACTTCTGATTCTCCCTGACTAATTCTCCTTTTTTCATCACTCAAACAAGCCTTGGAATCTCATCTTCTAGCAGCTGCAATTCCATTAAATTAGATAAGAAAAGATTAATTCCAGTAAGGCTCCTCTATCATGCCTTCTTACTAGTCCTAATAACTTAACACATTGTCCCCTACAGCTTGCGACTAGTAAGCTAGTAAATACCACTTATAGATGCACCCAATGAAGAACATGATTAATTTTCAATGTCATCATTATTTTAAACTAAACAATATTATACCCCATGTGCACACAGAAAGAAGGGACAGTAATGTACTTCACCCATTGTAAGAACCACACCAGCAGTCCTTACAACAGAAAGAGTTTCACACGGGAAAAACAAAGTCAATCTATCCAATTAAAATTTTATAGGACATGGAACTCAGAGAAGACTCACAGAAAACTATTTTGGGGGACAGTTCTATTGAAGTTGGTTTGCAGGACAAAAAAAAATGTGATCTAATGACAAAAGAGGAGAGACTCAGGAAAATCTCTTCGTTCATAATTTTCTTAACCTCCAAATACAGTGTATGATTCCTCTGGGATGAAGATCTATCAATTTACTTTCTTATGCATTTATTTTCTTATTTATTTTGCTTATTTTTTTGTTCACATATTTCATTTTACAAGCATCTTGGGTGAAAGGCAGGCGTTCAGAGAGAGGCATCCAAGTTGACACATGGGGGAAGTGTGTTCTAAGGCTTTTCATGTTAATCTGATTTTAGGCTATATGTCAAAGTATGTAAGTCAAATTTGCATGTTTCAGCCTCTTTGAAGCTTTCTTTCATCTCTACCTTCTTATTCTTCTCACTAAAACTGAACGCTCTTACAGAAAAACTGGTGTTCTCTGCAGGTGTTGTAAGTAGTCAGTTTTGTGGCCAGAAGCAGTGTGTGAGGAATTATAATAATTTCCAATAGAATTATTCCCATACCTGTCATGCTGGTGCAAACACCAGGGGAGGAGTGTTTTTGGAATCTTGGAATACTCAGCACCTCAGGGACTAACGGAAGTGCTTGGACCAATGTGAGCTAGGGATAATTGCGGTTCCATGCTTGTCAGGTAACTTGATCCTTTACTTGTCAAATAATGTCAAAGAGGGTATATATGTGGAAAGGAGCCAGAAAATGTTATTGTTTCCAGTGCTGCTGCTGTGCTATGAATATATAATCTACTTCCCACTCAAGAGCGGTGTAAGAATTAATGAGAACAGAATTCTTTTGTGAACTGGGTGTGACATCCTGAGCTTTGTCTGTACTAGAGAAATGGGCTGACACTAAATAACCCAAAGGCCCTGCAAACAGAGAACCCTGGGTATTAACGCGGGTAACGTAGTGCATCAATATTATGAGTGATTAAATTAACCATCACTTAAACGTAACAATAGCTAAAACAGGCTGAGCAGAAAATTGCACACAGCTTCTGAGCACAGGGCAGGGAGGAAGAGCAAAGTGTAAGCCAGGCGGAGGTGGAACTAAATTAAGACTGTTTGGTTCACAGGGGTTCCTGGCTCTCTTCCAGGGAAAGCTTCTCTTGCAATTAAAAATCAAGAGGTCATTAGCATACTGCACTAACATTCAGTGCTAGGGTGTTTATTAATCCATTCTGAAGATGCATATAAGATGAAGAGCATCATCGTTTGTGGACAGTGGTCACCCAACTAATAAACTCTGCTATGTCTCCACTTCACATTGAAAATTGCCAGCATGGAGGTGCTTGTACTGAAGGGGGCAGACAGTGAAGAGTGGGAATACGTATATACCTATACACTGCTTCTGGTTGAGTCCCAATAGCTTTAATGGGGACTCTTGTGTGACTATAGGCTAACACCACACATTGGTAATGAGCATTCATTGGGAGAAAGGAAAGCGTGAGAACCAAACAGCTCACACTGTAATCCCAAGCACTCCCTCCTATTCAGAAGACGAAGTCCTAATCATTCCCAAGGGGAGAGATCATCTTTTTGCTTATTGCTATAATAATAAAGCACGCCTGAGAGAAAGAATCAGACCTTACCACATGGTCTTTCCAGCTCCCCGGTCACTCTGCTGCTCCCATAGACTCCTTTGATTTTATTTCTCTTAGATTCATTACCTTTAAGTTCCCCTTTCCTCTGCATCTGCTGTTGTATAGGGGTATACTCTAAGCTGGTTACTGCTGCAGCATCACTGGAAATAATTAGGAATAGCACTGTACCAAAAGCAAAATGGTACAACCACCCTTTTCCAGTTTTCTGCCTGATTAATGGCACAAGCACCATGTTTATAACTTGGTGAATCCTAAGAAAGAAAGAAAGAAAAAAGAAAGAAAGAAAGAAAAGAAGAGAAAAGAAAAGAAAAGAAAAGAAAAGAAAAGGCAAAAGAAAAAGTAAAACTACAGTTTTGTTGTTTTGTTGCTGATGTGGCTTGCAAGAAGGTAGCGTTTTTGGAAAGAAACATGTAGAAATTATGAAGCTGCATAGTCTGACCATATTTGGGATTCAAGACCAGCAACTTTGTTATAGATTTTCTCATTTCAGGCGTCTGTGCTCTTAGGCTGATAAAAGGCAAAAGAGTTAAACTGTGTAGTCACTACCACAGTGATAGACTGTATGGTCTCAGATTCCTTCTATGTCATAACAAAACTCAAGAATGATCTTCCCACTTAGTCTTTTCCCAGACTCTGTGCTGACCTCACTCTCTGTCACCCTGGCCTTTTTCCTATTCAGATGTTGGTGTTAAATTATCTGTAGCTTGCTGAGTGCTGCCTTCTACTCATACCCTGTAATCTTTGTTCCTTCCCTGACACAGGTGGGCTCTCTTTTTCTCTGTCATAGCACTTTTCCCAAGGCATCATTTTGTTTCTGTATTCTTCCTCTAGATTGTGAGTTTTGTGAGCACATAATACATGATTTAGTTTTCTGATCCTACCCATCAAACATAAAACACAATCTAAGATATGCATGAAGTATAATGAATAGGCACCTCACTGTGCCCCATGGTGTACACAATACTTGATTTCACACTGTTCTCAGAATAAAGGGAGGTAGCTAATCACATTGACCATACCTCCTAATCACCCATCTTCCATTCTGTAAACAATAACCTTTTCTATTTACTTACAATAGCAGGCTTATTTATATCTACGTTGCGGTTATTAATGATGTTCCAATGTCTAGCACATACCAACTTTTCTGTGCAAGACCATGCTACTTTTAAAAATTTTATCTCACTCATTAACATACTGGGAATGGTACCATGTTCTCTCCCCTTTGTTATTACAATTGAATATTTCTCTTTTAGTATGTTTTACATTAAAAAATTGTACACGATTAGTACAGATTGAAAATTTATTCTGATCCAGGAAGTTATTCATGCATTCAATTTACTTCCTCTGTCTTCTGTTGGTCTGGAGACAGAGTTACAGCTCATTGTTCCTATCATTGACAACCTATAGGAAACAAGAGATAAGGCCTGAAGTAGAACATTTTTAAAATCATATAAAATGTATCAGTATACAGTTATCCTATGAAACAATGCAGATATATGTTTTTTAATCATATGTTCATATTCACCTCCTATTATCCTTGTTTGTCCTATGTTCATCCTGAGTAGTCCCACCTACATACATGTCATACATATATACATTATTGATTCGGTAACTTACTTGTGGTGAATGGTACCACACATAGAAGTGCACGTCTCTATTATTGCTGAATTGAATTCTTTCAGGTGTATTAATAAGAACAGATTACATCAATCTTATGGTCTTTTATCAGTGTTTTGAAAATTGTCCATATTGATTTCCATAGAGGCTGAATTATTATATTCCCATGAAGAGTGTATAGAGTTGCCTGTGGCCCACCTTTAACCCCATTTTATTATATGTTAGCCATATTAATTGAGGTGAGACAGAATCTCAGTAATTTTCTATTTTTTAATTTAAATAATGACTAGTTTACATCCATGTTCATAGATTATATTCAACAATTTTAATAGAGTTACATATATCCTTTTAGTTCACATACCAATGGGGGAGACCTGAAGATAGAGAATACTAGAAAAGGAGTGTCCATGTATCTAGCTAATAATATCATTACAGAGTAAGAACTGATTTTATGTGACAGTTAGCAATTTAATTGAATTTCTTAATTAGAAATTAAGTCTGAAAGCACATCATTTTGAGAGATAACTAGGTTTTCAGGAACTACTATTTTTTCATGCTTGTATGTAAAAGTTTTAGAGATAGGTAGCAGTTATATTCATTTCTGAGGGAGTGGCCTCTGACAGACTGCTAACCTGTATGCAATTAGATTATCTAGCTAAAAAATGATTGAACAATAGAACTAATTTTAGGAAAGTTTTTATATCACTTAGTACAGATAATAATTGGAAGGGCAACTGGCACATTTCAAACATAATTCATGTTCACTATAATATTTCTGTTTCTATTTCTACAGGTGTTTACACTTTGCTTTCTTCCTGTGACTATAAATATGAGAAGATATTTACTAGAAAGATGTATATTGTAGTTAACTAATACATATGCTATGAATATAAAACAATTTTGGAAGTTCATATATTTATGTCCTACATTAATTTACATAGCTATACTTCCAACATCATTTGAAATTCTCTATCATTATTTGTTTCTAATTTTAATCTCACTATTGAGATATCTAATATAATGTGAGGGCTCTGGAATTTTTACAGGGTAACAACCCATGATACAACTTCCAGACTATATTAAGCTCAAGAAGAAGGAAGACCAAAGTGTGTATGCTTCAGTTCAACTTAGAAGGAGTAACAAAATAATCACTGGAGATAGAGGGAGGAAGGGACCTGGGAAGGAAAGAGGAGAGGGAGGACAAAGGGAGGGCAGGGTCAGGGGTGGGGAGAGACATTGAGAAATACTGAGGATCAAGAAACTTAAAGGAAGTGTGTAGCAGTTTGGGGTGGGGAACTGGGGGGTAGCTACTAGAAAGTCCCAAATGCCAGGGAAGCAAGAGATTCCCTTGACCCATTGGGGATCACATTAGCTGAAATACCCAACAAAGAGGAGAGAGAACCTATATAGACCATATCCAGTGGATAGGCATTGTCCCTGGTTGAGGGATGAGGCCACCCACCCATCTCAGAAATTTTAACACAGAATGGTTCCTCTCTAAAGGAAATGCAGGGGCAAAGTGTGGAGTAGAGACTGGAAGAAAGGCCATCTAGAAACCACCCTATATAGGGATTCATTCCATCTGAAGATACCAAAACCCAGACACTGTTACTGATACCAAGAAGTGCTTCCTGACAGGAGCCTGGAATAGCTGTTCCCTGAGAGTCTCTGCTTAATCAATACTGTTGAGGATGTTGGCAGTCAACCATCAGATTGAGTCAGGGGACCTCAATGGAAGAGTTAGGGGAAGGAATTAAGGAGCTAAAGGGGATTGCAACCCCATAGAAAGAACAACAATATTTTTCACTATCTCCAATTGAATACCACTTGTGAAGGAAAACTTAGTTTGCTACAGGAGAGTCTCAGTAGGTAGACCAACCACTTGTAAGGATAAACTCCATTCCCAGCAGTAGTCAGACAGGACAAAGTAAACTCAACAGAATTCTTGAATTTGAAGGTTCTTTGTCTCATAATGCTTTGTCTGGACATTAGTTTTCTTTTTTCTTTCTTTCTTTCTTTCTTTCTTTCTTTCTTTCTTTCTTTCTTTCTTTCTTTCTTTCTTTCTTTCTTTTTGTGTGTATATAGTATGATATCTGGTGGTGTTTTGTTTTGTTTTGTTTATGGGATTTTTGTATGTGTCTAAATGTGTGTGTGTGTGTGTGTGTGTGTGTGTATGTGTGTTCGCACACGCACACATGCGCGCACGCATCTATATGTGTTTCTTATGTTTTTCTTTGGGTCTTTTTCTCCCGTTTCTTTATTTTGTCCTATTCCAGTTCATTTGTTTTAGTTTTACGTTTTATTCTTTTTTTTTACATGACTGTTTGCATTTTATGAGAGAAAGTGAAAAATAAGTGTGGAATAGTATGAGTGTGTTATCAGGGACAATATGGAAATTGTTGAGGGAGGGGAAGCTGCAACATATTGTATCAAATGTCTGTTTCAATCAAAACACAAAACAAAGAATGTATTTGGAATAAAGTAGGTTATAGAATACAAAGAGCATTTTTGTTTTGCTTAAATAATATACTTTGTATATTGTCTCTAAACTGTGTTTTTCTCCTTATAATAATTTTTAACTAATTTTATTATTTTGATAGGCATCTCTCTCTCTCTCACTCTCTCTCTCTCTCTCTCTCTCTCTCTCTCTCACACACACAGAGAGAGAGAGAGAGAGAGAGAGAATAATCCCATAAACAAAACAAAACACCACCAGATACCATACTATATACACAAATGGCCTGTGAGAAAACAAAAATGAAAGAAAGAAAAATAATGTCCAGCTCTAATATGTGTCACGTTATTCTAAAGTACAAACAGAGGGAATAGTACTCAGTTAATTTTATGAAGCCATATACCCACCCTGATACCCAAATCACATAAAGAGCCAACCAACAAAAAAGAAAATCAGACCAATTTTTGTTATGAACATAGACTCAAAAATTCTCAATAAAATATTTGAAAGTTGAATGGAAGAGTGCATAAGTAAGATCATCCAGCATGATCATGTAGGCTTCATGCCAGAGATCCAGAAATACACAAAAATTTATAAATGCATCCATGATACAAACAAACAGATATAGAAAAACCACATGATCATTTTAATTGTTTATTTTATTTATTTACAATTTGAATGTTATCCCCTTTCCCAGTTTCCCCTGTACAAATCCCCTATCCCATCCACCTCCCCCTGCTTCTATGAGGGTGCTCCCTCACTAACCCACCCACTCCCTCCTCACTGCTCTTGCAGCCCCCTAAACTGGAGCATTGAGCCTTCACAGGGCCAAAGGCCTCACCTCCCATTGATACTAGATAAGGCCATCCTCTCCTCCAAATTCAGCTAGAGCATGGCTTCCTCCATGTGTACTCTTTGGTTAGAGGATTAGCCCCTGAGAGCACTGGGGGATCTGGTTTGTTTAGGATCATCTTATTAGATGTATAAAATGCCGTTGTCAAAAACCAATACACCTTCATGATGTCCTGGGATGATTAGGGATAATGGACGTTACCCAACATAATAAAGACAGTTATGGAAGCCCACAGTCAATATCAACTTAAATGGAGAAAAGCTCAAAGCAATTCCACTAAAATTAGGAACAAGATGAGATTGTCCACTCTCCCCATAACTGTTCAATAGAGTGCTTGAAGTCTTGGCTAGAACAATAAAACAACTGAAAGAGATCAAGGATACACAATTGGAAAGTGAAAAGTCAAAGTATCTTTATTTACAGGTGATATGATAATATATAAGTGACCATAAAAATTTCACCAGAAAACTCTTAGAAGTTATAAACACTTTAATAAACACTTTCAGCAAAGTAGCTGGATACATGTTTAAATCACATAAATTAGTAGACTTTTAGAAATGACAAACTCCTTGAGAAAGAAATCATGGAAACAACATTTTATAATATCTTCACATTACATAAAATATCTCGGATTAACAAAGCAGCTTAAAGACATGTGTGATAAACATGTTAAGACACCGAAGAAAGAAATTTGAGGAGTTATCAGTAGATGGAAAGATCTCCTGTGCTCATAGACTGATAAGATCACCAGAGGCAAATGGTCATTCTATTAAAAAAACAATCTGTAGACTTGTTTGATGCAACCTGATAAAAAGTCCAGTGTTATTCTTCACACATATTGAAAGGACAATTTTGAGTGTGTATGGAAATACAAAACACCTGTATAGTCATAGTATAATAACCAGAAATTGGAAACAACCTCATAGCCTTGACAGATAAATGGATAGAGAAAATGTGGTACATTTACACAATGGAATATAATTCAGCCATTAAAAAAATTGGTGGGGTAATGGTGGGAACTAGAAAGAAATCATTCTGAGTGAGGTAACCCAGATGCAGAAAAACAAATATGGTATGTATTATTTATATGCTATTTGTAGATATTAGCTGTTGTTTCAATGAAAATAAAGCTATAATCCATAGAGTCACATATGATATGTATAGAATAAGGAACTAGAGGAGGGGAAAGTAGATCTTTCTAGTAAAGGGAAGTAAAATAGATAGTTATCAATAGATAGTATTGATCCTACAATGACAGATTGAATAGAGTGCAAGGGAAGAGGAGAAAATGAAGAGAATATGGGAGGCATACTAAAAATTAAAGATCATTTGAGATGTTGTATAGAAACCAAATAAAGTAGAAGCTTCCTAAAATATACACAACCTATTAAAATCACCAAAAATAGGAAAGGGAGACAAGAGTCCCAACATGACATTTCTTGACAACAAACTAGCTGAATCAGGTTACATCTAAATGAGATATTAGTCAAATGAGTCCCTTGGCAACCTCAAAACAACCTGGGGTATTTCCACAATTATAGATAGCAATGTGCAAATGTATGGCAAGGCCTCACTGTTGAAAACAACAACCACACAATTTATTGTACACAGGGAGAATTTGAGCTGATGGCTATAAAAAGACTTAACCCCTATGTGCTGGCATTCTTGGTGCAGAAATGTACTCTGCATGCCACTAAAGGAAAAAATGTAAAAACCAACCCAGCCCCAAATGCTGTGATCTACAATGATGTCCTGCCTTCAAGATATGCTACTGTGGTAGTAGCACAAAGCTTGTAGGAGTGGTTGATCAATATCTGATTCACTTAAGGGCTACCATATAAGATGGATCCTATACCTGAAACTACTCGGGTAGTCGAGAACCTGAGACTAGATTCCCCAGGGGACTAGGGTGAAATCAAATACCAATGTTCTAAAAACAAAACAAGAAAAGGACTCCTAAAGACCTTCTTCTATTTTCATTGTTCAGTGTCTTGCTCAGCCATTGATGAAAACAAATACAAAGACCCATAGCTATGTGTGTGTGTATGTGTATGTGAATATATATATATATATATATATATAATATATATTCATATAATGAAAACATTATATGAGAATAAATATAGAGACACATGACTATATATAATAAAGAGAGTGAGTGATCTTGGAATACTCAGCCCTAAATGGAAAATTTTCATCAAGTCCCTCTGTTCAAGACTCAGTGAACCCTGAAAAAGAGGTTGTGGAAAGAGTATAAGATACAGAGTGTACAAAGGACACCAAGAAAATAAGGCCTTCTGAGCCAGCATCATTGAAACACATATGAACTCTTAGAGCTGGAGACAGCATAAACAGGGCCTGTACAGTTCTGCATCATACAGGGTCCTAGAGCTGAAAGGAGAAGTGGATTCATTTCCTCATTCCTATCCCAGAAGCTATTTGAAATAGATGCCCATTGTGCAAATAAAATTTTATTTTCTCCAAGGAAGCTTTCCTTGCTAAACCAACACCTCTTAAGTGTAGTCTGCATACCCAGCAATAGATGAACTCAAATGAATTCAGTAACATCTTTGGAGATCCCTTCTATAATAATGTGTCAGGGCTTTCTTTGCTTTTTAAATCTTATTTTCAATTTATATTTTATTATAGATATATTTTACTGTGTAGGTTCTTCAGATGTAAATTATGGCTTCCAGTTTAGTGTTTCTATGGTACTGTAGAGTGTGCGAACAAGTGGGTCTCTGCTTCTTTATATGTTTCTTGTGTCTTTTCTTGGCTCCTTTCATTCTGTAGGTTTGTTCAGTTCAATTCGATGTGCTAATTTTTGTTTTATCATTTTATTTCATTATTTATTTTATTTTATTTGTTACTACTATTATTTAATTTTTTTTTTTTTTTAACAGACGAGTCATTATCCCTGTTCTGGTCAACCCTCTGACAGTTCTTCATCCCATTCCTCATTCCCTGTTCCCAAGAAGATGTCCACACCCCACCCTCAGCCCACCACACCTCCCACTTTCTCAGCCCTCAAAACTATCAATGGTTAGGTGCGTCCCTCTTCTCTCACTGAGGCCAGACCCGGCAGTCCTCTGCTGTATGTCACAGGGGCCTCATATCAGCTACTGTCCTTTAGAATCCCATTATTTTCTAAAGAGATACAGAAAGGAGGTGGATCTAGACTGGAAGAGTAATGAGGAGTATCTGGGAAAAGTAGGGGAAAGAGAAACTTTAATCAGGATTTTTTTATGTGAGGAGGAAAAAGCTTTTTTTTAATAAAAGGAAAAATGCAAACTAAAAAAATAGAAAATAATTTTGAGAATTATTTATATTATAGGACAAGAAGTTGAGTAACTTATAAATATTGAATGAATATTGGAAATATATTTGAAAAAGTATTAGTCTGTCATGTTATGCAAATTTTCTACTTCTGCTTTCATCAGTTTCTGCATTGTTCTCTGTAAAGCTCTAGTTATGGGTATATATGTTGTTATATTCTGTGTTTTCTTCATGGTTTGTTCTTTTTATATCATAAGATGTATATATTTCTAGTGAGTCTTCTAGATGCACAGTCTTCTCTGACTGCTATCTGTACAGCTTCAACATTTTTAAACTTTTTATTGTTTACATAGTCTTAAATGTTCTGTTTTTCTGTATGTAACCTTTTAAATTTATATTGAAGAAATGTTTTCATATTTTCACTTAGGTTTTCAAATTAGAAACACATAGAAGAAGTAAATTATCAGATATTTATTAAATTATTGATTTTTAGATTTATATTTACTATCTTAGGATTCATTTTTTGTGTGCATAAGTTCGCGAGTGTGTACCTGCATGTATGCATGTGTGTGTGTGAATATGCATGTATCATATAATGACCATGGAGCTGGTTGTGTGTATAGGTCGAGGAACTACTTTCAAGGGGTTTTGTAATGATATTATTGTAATGTTGTTATTGATAATTAGAATGCATTCATAATACATAAAGGCTATTTAGGAAATAAAAGACTAGAAATCTTAAAGGAAATAGTCTGAAACATTGCTAAAACATATGAGAATTTAAAGAGATAACAAACTACAAATTCTAACTATCAGAATGCACTCTCTCCAACTATGTAAGACAAAAACAAATGGTTTGGTACAGAGAAAGATCAGACTCTGTAAATATACAATATCAAGCTTTATATGATAGTTCAGATTGTCGTTTCTGTATGTGCAAAGTAGAGACAGGAAGATCAAGAGTTCTGGTTCAGCTTTGGATTCAGAGATGATGTCTCAAAATTACAACAGCAACAACAACAACAACAAAACAAAAGAAGAATGTGTTGATATAGATTAAAAACACATTAACTGAAATTAACTAAATATAAAAAATGATATGAAGACATAAAAACAAACTTTTCTCTTATGATCAACTTCCATATAGCAATAGTGTATAAGTATATTTAACAAATATAATAAACTATAAAATCATAGCAATTAAAATATAAACATTAGTCCACATCTTTTGTTGCTTTAAATATTAAGTTAATTGTGAAGGGTTTTGGAGAATCAACCTAGAATACTTTGCCAGGTAAAGAAAATTTAAGGATAGAAATAAGCAGTCAAGTTGACTTTTACATGACAATCAATAATCATTAGAGCTATTTGAATATATTAAAAAAGTTTAATTAACTTAAAATTGTTATATTAGCCAACAAATAGAGAAATAAGCCAAGAAGAATAAAAAATAATATATTTTTAATATTTAACTTAGACCTTTATGTATAATAAGGGTGACATTTCAAATAAGACAAGTGAACATTTTAGTAAACTGGTGTTATTTCAGGTAAAAATTTTGTGGAAAATAATAAAACTGACAGTCTATTCTAAATAACCTGTGCATTTGTGAGTGCATGTTCATGTGTGTGCTTGTGCACATGAGATTTTGCTGATTTGTTAGGCATTTTATTGGCTGGGGTTCTCTGTAGGAACATAATTGATAGATGGAGCTGAAAATCTATTAAGTGTCTTGTGCAGGTTGCTAGAGACCTCTACAGTCCCAGTCTCATGTTGAAAACCTGGAGGATTCCAGGGGAGCCACTGGTCTTCAATCCATATTAGAAGTCTGTAAAAGCTGCTTTCAAGATCTCTTTTAGGTTATAGTATCATCAAAGAATGATGGCTGCTGCAGCAGCAGCAAGATACCATCAGACAAGATGAACCTTTCATCAAGGTGAAGATAAGCAAGAACAAATCAAGAACATTCTCACATATCCTTTTATCTCTTCTACCTTCAGAAGGAACTGCCCATATTTAGGTAGAGGCATACTCATGCAAATTAAACTGACCAAAGATATCCCACACAGGCACGCTAATGTCTTGTCTGTTAGTTGATTCCATACCCAGTGCAGTTGACAACCAAGATTAACTTATCTCAGCCATCACCCCACAGGCTATGCTAGATGCAACATCATAAGCAGCCTCCTTTGGTAGATCAGAGACTCTTCTGGGCATTCTTGATGTATCTGTCTAATTAGTGCTGTCTAGGTAGCATCTTTCCAACCCATGCAGTCACTTATGAAAAATCACATATTTCTTTTTTCTTTTAAATTAAGCAGCTTTATCAAAGATATTTTTCATAAATGATCATGGTATTTCGGGCAGGACATGGACAGACAATCAACAATATACAAGAACTTCAAAATTCTCTTCTTGTATAAACTACCAAAATTAGAAAGCCACCGTAAAACCCAATGAAGTCTTTATTCAGTTCTTTGAAAAGGGGGAAGTAGTTTAGAGTGAGGGTTGACATTTCACACTGAGGATGTTGTTTAACAACTTTTCACAAATCAACCCTGACTTTGAGGAAATGAATATGGCAGGGTTATCAATCTACAGATCCACAATCTTTTCTAAAAGAAACCAGTGCTCTTCTGAGAACAGTCACTGAAGTCACTGCAATGTACATGTCACCCAATAGATGTGGGTCCAGGTTCCAACAGGTTTCTGTATTTTTTAAATTAGATATATTATTTATTTACATTTCAAATGTCTTCTCCTTTCCTGATTCCCCACCCCCAGAAAATCTCCTAACCCATCCTCCCTACCCCTGCTCACCAATCTACCCACTCCTGCTTGCCTGTCCTGACATTCCCTTATACTGGGGTATCTAGCCTTCTCAGGACCAAGGGCCTCTCCTCCCTTTGATGTCCAACAAGGCCATCCTTTGCTGCACATGCTTCGGGAGCCATGGGTCCCTCCATGTGTACTCTAGTTCGTGGTATAGTCCCTGGGATCTCTGGGGGTACTGGGTGCTTCAAATTGTTGTTCCTCCTAAGGGGCTGAAAACCCCTTCAGCTCCTTGGATCCTTTTTCTAGATCCTCCATTGGGGACCCTGTGGTCAGTTCAATGGTTGGTTGAGAGTATCCCCCTCTGTATTTGTCAGAGGGGGATACTCTCTGTACTGGCAGGGCCTCTCAGGAGACAGCTATAACAGGCTCCTGTCAGCAAGCACTTGTTGGCATCCACAATAGTGTCTGAATTTTGTAACTGTATATGGGATTAATCCCTAAGAGGGGCAGTCTCTGGATGGTCTTTTCCTCTGTCTCTGCTCCAATTTTTCTCTGTATCTCCTACTGCAGGTAATTTGTTCCCCCTTCTAAAAAGGACCAGAGTATCCATACTTTGTTCTTCTTTCTTCTTGAGATTCATTTGGTCTGTGAATTGTGGCTTGGGTATTCCAAGCTTCTGGGCTAATATCCATTTACCAGTGAGTGCATACAATGTGTGTACTTTTGTGATTGGGTTACCTCACTCAGAATGATATTTTCTAGTTCCATCCATTTGCTTAAGAATTTCATGATTCGTTGTTTTAAATAGCTGAGTGGTTGTCCATTGTGTAAATGTACCACATTTTCTGTATCCATTCCTCTGTTGAGGAACATCTGGGCTCCAGCTTCTTACTATTATAAATAAGGCTGCTATGAACATAGTGGAGCATTTCTATTCATTTATCAATTTTCATGCTACTAGAATATGCATACAAAAATAAAGGCAAGTTTCCATCTCCTAAAGATGTATTTTTCTTTGCTGTAGCTAGAGAAGTTTCAAGATCACTTTTAGCTTAGCATAATGAAGGCAGTCAAACAGTCATACACATAAAATAAAAATAAATCTTTTAAAAGCACAAAGCAAAACTCGTATCCTCTATACATAGAGAATAGAATGTCATTCAGCCCTGTAAAGTAGATAGGGATGTCATTCCAAAGTAAGGGCCAATCTGGAGGACACCATGTTAAGTGAAATGAGGAAACACAATAGATGGCGCAAGCCAGTAGCAACTCCAGCCAGTTAAGAGGCAGAGGCAGGAGTTGATGAATAAAAACCCTTCACAGACTACAGAATCAATCCAAGGCTAGATTTAGCAAATTAATAAAATCCTGTCTGTGATGGTTTCTATATGCTTGGGCCAGGGAGTGGCACTATTAGGAGGTATGACCTTGCTGGAATAGGTGTACCACTGTGGGTATGGGCTTAAGACCTTCATCCTAGCTGCTTGGAAGTTAGTCTCCCACTAACAGCCTTCAGATGAGGATGTAGAACTCTTGGTTCTGCCTGTACCACACCAGCCTAGACGCTGCCATGTTCCCACCTTGATAATAATGAACTGAACCTCTGAACCTGTAAGCCAGCCCCAATTAAATGTTGTTCTTATAAGAGTTGCCTTGGCCATGGTGTCTGTTCACAGTAGTAACACCTCAACTAAAAGACTATCTCAATATGAACAGCAAACTTAGTAATGCATATATAGCCTACTGGTACAGTATTTGTCTAGTTCACATTAAGGTTCTAGGTTCCATCTCTAGTATGGGGAAACAAAGCACAAGAAATAAAAAATCATCAGAAACAGGAAGGCAAACATTCCATGATGAAATTTATGTTCAGAATCTTTAGAAATTATCTTGCAGAGTAGTTACCAACAGTTAAATGGATGAGCAGAAACTGGTTGAAGAATAAAAACTTTCAGGTAAAAATAAAGTTAAGAAATTTGTTGTTCATTGTGGGAATGGTAGCTACTGATGTGTGCTTGGAAAGTAGTAAAAAAAGGAAATAGAAAGTGGTGTGAAAAATAAAAATGTTAGTGATTACACATGACATAAGTGCTTTAGAACATTATTCTGTACATCATAGATGTATACATTTTTATATATCAGTATGATAATAATGATTATACACTTGTATTATTAGCATACTTACATATTTCAAATCTTATGTACCTATGTATGTGTGTATGTATGGTTGTGCATGTAAGTGCAATGCCTCTGGAAGCTAGGGGAGGACAACCAATTACTCCTGTGTCCCAGGAAGTTGTGAGCCACCTGACATGGGCACAGCAATCTTGACATAAATTCCGTGTAAGCTTTTCACCATTCACCCATTTCTTCATCCTCCAGATCAAGTAAATTATAAAGAAACATTTTATATGTAGTATGTGTGTGTGTGTGTGTGACTGTGTTTGTGTGTGTGTATATGTAATTATGAATGTGTGTTTGTGTGTGTGTGTAAACAGCATTTAATAAAATATGTGCTGCTATTTGAAGATGGGCAGGGAAAGAGGTATATGAAAAGGTTTGGAGGGATGATGTGGAAGGGAGAAGTGATGTAAGTCTATTATAATCTCAACAAATAGAAGTAATTTTCAATTGCTCATACATTCCATTATCTTTCAATCTTTTCCTTTCCTGCTCATCATTCAATGGGCTTAGAATCTGATGAAAGATCTGACTCCTTGGTAAGCTCTGCATCACACTCCTGTTGCTGTGGTTTGGGATCCAAAGTTTATGATCCGTCATCTGATCTGGAGTGGCAACTCTGGTGAAATGTAATATATCTCCATTTTCCTATGTTTAGCCTCTTCCAGGAACACGTGGTCATAGCTCTATTCACTGCCTCTAGCCACTATCCAAAATCATGTTCAGGAAGCAAGCTTCTCTCCTTTATCCACTATCCAACTTTTTTCTTTTTGTCTTCCCTCCAATGGCTGACAGGAACTTTGCCTTGACTGCTAGCTTTGGTATCTCCATATGTTCCTCCAGCAGTACTACCCAGACTTCTATAGATTCAATGCAGAATTTGTTTTAAGGCATTTGGGAAAAAACTAATTCTATCTATCCAATGATTGTGTGTATGAAGTAGTCTTGGATTGTAGCATACAATATCTGAAGTCCCAAGCAGACAGAACTTGAAAAATTTTAGTGAAATATTAGTCCTATGCTTTTTTAGATGTACTGAGGAAGTGACAGAAGGTGTATGAACATTAGACAAAATCCCATAGTATTTAGGTCTTGAGAAGACTGTAAAGACAAAAAAGTTATAGTGACACTTGATTCTGGAAGTGTGTCTTTAGATTTGTGACTTTGAGCCAACAGTTTTAATACTATTTCCTTCCCCATAGTAATGAAAGACTGTTCCAAGTACAATCCACTGCCTTTGAAAGTTTGTCATTTGTCAATCTAAACTTAACAATGAACTGAGATAAAGCCTGAAAGTCAAGTAACTGAATCTACCTTCTTTGTTTTAAAGAGAAAGGAAAAGAACCCTCCCAGAATAATTTACCTTTTCCATCATCTGGATTTGTGGTTAAATATAGGGTCTTCAAGAAGTTACAAAAACTTTTTATAAGGAGAAATGGTTTCTTTATGTTTAACAAACTATGAACCAAGACTGAGAATACCTGTTGCTCTTCAGTGGTGAAAACCAAAAAGAAACTGCAGAAGGGGGCACTTTTAAAATAAAAAAAAATGTTGTTTCTACAAATTTTGAAAATATCGTTAGGTTCACTTTCTCAAAAGAAGTAACTGCCACCAGGTGAATTTTCAATATTTTCATTCTTTGATTCCCATGACCATGCTAAAGTAGATACTGAAAGGAAAATATACTTGATTAAAATATTACCTATGGGAGGAGATTTTTATTTTTCTAACTTTTTAACTTCTGATTCCCAGAGATAATCATATAATATAAGATTTATGAAATGTTCATTTCAAAATTTAAGTCTTAAAACATATATTTATGGTATAGTGAAAGTTAGTGCATATTAAAACAAATGGGGATTTTTATGGGATAAAGCATTTATGTATCCATCACACCTGGAATTCCTACATACCCAGCTACAAGTTTGCAAAAAAGCTATAGAATAGGCAGGTACACTTCTGTTGTTATTGTGTCCAAATACCCAACAAGAAGCAAGTTAGCGGATGGTAGATCTATTTTCCCTTATGACTCAATTCCGTCATTGTGGAGGAGGCATGGTAGCAGGAAAATGAATTGGATTGCCACATTGTATCTATAGTTGGAAACAGGGAGAGGTGCAGCAGTGACCAGGCTAAGAAACCTTAGAGAAACATCCCTGCCTGCCTGCTCCCACATCAATACCATGCAGCAGATGGTGATCAAGTGCTCAAGACATAAGCTTATTAGGAAGCATTTCATTTCAAACCATAGAGACTATGCAGGTATTACAATAAAATCCAAATTATCATATCTTCAAAAAATGTTGCTAAAATAAATGCTTCTTCCCTGATTCCAGAATATTTAGGAAAATGGAGGAATGGAGGCAGGGATGCTAATTCAGCAATGTATAATCCTCAAATGTGAACCCGGGACTAAAAATTCTGTTAACCAGGAGGATAATGATAACCCCTAAAAAACTCATTCAGTTAAATTAAATGACTAATTTTTAAAATACTTACAGTGCTTGATAGAAATAAACTGTGAAACTGCTTTAAGTAGATATTAGCCATTGAGTACAGAATGCTCATGATATACTACACAGACCCAAAGAAGCCAAACAAGAAGAACGGTACAAGTGAGGATGCCTGAGTCTCTATTAGAAGAGGGACTAAAATAGTCATGGGGCCAGAGGAAGAGTTGGAACTGGGAGAATTAGAGTAAGAGAAGGAGAAATGGGGGGTGGGGTGGAGAGCAGGACAGGATCAAGTGTGGGGAGAGACAGGAGAGAGGGCCATAGGGCCAAGAGAATGAATGAAATCTGTAGCTTCTGGGGGTAGAGTGGGGAATCTCTAGCAAGTTCCAGAGACTTGAGATGGTGGTAGGTTCCCAGGACTCAGTGGAGGTGGCCTTAGCCTAACAGTGAGGATATGGAACCTGAAGAAGTCACCTCCTGTATGTAGCCAGGCAGAACGTACAGTGGAGAGATAAGAACACCAATGAACCCACAAAACTTTCAACCCAAAATTTGTCCTATCTAAAAGCACTGTAGAGACAAACAGAATCTGAGGGAATGGGCCCAACTTGAGACCCATGCCAGGGGAAATCACCAATTCTTGACAATATTAACCATACTCTGTTATGCTTGTAGACAGGAGCCTGGCATAACTGTTCTCTGATTGGTTCTACCCAGCAGTTGACTGAAACAGATGCAGATACCCACACTGAGAGCTCTGGGTGTAGACAGAGCTCTGGATTCTTATGTAAGAGTTGGGGGAATTGGAAGACAAAAAGGGGATAGAAACCCCACAGAAAGACCAGGACTAACCTAGACCCCTAGGGACTCTCTGACATTGAACCACCAACCAAATAGCATAAACAGGCTATGTAGCAGATGTATAACTCAGTCTCCATGTCAGTCCCCCAACAACAGGGCTGCTTTTGCTGTCCGCAGTGGGAAGAGGGTACACCTAAACCTGCAGGTATACCAGTAGTCATATATGGGGGTTCGGGAGCGTGGCAGGCCTCTCAGTGAAGAAGGGCGGAGTGGGTGGGAAAGTGGAGGAAGGGGCACAGTGTTTGGAATGTAAACAAATTAATTAATTAATTATAAAAATGAATTCTGGTGGAGGAGGAGTTTAGTATTCTAAGAATAAAATGGAAATCACCTCTAATGACCTATTATGTTTGCCATTAGTCATGGCTTCCTTGGGTTGGATTAATTTGCATATGTATATTTGCTGGGTCATGATGGATATCAGGTTATAAAACAGGATGTAACAGAAATCTGTCATATATATATAACCCAGTCTAGAATCCTCTTTTCTTTGTCAAATGTAGCAGCCTTAAAACTTTGCAGATGAAATCTCAGACCCCCGCTCCCAGACTCAGTCCTGAGCACTGTTGCAGAGATAGCAGAGTTTCAGAACAGGAAGCAAATTATGACTGGTGTCCAACAAAGTCAGAAAGCTTCCAGAAGATCACTGTGCAAGAATACTGGGAAGTACTGGAAAAGCAAAAAATACCTTTGAGTATTTTTACATGTGACTTTGTAGTAATAATTTCATATATTCATTTAGCCTTTTCAATAAGTCATTTAATATATGGTAAAGTGGAAGCATTTGAATATGTAGAAATCCAAGCAACAAACACTCTTTATCTTCCTACATTGCTTTTTATTAAAAAATTAAAAGACAAAATTCTAACATGGAGAGGGAAGGTAGACACTAAGTCCCATCCCTAGTCCAGGAGCTATTGTCAGTTGATAGTTTCTGGAAGACAGAGTCAGTTGTCTTTATGTGGGTGGCACTGGTAAGTAGACCATGCTCTAGTAGCAAGGCCACAGATACATGAATAATTTTGTAACAAAAAACAGGATAGATGGGCAGGGAATGAAGACATAAGTATGGGCAAAATAAATGTGATCAAAACACCCTGTACGTCATTTCTGAAATAGTCTTCCCCAAAAAGTACACAGAAATAATTGGCCCTGAAAATATACATACAGAAAATATACAGACTGAGAAGGCTGCATTTGTGTGTGTGTGTGTGTGTGTGTGTGACAGATTTTAAAAGGCCATGCATTTGAATCTAGCTCTAATTGTGGCATGGACTCTTTTAGTCTGGATGGTAGATAAGCATATAAAAAAATCAATACCGAAAGTTTAAATTTAATGTGAAACTCTACAAATTACTTCTTCAATGCCTATTCTAATGGAATAGAAGTTGACTGAATTTTATTTAGGTTCTTAATAATTTTGGTGTGTGATGTGTTTACCTAATTATATGACATATATTAATTATATATTTATAAAATTTATAAAATTAAAACAATTAAAAGGCTGCCATACACTGGCAGAGGTCTGGAGTTTGGCTTTCCAGTATGTACTTTGAGCAGCTCACTACTTTTAATTCATGCTCCAGGATATCTGAAGCCCTCAGGCTTTGTTGGGCAGTAACACAAACAGAAGTAAATACATATAAACATACATACATACAGAGACATGGACACTTACACACACACACACACACACACACACACAAAAGTGAAACACATCTTCAAAATGTGTAAGCATGGAGTATCTTGCATTATGCCAATCATGTGTCTTTCTTCATTTACATTTTCTTTCTCACTTTAAATTTTTTGAAAGGGCCTCCTCATTACAACTTAATTTCACAGTGTCATTTGCCATAATTAGAATTCAGCTACTAATGGATAAGCAAAATGTGATATGTGATTACAATGACATATTTCTGAGCCTTTCAATGCAACCCCACTTAATGGCATTAGACAACAAGGGTAAGCCTTGAACATTTTACAGTAAATAAAATAAGTGAGTTAGAGAAAAATAAGTGTGGTGGTTCAAGTAATGTGAAGTTTTTTAAATCACCAGATCCATAAACACAACACAAAATTGTGACTTCCTATTTTGTGAGAGAGCTAGTAGCAGGGAATTTTAATCAGCAAACAAGGCAGATGGCTGGCTAAGTAGTGAAAGGTACTCGCTGCTAAGACTGGCAACTTGAGTTTGATCCCTGCAAGCCACATGACCTAAGGAGAAAAACAACACAAGTTGTCCCCTAACCTCATCATTAGTACCACGGCATGTGGTCTGCCCACTGTAAAAACAAACAAGTATAATATTCTAGTTAGTCCAAACATGGATTCTAGGAAGCAACTGCATAACTGTGAACGTCTGCCAACAATAATCATAGAGACCTTATGTTGTGTTTCCATCACAATTAAGTTTTCAAGTTGCTTTACCTCTTCAGTATATGTATTTATCATTCCTCATAACGGAATTATCTACAGAATGCATAATAACAATTGTAATTTTAATACTTTTGATAAATTGTTTATCATGGAGTATCTCATCTCATTCCTGTTAGAATCCATTTACTAAGTGACCCTTAAGTATTTAAATGTCACAGAAGTTGGCCAGGTATAATAGTCATGTTTCAATTCAAGTGGTAGTTTGTATCCTACTTCTCAATAGCAGGATTGACATGTAGCTGAAAGCAGTTTCTGTCACTCATCCAAAGGAAATAAAAATAATTTTCACTTACCAAAAAGTAATTTAAACAGAACGGAGAGGTAGGGAAGATATAAACTGTGGCATATACAGGATGTTCTTTCTGAAAGAGAGGGCAACAGGAACATTAGTGTCAACTGAAAAGACTGTTTTCTGGATGGAACAAGGGGATGATTTTACCCTCTAAGTGATTCAATGCAACTTTAGGTCTTATTTTTTTTTCTTACAGTAAAAGAACTATAGAAAATAGAGTTAATTCAATTCAGGAGAAAATAAATGTAGGCTATGAAAAGTATTGTGTAAATGATAACACTTAGTGGAAGCTATTTAATAACAAAATTAACTAGTGTCTAAAGTGAACAGCATTTTCTACACTCTTCCCTTTGCGGTAGAGAAAAACAATTATTAAGCACTTAGAACTGGATGGGTGTGGTAAACAATATCAACATCCACTGCAGTTTTAAAAGGGTATTTGGCCATGTCACAATTGCACAGAATATTGTTATAAGGTATCTTGTAAGGTACAAATGTCAAGCTAATAAAATATCACTTCCTTCAAGATGAAGAAGGAATCATTAAAATGAGTGTATCTTTCTCTGAAGTGGAAATAAAATATATATTGGAAGTGGACAGAGGGAAGGAACTAGGTGGGAAAGGGGAAAGGGGAGAGGGAGGGCATCAGGTGTAAGAAACGAGAACAAAACCAATGGGGGTGGTGGAGGTGCATCTCTACGATGTATCACTGACATGGGACATTGGAGTGGCTTTAGCTGAGACTCCTAGCTGTTGAGGATATAGTGGCCACTTTCTATAGCCAAGTAGGGCACCCAGTGGAAAGATAAGAACAACAACCCGCCCACAAAATCTTCCACCTAAAATGTGTCCTGCCTACAAGATGTGCAGAAACAAAGACAGAGCAGAAACAGAGGGAATGGCCAACCACTAATGGGACAACATTGAGACCCATCCCATAGGCAAGAATCAACCTCTGCCACTATTAATGATACTCTGTCATGTTTGCAGACATGACAGGAACCTAGCATAACTATCCTCTGAGTGGCTCCATGCAAGAGCTAGTGAAAACAAATGCAGGAACTCATTAACAAACATCAGATGGAGGTTGGGGAGTCTTATGGAAGAGTTGGGGGAAGGATGGAGGGACCCGAAAAAGAAAAGGTTTCCACAGGAATATCAAGAGAGTCAACTGACCTAGATCCTTGGGAGTTCCCACAGACTGAACAACCAACCAAAGGGTCAGCATGGGCTGGACCTAGACCCCTCCCCCCACACACATACATAGCAGATGTGCAGCTTGGCCTTCATGTGGGGCCCCCAACAACTGGAGCAGAAGCTGTTCCTGAATTTGCTGCCTGCCTGTGAATCCTATTCCCCTAATTGGGGAATCTTGTCTGTTCTCAATGGGAGAAGATAGGGTAGGGGGTGTGATACCCAGGGGGAGATCCCCCTTCTTAGAGGAGAATAGGAGGATGTAATAGGGGGTGATCTGTGTGAGAGGGTACTGGGAAGTAAAGTGAAACAAAAATACATTAAAAAATAAATAAATGTTTAAAAGCAAACAAACAAAAAATTCAAAAACCGAGTAGAACAAATGAAAGTTTCCTAAGAACTGAGAGGAGATGATGCTTCTGAAAATGCCCAGTTTAGATCCATAAAAATGTTTGACAAAATAAGATGCAGCGATATGAATACTCACATATCAGAATAGGTATAGGTCTTGTCTGAATTGTGTACTTCCAGGCTTGAAACATTTTGTGCAAGAATTAAATAAAGACCAAGTATATCACAAAGTAGCAAAGGAAATTCATTTAAAGCAAAGCAACAGAAAACTTAGTGCTGCCAGGGTTTGAGTTGGCCTAAGACCATTACTTGAGTGGCTAGAGAGGTGACTCAGCCTTCAAAGAGCTGCATAGGGACATCACCCCTGAAGAAAACTAGCTTTCCCTCATCCATCAACTATTCATCACCAGTACATACACATCTAGGAGTGGAACGTAGTGTTTATAAACGGTCCATGAAAATGGGGGCAAAGATGGTGGGTGGAAAAGGAAAGGTAGGTGGGGGTAGTAAAGGAATTAAATTAAAATATGTTATATGCTTTAGGAATTTCTCAAACAATATAAAGAAATTTAAAAAGAATACAATTAATTAAAATTTATTTAATTCATGCTGACAGAATAATGCATCTAGGAAAAATCTAGCAAAGAAGTTAACAATTCAAGATTTTTTTATTTATTTTTTATTTTTTTATTTTATTGCATATCAATAAGTAGAAATGTCACCTAGGGTTTTCTTCTCAAGTAAATACATTGATTTTGTACATCATGACATATATGGAGACTTCTTTTATGGGGATAAATGTTATAACATCAGATGTCCGTACAAATAACATTATTAAACATGACACTTATTCTTGAGTATTTAAAATTTGAGAGGCTAGAAAGGTGACTCGGCCATCAAAGAGCAACACAATTTCCAGCATGCAGATGACAACTTACAATTCTCGTTTTTTTATCAAGACAGGGTTTCTCTGTGTGGCCCTGGCTGTCATAGAACTCATGTTGTAGAACAGGCTGGCCTCAAACTCAGAAATCCACCTACCTCTGCCTCCCAAGTGCTGGGATTACAGGCATGCGCCACCATGCCCAGCTTACAATTCTCTTTTAACTCAAATCACAGAGGATTTAAATTCTCTTCTGAACTCCATTGGTACCAGTTACACATATAGTACACATAAGATAAATGCAGGCAAAATGTTTATATACATATACAATAAAAATAAACTAAAAATATATGACAGTGTCATCAATACTCTGATTATCTGTGTAGAAGTGAATAGAATTTCTGAAGCTACATGGGAATGAGGGCATTTGATTGACCTATATATATTATTTTCATCTCCTGACTGACTCATATTTCCATAAATTTCCAGTTTTAAAAATCATATTTAAGAAATTATAATTGTACTCATTCAATTATTATCTCATGATATTTTAGTGTATATTACTTGGTAAAATAAATATGTGAAGAGGAAAATGCAAAAGACCAGACTATATTGCAAGGGTAATAGTAAAGATTATATTATTAATTATTATTATTATATTACATTATTATTACACTATCTTTACATTAGTAAAGACATTTAAGGTCCTAATGTTTCTTTAAGGTTTTATTTCATGGTTTTCAAGAGAAGGTGTTTGAATATAGAGGTATAATTTGGGTAGTTCTGCATTTGACTCTACAGTCTTGGATTAAGCAAACTCTTTCTAGGCATGCCCCTTCCTATAAAACATCTTATTTAATTAATTAGTATTATATGCACCCCAATTATGAATGTGCATAATATCTTAAAAAGGAAGTTGCCCTTGAAAGTTCATTTGTCAACATAGATTTGCATGTGTAAGTAAATCCAAAGCCAATCTAGATGTGATCGATCTACAGTATATAGTCCTCAGATTGTAAGGGATCACTCCTGTGTTCTAGGATGTGTTTGAATAATAACAGGACATTAGTAAACCAAAAGGGGGAAAATCATCCATCTGTTCATAGCAGCCCTATTTATAATTGCCAGATGCTGGAAAGAACCCAGGTATCCCTCAACAGAAGAGTGGATGCAAAAAATGTGGTATATCTACACAATGGAGTACTATTCAGCCATTAGAAAAAATGAATTCATGAAATTCTTAGGCAAATGGATGGAGCTAGAAAACATCATACTAAGTGAGGTAACCCAGACTCAAAAGGTGACTCATGGTATGCACTCACTAATAAGTGGATATTAACCTAGAAAACTGGAATACCCCAAACATAATCCATACATCAAATGAGGTACAAGAAGAAGGGAGGAGTGGCCCCTTGTTCTGGAAAGACTCAGTGAAGAAGTATAGGGCAAAACCAGAACGGGGAAGTGGGAAGGGGTGGGTGGGAGGACAAGGGGAGAGAATGGGGCTTATGGGACTTTCGGGGAGTGGGGGGCTAGAAAAGGGGAAATCATTTGAAATGTAAGTAAAAAATATATCTAATAAAAAAAAAGAAAGGGACAGTAAACTTTGCTTTATGGTGCTGATGTCCATTTTTTTTATGGTACTGTGATTGTGATGAAGGAAGAATACAGAATGCCATGGCATACTTTAACCAAAGTTCAACATATATTACTAATATATAAATATATTACTAATTTATTCCTTAAAAGCTGGCTACATTGGAGGTAAGATATAATTTAGGCCCCAAAGTAAATATTAGGAACTCTATATAGGTGAAGGGTATAAAAGAAGGGCTGTAATGTGAACTTTCTCTTTCATTCCTTATATAAGTGATTTCTGTTTAATTCATCACTTGATAGTAGAGTCTAGAATGGTACAGCAGTTCAAGGATACATACTATCAGGGGTTAATGTTCTTTCTATCCTATAGTTTATCATTCTCACAATGTCTGGAATATTTCCAAATTAAGTAAATGATTGCCCCTTCTAAGAAAAGCTCACAGAATATTATATCTCTCTAGGTTTTATGTGTCCGAGGAAAAGATCCTCTCCATTTGAAATTTAAAGATTCCTCATTGTCATTGGACACAATGGATCATGTGTATATCTTTAATGAATCACTTAATCTCAGAGAATGAATGTTGCACCATTTAAGGAGATGGAATGGAGTTAATCTCTGTGGCAGAATATCTATTTGTAAAAATACAAGATAGCCACAAAGCCTTCCATTTAAAATGCATCCTGTCTTCAAGATGTGCACAGTCAAAAATAGAGCAGCGTTGGAGGGACTGCTCCTAACCAATGACTGACCCTAACTGAGACCCATTCCATGGGCAAGAACAAGTCTCTGATATTATTAATGACACTCTGTTATGCATGCACAGAGGAGCCTATTATAACTGTCCTCTGAGAGCTTTCTCCCAGTGGTCAATAGAAAGAGATGCAGAGACCCACAGCCAAGCATTAGATGGAGCTTAGGAAGTCTTCTTGTAGAAAAGTTACAGTGAGAATTGAGGGAGCCAAGGAGGACAGGGACTAAGCAGGATAACCAACAAAGTCAACTGACCTGGATGCTTGGGGCCTTCCAGAGATTGAACTAACAAGTGAACAGGTGCTGAGCGTAGGCCCCCGGCAAATATGTATCAGATGTCCAGCTTGGGCTTCACGTGGACGCTCCAACAACTAGAGCAGGGGATGCCCCTGATTCGGTTGCTGCCCCTTTGTGGATTCCTTTTCCCTAGCTGGACTGCCTTGTCTGCCCTCAGTGGGAGAGGACTTACCTAGTCCTCCAGTGACTTGATGAGCCAGAAACAATGATACAGGGACAGGAAGGGCTGTTCCTCATTCTCAGAGGAGAAGCAGAGGGGGGAATGGGGGAAACATCTGAGTGAGGGGTTACTGGGAAGAGAGGGGTCTGATATTGGAGTTAATACATTATAATAATAAAGTGAATAACATATAATAAATTAAAAAACAACTACAAGACTAAAATGTGTAGAAAGGTTGTATATGGATTAAGGAATTAGAGAACAAGCCAGGAATAAATATGAAAAAATATGTTGTATAAAGTTCTCAAAGAATGAATGCAAATACATTTACAAAGAAAAAGCAGAATGATTCACATATATCAAAGTATAAAAATGAATCCAGTTTGTATATTTAACTGAATATTTTAAAATATTAAGAAAATACACTAGTATTGGGGAAAAACAATATTCCTCCGAGCCTCCAATTTGTGTTGTTTTAGTACTGCAGAGCATGAGAACTCCGATCAGTGCATTTCATAGTGAACATGGAATGCAGGATTTGTGTTTCAAAATGATGTAGAGAAACATAAAAAGAAATGAGAAATGTCAAACTTCTTATAGGAAGATAGAATTAGGAGCTATAAGTGAAAAGATTTATATATTTGCATATAACAAGGAAATCAGAACCTCAGAGCAGCTTTATTTCTCTAGTCGGCAGGTTCTTCGACCATTCATGTTTCTGAGGGAAAATGCTTATTGCTTTTAATTCCCATAGTTGAGCCATTTTTCACATGTTCTAATACTTCATGTGTAAGATGATGGGTAGTTATTTGTGTCCAAATTGTCACCTTTGGGCTAAAGAAAGAGCTCTGCTGTTCTGCAGTTGAATGAGATTTAAACAGAATATGGGAGCATCATATATTCCTGTGCCATCATCTGGGGAGAACTCGGGAAGTTTTGCTTTCTGTTTGCTTCCTTGATATATGTAGGGTTTATCATCGTTTTCATTGTCACTAGAAAGTCAAGCTCACATGGCATCAAATACACCCGTATCTCATCTGATTTCTGTAATGTAATGTTTTATTTAACCTGGGAGAAATGAGAACAATAAACAGAGCAGGGGAATACAGAAGGCATATTTCTGAAAGGGAACAGAAATTAAATATGCTCTTGAAAATTAAGATGTATTATGCTTTAATTTTCCTATTACTTTAGAGAGAATTTAAAGTTTGGATCCAAGGTAACATTTAAAAACAAACAAACAAACACAAATCCTTTTAATATCCTGTGTAACCCTGGAGGTAGACATAGGGAGAAGTGGTATTTGAACAGAGGGAGGGAAGGGGGCTTATGTGACTTTCGGGGAGTGGGGAACCAGAAAAGAGGAAATCATTTGAAATGTAAATAAAAAATATATCGAATAATAAAAATAAGAATGAGAAAAAAAAAAGAAAGTCTAGAGCAGTTGGCACTACCAAAGATCTCATAGGTAAGAACTACTAACCCATTGCCTGCAAAGCAATCCAACCCTACTCTTCTATGAGTAGGTAATGAATGTGTGTGTATATGTGTGTGTGTGGGGGGGGTGTCTGTGTGTGTGTGTGTGTGTGTGTGTGTGTTGAATACTGTGCGGTCAAGAATTGTTTCAAACTTTTTATGACAATAATATATCTCAGAGTGAACAAAAGAAGATGTTCCCGTCATTTAAGCAACATACTGATACCCCATTCACACACTCAGACAGGTAGGAGGTCAAGGGAGGGATTTAATTCTGGATAATGTTATGGTCTGCTCACACTGTGGGACTTGTTTCTATGAATTCATCCAACATTCTGAAATCATCGATGCATTCATAAAACAAGGGATAATGCCTAAACATGCATTTTGGAGTATGAGTCCCATCACGTAAGTAGAGCACCTTCTTTTGACTTTGAGATACACTGGAATGATTTCACTTCTTTGAATCATTCTGTCAAGCATATACCATAACAGTACTTCACATTTACACAATAAAAAGCTGTCACTATGCACTTGGCCTACTTTCTAAGACATCATCCATGAATTCACAAGATGGATGGAATCAATTTTAAATCAGTGAGCTGAGTTACAGGAATGTGAACTAAGGATAAGCTGTCATTCTTCAAAGTTTGCTCCAGAAAATGAAGTCCTAAGAATGTGTTCTGATTGTAGCGGCTATTCTAGTGAACAGGTAATCTACTGCATCTTAAATATGCCTTTATAATGCACTTTACAAAAAAGAAGCAACTGATGGTTTTAGGGATAAGCATAGTTTCTATGAGAGATATGAAACTATTCTCATCATTTCTGCACACATCAAATGCACAGGAATAATATGTTAACATAAATAGCTAATGTCTACTTAGTAACTGTTTTGATGATAGGCATTGCATATTGATTATTTCATTGAGTCTTAAAAGATTCCTGCAGGCTTAGTACCATGAATAACTTATTTTATATGTAGAGTAATGTGGGTGACCAGATTATCTGTTTGCTGGTATTAGAGCTTAACATAGAATCCTTAACTATGCCAACTAAAATGATAGACAAGTTATGGTTTCCTAAGATTAATAGTCCATGACTTTTGGTTATTTCTCCATGTGTTGCTTATACTTATCCACATATGATATAGCCTGGAAGGGTAATTGTTTCAGTTATCTGATTAGTGTTCATGCACATGAATTTTTGGATCTTTACAAGGCTTTCTCCACAAGTGTATTGCTATTTTCTCTTCCACAGCTGTAACCTACTCATATGGCAAACCATAAATTTAGAATTTTATTGAACATGATGCTTTTCTTTTTCTGATTTTGATTGTCTCACATTTTTAAAACTACAAACACAAGAACATATTCTGTTATCTTGCTTTACTTTACTATAACAAATGGCGGCATTCTAAATGGCTTAAGTAACAGAGTGAGATTTTCTCATGATGCTAAAGGCAGATAGTTCTAGAGGCAGAAAGTTCTAGATAAAGGTTACAGAAGAATTCATGTTTCCTCTGATTCTTGCTTCTGTATTGTAGACAGTCATCTTCGCATCTTCTACTTGTGTGTTCACATCATCTTCTTTATGGACATTTGTATGTCCGGATTTTCTGTCCTTATGAGGATGCTGTTCAAGCCACTTGGGGTGCTTTTAATAGGAATCTATATTTCAGCTTAATCATCTCTTAAAGATTTCATTTCCCTCCTAGCAGTCATACTCAGTAATACTTGAGATTGAAATTTGAATTCAGTGCATATATTTAAAGAAGATGCAATTCAGCATCTACTGCTCAGAAAGACTCAAACTGTTTCCTGACATTCAGAAGGCAGAATAAAAAAATTAGTACTTTACCCTTTCTAAGGCCAAAATAAATTTTAAAAAATACTCAATTTAAGTGGTTTAAAGATAATACCTACTTTCAGTTGGAATGTCGAGTTTCTTTCAGGCTAGGAAAATGTCACCAAAAGACTTTGAGCCCAGTCCATTATCCAGTTTTGATTAAATTAAAATTCATGCAATTGAATTCCCAGTAAATATACTTATTATATTTTCTTGAAGCATTTTATCTAAAATATTATAAAAATCTAATATTTATAAAAGTTATTATTTCTACTAATAAATCATTCATTTCAACCCATGTTCACAAAATACTGAAGAACTCTTTCCAGGAGCCAAGGCAAATTGCTAGATCAAGCCCAAATCTTTTTACTTTATTTTTTCCAAAGGTAACACCATTTGACAAGACATACTCAGTGAAGCCAGAAAATAAACTGAATGGCTTAAGCAACAGAATAAGATGTTCTTAAAATCTTACATGAGAAAGTTCAAGATACAGAAACAGTTCAAGATAGTTTTGCAGAGAGTAAAAGGAGACAATAATTGTTTGGTTGAATAGATACTGAATTTGCAGTAAGCCTTACAATATGCCAGTAAAGAAACCTTCACTTTAATAAGTCAAATTTGAGAGAAGTGAATTCACATTTTTATCTTTTTATTTTGCTTCTGTGATGTTTTCTTCATAAAATGAATTTAACAAAAACCCTATCCAACTGGCATACCTTGTCCAATAGCAACTTTTAAAGTTTCTACTATAGCATTGGTCTTTAAGAACACTTTTTTTTATCCTCATCACTTACCTGCTCCTTCATAATAAGACTGATAACTGCTGAACAGAGATGTACAAATTCTTCTATCTATACATGGAGCAGACAGATAGAGATTTTATACTTCATATCATATGCATTTTCAGAAGAAAAAAAAGGAGAGTCCCACAATGATACAGTGTAACGAATATATATGCTATTTTCCTTTCTCAGCATACTTCCTGGTATCCTGGTTTTTACAATTTCTCTATCCTTTCTTTTGTGATGTTCCCTAAGCCATAGGATCCAGGAAGTACGATGCAGATCCTTAAGGGCCATGATCTCCATGATATACTGACTTTTGCATTGTGCCCCTTGTGGATTGCTGTGATGGTCTCTGTTCATCTACAATGAGAAACTTCTTTTTATACAGTGGTAGCTGCCCTTATCTGTAGACTCAAGGTTAAGATTTAGAATTGTAGTAAGGAGTTATCCTGGTCCAGAAAGGGGGTGAAAGTAGGTGAGAGTGTGTGAGAGTAGATACTTTACTAAGGCTCATGACCTCACTAGCTTCAGGAAGCTGTCTAGGTTTCCAAGTATTAGGCATGATTTTCCTCCTATTGAGTGGGCCTTAAGGCCAATTGGACAGCTATTTGGTCCCTTTATGGAAATGTCACTTATTGCTTCTTCATGTATGCCTTGACCTGCTGGTGATTGTCATAGCTCAAAATGCAGCTGGGTAGGACTATTCATTGCTTTCTTCCTGTGTTAATATGGAAGGGTGAAATTTTTTAGGCTTTTACAACTGGACAATGAATAACAGGCAATTAAGAATGCTGAAAGTAGGGAGATTAGCTGATGCCAAGGCTGAGCCCTGAATTGGTTTTCCAATGTAGAGTGATAATCCAAAAATCAGACAGATATATACACACCACAATAATGGACTCTGTAACTAGTATTTATAGATTTGTGAATAGACATGAATGCATATGTGCATATAACAGTAATAAAGAGGAAACGGCTGTCTGCTTGAGATTGAATGGATGTGAGAGGAGTTGAGAGAAATGTACCGTAAGTATACTCATGTCCTGATCCATGTGCTGTTGACAGTAGCTTTTGCACTGGTAGTTTCTGTTTGCTGTATGTCTTAGTCAGGGTTTCTATTCCTGCACAAACATGACCAAGAAGCAAGTTGAGGAGGAAAGGGTTTATTCAGCTTACAGTTCTGCATTGCTGTTCATCACAAAAGGGAGTCAGGACTGGAACTCAAGCAGGTCAGGAAGCAGGAGCTGATGCAGAAGCCATGGAGGGGTGTTCCTCACTGGCTTGCTTCCCCTGGCTTGCTCAGCCTGCTCTCTTATAGAACCCAAGAATACCAGCCCAGGGATGGCACCACCCACAAGGGGCCCTCCCCCCTTGATCACTAATTGAGAAAATGCCCCACAGCTGGATCCCAAGGAGGCACTTCCCCAACTGAAGGTCCTTTCTCTGTGATAAATCCAACCTGTGTCAAGTTGACACACAAAACCAGCCAGTACACTGTATAAATCTCTTCCCTTCAGTGATATACAAGGTAAACTGTTCCTGGTCTTTTTCATTTCACCTTTCAGTGAAATCTGTTGAGAAATCTTTTCTAGTGTTCCAAATTCTCCTTAGCTTGTTAGATTTTTCAATAGTAATTATATATAAATATACTGTGTATGTTACGCACCCTCTACTCTTTCTCTTCTTTTATCTTCACTTAGAACACATGCATTCTAATTAAAGAGACTGACACCTAATAATATACTCCAATTCCCTAGAATATATTGGTATTCATTTGGCATTTAATTAATAATCACTACATTGATGGATAATAAATGTTCACATGCCAGTCTAAGACTATATATTCAAATATTCCAACTCTAGAATAGAATATAAACAGTGAATATATACACATGAAGTGTGGCTTCACAGTAATTGTTTCTTCAATGCTGTCCCTCAGTTATTTTGTGAACTATGTTTGAAAAAGCAAAATCTCAATGGTCTCATGTTAACGATCTATATAACTACCAAAAAATAAAAGATAAAGAGATTACATTAAGCCCTTAAGTTGCTATAGTCTGAGAATTTTGAAGCTCTTCACTAGAAGTTTAATAAAAATAATCTATTTTTCTATATTATTTTGCCTTAAACTTTACAGGGCATAAGGTTTTAGTCCAAAATTTTAATAATATATTTTAAAATACAAGATCATACATGTCTTAAGGAAGACTGTATTTTAAGTCTCATGGTTCAAGTTCCATGCTTTACACAGTTTTATGCTGGTGATCAAATTTATCTCTGCTTGGAGCTATAGTTACTAGCCTAGTATCTTTTCCTCTACTGAGTTTGCTGTCTGCCCATTAAAAAAGATACAAAAAAAATTAAAAAATGAATCTCATTGAAAATGGAACTGATTTGTCCTGTGAAGATGATTATGGTATTACTTTATACGCACCTCAGAAGTGGTCTTTCTAAGACTGTTATTTTCATGAAATGAGCCAGTTGGTGATATACATAAGCAGAAAAGAAATTGCAACCATAGGAAAACATTACAGCTCACCGGAAAAGCATCACTGTGAAAGCATCATTTGAAATCAAGACCTATATTTCAAAGATTATGCTTTTGCGATGGCTCAGATGTTGTGAGGCATGATGCAGAATCTTGCCTGTTTTCTTTAGCAAGCTTAGCCTTTTGGTCATAGCATATGTAAAGGTGTGGCTTTGATGAACTTGAATATGGCTGAGATTCAGCAGTAATACTGGAATCATGAGTTCATCCATGCAAGGAAATTTATTGTCAGCAAACTTCCAACAGCTATGTGCTCATTCTGCAAGTAGACTGAAGATCATAATGCAGACCTCTCCCACTGATGCTAGCTTAGTAAGGAAGGCACTCATGACATACATCTCATAGAAAGCTGAGAAGTTTGGAAATCAAGTTGGGAATTTTAAGGGAAATTGCTGAGTCAGTATCTGCAGTTCTCTCTGAACCATCTTTCATAGTGTTACCTAGATGTACTGTTCAGGAAATCCCAGAGACTACGACCCTCTCATCAACTAAAACTTGTTCCACTGAAGTAACAATTACAAATAAACAAAGCTCCAATGCAGAAATTTTTGAGTTGTTCTTTTGGCACTCAAACACATTAGAATTATATTTTTGTTGTAAACAAAACCTTGCCTGAATCAAAACTATTTTAAGATCTCAAAAACCTAGGAAACCAAATTTCTGGATAATATTCACAATACCAGCTAGCAACAAAAGTTATGATTCAGATTATAAGAAGGACATTGTTATATTATTTCAATTAAATTTCTTACTTATTGAAATGTCATAAATAAATATCCATGCCCGTTCATCTGTTCCAATGATTTTAAGATTACAATAGTTGTACTAATTTAAATAGAAGTTTGACCTGCCACAGTATTTCCCAAGCTAATACAAATCCATCTATACTTTAACAATAACAAAACATACACCCAATAACAAAAAGATACACACTAGTATTAGAATGAGCATGCTAGTATTAGTATTATGTACCAGTTGATTACTATCTTTCAATTCCTTTGATGGCAAAACTTCTAGGACTCCACATTATTATCATTTCTTAAAGCATTTAAATGTGCTTTATATTGGAAAATAATACAAACAACATGAAGAAATAATCCAAATAGACATATCTTAATTAATGAATAATGATCTTGATATGGTCAATCCCACCACACATTTACCTAGGATTGCTATGCAATAAGCTTTGGATTAAATGACCACAAACGCAGCAATGAATAAGCTTATAGTCTCTGCCTCCTAGGAGGTGACAGAGGTCCACCAAGAAATAATTAAAACAGGGACTGACATATATGATTGAAGAAATGTTTGTAGAAAGCATAGTTGCATATCAGCCATCTCTATGAGGGAAGAACAAACATCTTTTCAAGCAGGAAAAAAGATTCTGGACAAGACTAAGACATTTGGGGGCTACAAAGGGGAAAGATCATTCTGAGAAATGCTAATGTTTTGTTTGTTAGATTTTGTTTTTATAATTTTATTTTAAACTACAGATTTTATTCCTCTCCCCTCCACCCTCTGTTTGTTCCACATCCCATACCTCCTCCCAACCCGGTCTCCATGAGGATGTCCCCACCCGTCACTCCTATCCCACCTGACTTCTAAACTCCATGAACCCTCCAGTGTCTTGAGGGTTAGGTGCACAATCTCTGAATGAATGCAGACCCATCACTTCTCTATTTATGTGTGTTGGGGGATTCATATCAGCTGGTGTATGTTCCCTATTTGGTGGTCCAGTGTTTGAGAGATCTTGAGGGTCCAGATTGAGAGTGCTGGTCCTCCTATAGGATTGCCCTTCTCTTCAGTTTCTTTTGGCCTTCCCTAATTCACGAATAGGGTCACCTGCTTCTGCCCATTGCTCAGGTGCAAATATCTGCATTTGACTCTTTTAGCTGCTTGTTGAGTCTTCTGGAATGCAGTCATGCTAGGTCCCATTTTATGAGCACTCCACAGGCTCAGTAATAGTGTTAGGCCTTGGGACTTCATCTTGAACTGGATCCCACTTTGGGCCTGTTGCTGGACCATCTTTTCCTCAGGCTTCTCTCCATTTCCATCCCTGCAATTCTTTCAGACAGGAACAACTATGGGTCAGAGCTGTGACTGTGGGATGGCCTCCTCATTGGATGCCCTGTCTTCCTGATGAAGGTAGGCTCTACAAGTTCCCTCTCCCCAATGGAGGGCATTTTATCTATGGTCCCTCCTTTGGGTCCTGAAAGTCTCTCACTCCAAGGTCTCTGGAGCATTCTGCAGGGTCCCCTAACCTGCTATCTCCTGATGTTGCTTGCTTCCACACTTTCTGCTGGCCCTCAGGGCTTAAGTTCTTTCCCCTAACCCAACACCAGAGCAGGTTCTCATCTTCCCCATACTCCCTCCCACACCTCCCATCCACTTTCCCTACAAGGTTACTCCCTCTCCCTTTGTGGCTGATTCTTCTCCCTCCCAAGTGGGACTGAGGAATCCTCACTTGGCCCCTTCAGTTTGTTAACATTTTTGAGTTCCGTGGACTGCATCTTTGGTATTCTGCACCTTTTTGGGGCTAATATCCACTTATTAGTGAGAAAATGCCATGCATGTCCTTTTCGGTCTAAGTTACCTCACTCAGGATGATATTTTCTAGTTCCATACATTTGCCTGCAAAACTCAGGATGTTCTCACTATTTTTTTAAATGTTTTTATTTTCTATATTCTTTGTTTACATTCCAAATGATTTCCCCTTTCCCGGATCCCACCTCCCCATATCTCCCATAAACCATCTTCTCTCCATCCATTCTCCGATCACCGCCCTCCTTTTTCTCTGTCCTTATATTCACCTCCAATGCTAGGTCAATCCTTTCCAGGATCAGGACCCTCTCCATACTTCTTCATGGGAGTAATTTGTTATGGGATTTGTGCCTTGGGGTATTCAGGGCTTCTGGGCTAATTAATATCCACTTATCAGAGATTGCATTCCATGTGTATTCTTTTGTGATTGGGTTACCTCACTTAGGATGATATTTTCCAGATCAAACCATTTGGCTAAAAATTTTGTGAATTCATTGTTTCTAATTGCTGAGTAGTATTCCATTGTGTAAATATCCCACATTTTCTGTATCTATTCCTCCTTTGAGGGACATCTGGGTTCTTTCCAGCTTCTGGCTATTATAAATAAGGCTGCTATGAACATAATGGAGCATGTGTCTTTATTGCATGCCGGGGAATCCTTTGGTTATATGCCCAGGAGAGGTATAGCAGGGTCCTCCGGAAGTGTCATGTCCAGTTTTCTGAGGAACCGCCAGACTAATTTTGAAAATGGTTGTACCATCTTACAGCCCCACCAGCAGTGGAGGAGTGTTCCTCTTTCTCCACATCCTCCCCAACACCTGCTGTCTCCTGAGTTTTTGACCTTAGCCATTCTGACTGGTGTAAGGTGAAAGCTCAGGGTTGTTTTGATTTGCATTTCCCTAATGACTAATGATGTTGAACACTTCTTAAGGTGCCGATCGGCCATCCGAATTTCTTCAGGTGAAAATTCTTTGTTTAGACCTGTACCCCATTTTTAATAGGGTTATTTGGTTCCCTGGGGTCTACCTTCTTGAGTTCTTTGTATATATTGGATATTAGCCCTCTATCAGATGTAGGGTTGGTGAATATCCTTTCCCAATTTGATGGGTGCCGTTTTGTCATTTTAACAGTGTCCTTTGCCTTGCAGAAACTTTGTAATTTTATGAGGTCCCATTTGTCAATTCTTGATCTTAGAGCATAAGCTATTGGTGATCTGTTCAGGAACTTTTCCCCTGTGCCCATGTCCTCAAGGGTCTTCCCCAGTTTCTTTTCTATTAGTTTCAGTGTGTCTGGTTTTACATGGAGGTCCTTAATCCACTTGGAGTGAAGTTTAGTACATAGAGATAAGAATGGATCAATTCGCATTCTTCTGCATGCTGACTTCCAGTTGAATCAGCACCATCTGTTGAAAGGGCTATCTTTTTTCCACTGGAGGTTTTCGGCTCCTTTGTCGAAGATCAAGTGACCACAGGAATGTGGATTCATTTCTGTATCTTCAATTCTATTCCATTGGTCCACTTGTCTGTCACTGTGCCAATACCATGCAGTTTTTAACACTATTGCTCTGTAGTATTGCTTGAAGTCAGGGATACTGATTCCCCCAGAATTTCTTTTGTTGTTGAGAATAGTTTTAGCTATCCTGGGTTTTTTGTTATTCCAGATGAATTTGAGAACTGCTCTTTCTAACTCTGTGAAGAACTGAGTTAGGATTTTGATGGGGATTGCGTTGAATCTGTAGATCGCTTTGGCAAGATGGCCATTTTAACTATATTAATCCTGCCGATCCACGAGCATGGCAGATTTTTCCATTTTCTCAGGTCTTCTTCGATTTCCTTCTTCAGAGACCTGAAGTTCTTGTTGTATAGATCTTTCACTTCTTTGGTTAGAGTCACACCAAGATACTTTATATTGTTTGTGGCTATTGTAAAGGGTGTCATTTCCCTAACTTCTTTCTCAGCCTGCTTATCCTTTGAGTATAGGAAGGCAACTAATTTGCTTGAGTTGATTTTATAACCAGCCACTTTGCTGAAGTTGTTTATCAGCTGTAGGAGTTCTCTAGTGGAGGTTTTCAGGTCACCTAAGTAGACTATCATGTCATCTGCAAATAGTGATAATTTGACTTCTTCCTTTCCAATTTGTATCCCCTTGACCTCCTTATGTTGTCTAATTGCTCTAGCTAGGACTTCAAGTACTATATTGAAAAGATATGGAGAGAGAGGGCAGCCTTGTCTAGTCCCTGATTTTAGTGGGATTGCTTCAATTTTCTCTCCATTTAGTTTAATGTTGGCTACCGGTTTGCTGTATATTGCTTTAACGATGTTTAGGTATGGGCCTTGAATTCCTGTTCTTTCTAAGAATTTTAGCATGAAAGGATGCTGAATTTTGTCAAATGCTTTTTCTGCATCTAATGAGATGATCATATGGTTTTTTTCTTTGAGTTTGTTTATGGAGTGGATAGCATTGATGGATTTCCTTATATTGAACCATCCCTGCATCCCTGGGATGAAGCCTACTTGATCCTGGTGTATGATCGTTTTGATGTGTTCTTGGATTCGGTTGGCGAGAATTTTATTAAGTATTTTTGAATCAATATTCATAAGAGAAATTGGCCTGATGTTTTCTTTCTTTGTTGGATCTTTGTGTGCTTTTGGTATCAGTGTAACTGTGGCTTCATAGAACGAGTTGGGTAGTGTTCCTTCTGTTTCTATTTTGTGGAATAGTTTGCAGAGTATTGGTGTTAGGTCTTCTATGAAGGTCTGATAGAATTCTGCACTGAAGCCATCTGGTCCCATGCTTTTTTTTTTGGTTGGGAGACTTTCTATGACCCTTTTTATTTCTTCAGGTGTTATGGGACTGTTTAGATGATCTATTTGATCCTGATTTAGTTTTGGTGTTGGATATCTGTCTAGGAAACTGTCCATTTCCTCCAGATTCTCCAGTTGTGTTGAATATAGGCTTTTGTAGTAGGATCTAATGATTTTTGGAATTTCCTCAGTATCTGTTGTTATATCTCCCTTTTCATTTCTAAGTTTGTTAATCTGGATACTGTCTTTGTGCCCTTTGGTTAGTCTGTCTAACGGTTTTTCTATCTTGCTGATTTTCTCAAAGAACCAGCTCCTGGTTTTGTTGATTCTTTGTATGGTTCTCTTTGTTTCTACTTGATTGATTTCGGCCTTGAGTTTGATGATTTCCTGCCTTCTACTCCTCCTGGGTGAAATAGCTTCTTTTTGTTCCAGTGCTTTCAGGTGTGTCATTAAGCTGTTAGTGTATGCTCTCTCCATTTACTTTTTGGAGGCACTCAGGGCTATGAGTTTTCCTCTTAGCACTGCTTTCATTGTGTCCCATATATTTGGGTATGTTGTGTCTTCCTTTTCATTAAGTTCTAAAAAGTCTTTAATTTCTTTCTTTATTTCTTCCTTGACCAAGGTATCATTGAGTAGAATATTGTTCAGTTTAAACATGTATGTGGGTTTTCTGTTGTTTTTCTTGCTATTGAAGACCACTTTTACTCCATAGTGATCTGATAGGAGGCATGGGATTAGTTTGGTCTTCTTATATTTGTTGAGGTCTGTCTTGTGACCAATTATATGGTCAATTTTGGAGAAGGTACCATGAGGTGCTGAGAAAAAGGTATATTCTTTTGCTTTAGGATAGAATGTTCTATATATACATCTGTTAAATCTACTTGGTCCAAAACTTCAATTCGTTTCACTGTGTTCCTGTCCAGTTTCTGTTTTCCTGATCGGTCAATTGAGGAAAGTGCAGTGTTGAAGTCACCCACAATTATTGTGTTAGGTGCAATGTGTGCTTTGAGCTTTAATAAAGTTTCTTTTTATGAATGAGAGTGCCCTTGCATTTGGCGCATAGATGTTCAGGATTGAGAGTTCTTCTTGTTGTATTTTTCCTTTGACCAGCAAGAAGTGTACCTCAGGGTCTCTTTTGATGACTTTGGGTTGAAAATCAATTTTATATGATGGCTACTCCAGCTTGTTTCCTGTGACCATTTGCTTGTAAAATTGTCTTCCAGCCTTTTACTCTAAGGTAGTGTTTGTCTTTGACCCCTAGGTGTGTTTCCTGTATGCAGCAAAATGTATGGCCCTGTTTACGTATCCAGTCGGTTAGTCTATGTCTTTTTATTGGGGCATTGAGTCCATTGATGTTAAGAGATATTAAGGAATAGTGATTATTACTTCCTGTCATTTTTGATGTTATTTTTTAAAATTTGATTGGTTAACTTCTTTTGGGTTTAATGAAAGAAGTTTACTATCTTGTTTTTTCCAGGGTGAAGATTCCCTCCTTGTATTGCTGTTTGTTCTCAGTCTTAATAGCTGAGTAGTATTCCATTGTGTAAATGAACCACATTTTTGCTCTCCATTCTCCTGTTGTGGGACATCTGGGCTGTTTCCAGCTTCTGGGCATCACAAATATGTCCTCTATGAACATAGTGGAACATGTGCCCTGTGGCATGGTGGGACATCTTTTGGGTATATTCCCAAGGATGCGTATAGTACAGTAAAAGTTCATTCATATCTAGACATATAACAGTAGAATTACAGAAGCTTAACACCAACAATTTAAACCCCCCAAAAAAAAAAAAGAAAAATGACAGCTTCACAGACGTAAGAAGCTGCAATGACAAGGTGATAAATACTGGTAAAATGTTCCATGTGTAGAAGATGAGAAGAATAGGAGGTCAGAGATCCAAAGTAAAGTGAAGTTACAAGACCACGTGTGGCTGAGATTTACAAAAAATAATAAATGAAAATAATAAAACAAATAGTCCAACAGCATTAAATATTGAGAGAATAGTTGAGGATATTAAAATTATCATTATTAAAATGACTCCATTTGCAGACAGGACATAAAGAAATTCAAGTCACTTAAAATCATGTGTGTGTGCATATTTAATATTTGTATATGAGTGTGTGTGTATTTGCATGTATACATGTGTGTTCATGTGCCTGTGTGTGTGCGTGAATGTGCACATCAGAGGTAAGTATTTCCCTATAGCTTAGTTTCTTTTCTATTGCTGACAAAATAACGTGACAAGGGGAACTTCTCAAAGAAAATGTTTAATTGTAATACCATCCAAGAGTGAAGTACACAATGATGGAACAAAGACAGGAAAGTAGGAACAGATATGATCTCATATCCTAAACTACAAATAGGAGGCAAAGAGATAGATAGATAAAGAGAGACAGACAGACAGAGAAAGAGAGAGATAGAGAGACAGAGAAAGAAAGACACACACAAAGAGAACACAAGGAGGAATGGCCTTGTATCCTGCAAGGCCACTCCCACTTCACTGCCACATCTCCTAATCCTTCCCAAATGGCCGTAACTATTAGCAATCAAGTATTCAAATATATGAACCTATGGGGCCATTCTCATTCAAATCACCACAATACACCATTATTTTTGAGACAGTGACTCTCACTGAACTAGGAGCTCACTGATTGGCTAGATTGGCTAGCCAGAAGGTCTGTCTTTTGCCTCCAGGTCCTCAAAGTGCTAGAACTACAGACATATGCCACCAGGCCTGTCTTTTACATAGGTGTTGGGAATCAGAACTCCAGTCTTTGTGCAGCAAGCACTATCAAAGTAGCAGCAAGGTCTCATATATGGAAATTCCTTCTGGAAAGAACAGAGGTTTTGGCCTCAGTGGAGACTCACCATTCTTCCATTTGGACTGGATCAATAAGCTGGCAAGGGACCACACCTAGGGCAGTAGACTCATCTTATATCAGACTAAAGAGATAGCTGAAATAATTAATCTTCTTTTAATAAGACAGTATATGTTTTTCCCCGACAATTCCCACCCTTAGTGAAATCTTAGAGAGCTCAGGCCCCAAAATCATAAAGTAGAAGAAAGACCATTTTTAAGTGTTTTTCCAGGCTCCAAAATTAGTTACCAGACTTAGCAAATATAAATTTAGATACTCAGTTCAATCTCTATTTTACATATATAATGATTATTTTTGATATAGACACATACACACACACACATACACACACACACACATATCACAAATGCCTATGTTAAATGTTTTATTTGTGGCAAACAATTCAAATTTAATTGTTTCATCATTTTTTCTGTCAAATCATAATCAAAATGAAAATTGTGATATTAGGTTAAAAAGGAAAACAGTAAAAAAATTACAAAATATTAGAGCTGATATTCAATATATATAACTATTTCCTTAAAGCAATAGGTATTAGCTATGGGTTCCTTTGTATTTTTGTTACATTAACTAGATAATAGTATCAGAGTTTTCTCTGAATTTTGTATATAGTTGCAAACAGACCAAATATAGCAATAATCAGGTCATCCTGTGTATTTCATCACAAACTATTCTGGGGGATTCTCTTTCATGTAATTCACTCTGAAAACAAAACAAGAGCGATAATATATATTTACTGAGACTAGAGTTTGTCAGCTCCTACTAAGTACCATGCAATCTAGGCTGAATTCCAGCTTCTTCTTCACAGGCTGCACAAAAGAAGACATCATCATGTCTATGTGACTCTGTAGAAAACATTCTACTGGGATATAAAGCGACTGGTTCCATGTGTAATTAAAAATTTGGAGATCAAACAGACTTCTAAGAATTTGAGAATTTTCTATGTGTTTAAAATTCAAAGTTTAAATTTAGATATACTATATCTAGCTACCTTATCTGACTTTCCTTGAGATTTTGGACCTTGATGAACTTGAACTGTAGAGTTATTCCAGACATAACACAGCATGTGCTGTGATTGTCAATTTTCTTATCTGCCCATACAAGGCAGGTCTTCATACTGCATCATCTCTTGAACTTACTGTAGAATGATGTGCAAATTCTGCAGCCTCTCTTTCCTTAGAAAACCCTAGGTTCTAGCATTTGAACCACGGTGGCAGCAGGCTTGAAGTTCAATTCTGACTGTGTCAAGAAGTCCTTGTATAGTGACAGCAATTCATTAAGTCTAAGTAGCACTTAGCAGTGTTAGACATAGAGAAAACACTTAATAAATGTTAATTGTTTTAATTCCTTAACAAAAATATTTTTATAAAAATATTTCATACACATGGGCAAATAATTAGTCTGGTATCTCAGAAAAACATAAAACAATTCTGTATTTCCCTTCCTCAATAGCATGATTATTGCTATTATATATATATAATTACACTCATATCATAATGTGATCTCCTTGGAAGATGTCTCAGATGAAGAAAGTCAGAGTTGGATTACTAACATTAAATTTTTTCATTCATTCATTGCTTATATTTCTGTCTGAGATATTATAATATAATTATTCTGTGGTGTGTCAGAGAAGGGGACCAGGCAATCCTATGCAATGGAATCTCTAAATAAATAGAGAGAAATCAAGAGATACAAGATCAGCCAAAAAGTTGTTACTAGTAAGCATCATCAAAATGAGTTCTCTCTCCTTGTGATCCCCATCACTGGGACTTCAACCCTTGGTTGAAGCCTCTCTGGTTGAAGACAGAGTAGACCTCTTGATTTGCTTCTAATAAATAAGATTCAATGATTTGAACGATAGTCACTCTCTTGACTTTGATGGTAACTACCTACCAAGTTCTGGTCAGCCAAATGAAGAAACTCAGTTGGTAAGCCTAAATCGATCCAATTTTCATGTGGATGGTGCAGTAAAAAATAGTTGAACAACACCCTCATGAGAGTCGCCAAAGTCAGAAACAGCCAGCTAGACTATTCTAGATTCTTCACCGTTAGAAACTTCATGATATGGTAATCATTGTTTCAACTGTTGATATTTGGGTCACCTTGCTCTGTGACAGCGCTATGATGAAAGATTAAAACTTTTGCTAATTAAACAATAATTTCTCACATCAACATGTGTAATAAATAGTCTGTGTTCTTATGCATTCGTAACACATAATAGTTTAAAGTGTACTTAATTGCTTGTGTAAATATATAGCTTATTATGGATGAGGAAATGATTTCCTGTGTTTTTCCTCTATTTGTTTTGTTAGTCTTTGTCAAAATTGGTCCGAGCTGAAGTTGCTAAATTAATTGGACTCACTGCTTGGCTACAAAATGCCATCCTCATCCAATACCCATGTTTGGGCATAATGAGCATCTCTCATAAGCACCCAGGCTAAACTAATCACAGCCTACCTGAAATCTACGTGTCCTATTTGGGGTACATAAACAATCCTTACCAATTCTGGAGGTGATAGCAATTCTTACAAACACATTATTCACAGGTGGATTCAATTCCAAATATTGTACCAATGGAACTCTTAGTGGAGCATTTACAATAGACTCTATTCTTTCAGACACAAAATATTTATGTAGCAATCTTTGCAAGCAGATGGGTACTTTCATCTCAGCTTTTCACTGTGGGGAAGGAAACTAAATTGTCCTCCCAGACCGTTAAAAATATATCAGCAAGTGAAAAGTGATCCAGATGCTGAGATCAAGCTCCGTGCGTAATCATAGGTAATCAGGGAGAGAAAACCTTCCACGTCTGATTCCCATGAGGAAGGAAAGGGTTTGGACTGTATACAAAGCTGACTCGCTAAGCAGAGAAAAGATGCTGACTGCAAATGCGTTTGCTACCTGATTGAGATAATGTCTGGAAGAGCTTCCTAGAGGGAGAATAAACTATGAAGTTTGGTACAGTCTGATGCCCTTTTTGCCAAGGGGTAGGGGATACCTCAAATTGTCTCCCAACCATCTTTAAGTTGGATTCCTTCTTGGATCCCTGGAATCACAGAGAAGAACAGCAAGGTATATGAAACAATTGTATCACAACACCTGATACTAGGGTCACTGCCCTGTGATACCTATAGCACAGTAGAGGAGAAGTAGGAGCTGGGATTCTTCTCAAAAGTTAAATTTTAAGCTGTGAATCTTCCTCCTCCACAGCTCACTTCCCAACCTTACATTTACAATTTTGGTAACATTTGCACAAATTTGGTAAAATTTGGTAACATCGTTAGAGAACAAACGATGCAATTATTGAATTGAGTTGCCATAGAATTTTTTATCTTAAAAATCAGTTCACATCTTTGTGACTCCTTCTGACCTGTGTTTCACATTTTTCATGGTGACTGTGCTTTTCCCACATTTTCCCTCGAATTCACAGTCATTGTCCCCCAGAGCACAACATAACATTGCTAATAATATGTTGAACCTCCCAGTGGAGTGCATTTTCTTTTTTCCGGCTCTGATTTCTTATATTTGAGATACTTTTCCTTTTTAAAATATAACAGTTAATAATTGTAAATTTTTCCTCATGTACTATGTATTTAAAACTTAAAAGGTGAATCATGGTATGCACTCACTAATAAGTGGATATTAACCTAGAAAACTGGAATACCCAAAACATAATCCACACATCAAATGAGGTACAAGAAGAAAGGAACAGTGGCCCCCTGTTCTGGAAAGACTCAGTGAAGCAGTATTCGGCAAAACCAGAATGGGGAAGTGGGAAGGGGTGGGTGGGAAGACAGGGGGACACAAGGGGGCTTGCGGGACTTTCGGGGAGTGGGGGGGGGGCTAGAAAGGGGGAAATCATTTGAAATGTAAATAAAAATATATCGAATAAAAAAAAGAAAAAAACTTAAAATATTCTTTGTATTAAATTAGAAAACCTGTTTCACTGAGAGAACTAAGTGTATAACACCAGAGAACAAAGTACAGTTATGTTTTCTTACTTAGATCTCATTCTTCAACACTACAAGTTTGGTTTTTTTTATAAAAAAAAAAAAAAAGCAAATATGTCTCTTTTATTCCAATAGAGCAGCATAAAAGGACTGCCCTCTTTAGTTATCTGCCCTGCCTCATGAGCTTTTTTCAAAGGAACACATTCTAATCTCCTAACACTAAGGTAACTGCATAATATTACTGTGGATGAAAATCTGTCCAATTATACATTTTTTACAGGCTTACTATTAAGTTTCAAGTAATTGCTCAATACTTGCATAACATGGGCTATTAACATAGCTTATCATGTAGTGTGCCAGTATTGAATTTCAATCGAAAGAGTTATTTAATAATGGCACTGAAATAAAAAATGAAATCTCCATACCCTGAGCAATATCACTACTCTTACATGCTCTGCAGTCTGTAATGGGCTATTAGATGAAAGATAGTAATGTATTCTGGAGAAGAAAGCCCATCAACAATGAACAAAGGGCAGGATTTTATTCTTGCTTCAGGAAGAACGATGTCTGTATCTTCCTTAAAAGAATTATACTCATTACAAACTTCCTGGTCTGCATCCCTTTGGGCTTTGAATATATTTTTAATTCTATACAGTGTATTTAAGAGATCTAGGAATATTTTAAAATACATAAAGATATCTAGGAGTACAGATGTTATTATTAAATATACCAGAACTATTTTACATGTATAGTGAAGAGTGTTAAGAAGTAAAAAGTTTCTTCAAAGCCATAAAATTCAAAATCTATTATTTTGAATATTTTAATAATAGAATATATATTCAGAACACAAGTATTTGAAATTGTTAACCTTATACATGAATATTTTCTACATGCTAAATTATTACTAGGGCAAATTGTGTATAAATATTGCTTTAATTTTTGCTACATTTCAATGTTCACACAGAAATATCTTAAAAATTATTATTGAGCCTCTGATGTGTCTATGATCAGTCTGACACTGAACAGCAGGCATGTAGAACCAGGACCATCAGAGTCCATGCCAAACTGCTATACTTTATAACAGGAAATTTGAAAGAGATCCTTAGTTTATGTTTAAAAATCACAATGTAATCTCACATTACCATGGTGATAGTTTAAGTGACTTATAAGGATTTAACAGTGGCAAGAACCTCCTGTTTACAGTGATTATTTAAAATTCCTGTCTGACTGGGGAATAAATCATTAACCTCATTAGAAAATTTTATCAAGTTTAAATATTGAGCAAAATTTTTTAAATGACCTTTTTAGACACAGAAATGATTTTAAAGCTGATGCTGGGCTTTGGTTTTCAAAAGTTATTTGACTCTAAAATAATAAAGTTCACTTCTGCTTTGGTGTATCATTCAGCTGATGATAGATTAGGACAAACTGCCTTTGACAATTTGGAACAGATCAACTACATTGGTAATCAACATTTTTGACCTAGATGCCAAAGAGAAACTTAAAGGATCTTTATGCTTTCAGAGTTATTGCAGGGTTCCCTCTGGAGACACAAATCCACTCAGGTAGATTGCACATAAAGTCAAGGTATCTAAAAATCAGCTAAACACCTCCTCCCACACAGTTCAAAATATTTCTAGAATATATGTAATATTGCATACAGAACAAATCTAATCTGTGCAGAAATTTGCTATACTGTATAATTGACAAGAAATAATAAGAAAAAGCTTTATACATTCATTGTAGTTATCATTAAATAGCATTCTCAACCCATGATAGGTAGATTGTGATCTATGGTTATATTGCCAACAGATACAAAATGATGGCTATTTATGTTACGTAAAACAGAATTTGGATAGTGTCCTGTTTTTTGTTTTGTTTTGTTTTGTTTTGTGTGTGTGTGTGTGTGTGTGTGTGTGTGTGTTTTAGTGGAGTTTTTTGTTTCATTTGTTTTACAAATTGAAACAAGCTGGATTTATCTGAGAAGGAAAAATAATTTAAAAGACACCTATAAGAACTACCTATAGACTAACTTATGGGACATTTTCTTAATTAATAATTGATGTGGTAGAGCCCAGCCCACTGTGAGTGATGCAACCCCTGTACAGGTGGTACCGGGTCCTGGAGTATACTTAATAGCAGTCAAAGCAAGTCAATAAGCAATACTCCACGATGGCCTAAGAGATATTTCCTGTCTCCAGCTCCGTACTTTGAGTTTCTGCCCTAACTTTCCATCATGAGGGACTATAACTTTGAACTTAAATAAAATCCTCACACACACACACACACACACACACACACACACACATTGCTGAAGGTCATGGTGCTTTATCAGAGTGATAGAATTTCTAAGAGAGTGACTTATCTGAAGATAGATCACTTGAGTCATCAGAGCAAGTCTACTTGTTTGAGAAGTAAACTTCATTAAAAAACAAAGAATGACTTATCATAGCAGCTCTTTCAAAGCAAGGATAGTTCTCCTTTATTAAAACATCATGCAGACTACAAAATAAGAAACTGGTTAACAAAAAAAGAGAGGTCTGTCTGAATTTTAAAAGGAAAATAAACACAGGATCATGTCTTGCTCATCTACTACAGTGAAAGCATTATTTACCAAAGTACCACACACACACACACACAAACAACAAAACAAAACAAAACAAAACAAAACAAAGCAAGATTCTTAGTAATGAGAACCCTGCTGCAAGGCAAAGCCTGTACTAAGAAATGGTGGACGTTCAGTCCACCCCACCAACGCAGCACCCATAGGAAGTCTGAGTTTCTGCATTTAGCACAGAAAGCTTACATGTAAACGTATTTGGTTGGGAAGTATTACATGTGTCATGGATGAAAGAACACAGCCCAAGTAGTCTTCAGAAAACTGAAAATGAAGATCTTTCTGTCCTTCTGTGGTTTAAGCCTAGAACTTAAGCCTAAAATATAGCATTTGTTATGGAGTGATTTATGTGTATGAAAGGCAGAGAAATATTAATTTTCTCCTCCTTGTAAAACTAGGTATTCATGAAATTCTTAGGCAAATGGATGGAACTAGAAAATATAATCCTGAATGAGGTAACGCAATCATAAAAGAACATACATGGTATGCACTCAGTGATAAGTGGATATTAGCCCAGAAGCTTGGAATACCCAAGACACAATTCACAGGCCACATGAATCTCAAGAAAAAGGAGAACAAAGTGTGGATACTTTGTTCCTTCTTAGAAAGGTTGACCAATTTACCCATGGGAGGAGATACAGAGACAAAATGTGTAGCAAAGACAGAAGGAAACGCCATCCAGAGACTGCCCCACCTGAGAATCCATCACATATATAGATACCAAACCCAGACACTATTGTAGATGCCAACAAGTGCTTGCTGACAGGACCCTAATATAGCTATTTTCTGAGAGACTCTGCCAGTGTCTGACAAACACAAAGGCTGATGCTCTCAGTCAACCATTGAACTGAGCACAGGGTCCCCAATGGAGGAGCTAGAGAAAGGACCCAAGAAACTAAAGGGGTTTGCAGGCCCCTAGGATGAACAACAATATGAACCAACCAGTACCCCTAGAACTCCCCAGGACCAACCAAAGTGTATACATGAAGGGACCCATGGCTCCAGACGCATGGGTAGCAAAGGATGGCCTGGTCAGACATCAATGGAAAGAGAGGCCCTTGGACCTGTGAAGGCTCGATGACCCAGTGTAGAGGAATTCCAGGACAGGGAAGCAGGAGTAGGTGGGTAAGTGAACAGGGAGAGGGGAGATGGTTTAGGGGTTTTTGGAGGGGAAATGTGGAAAGGGGATAACATTTGGAATGTAAATAAAGAAAATATCTAAAAAAAATATTGTACTCACATCGAATATCTTAAAATTATAGCAAGCAAACTCTCTCAGACCAGAATCATATCAATGAAATATAAAGGCACAACATGCATATATACATATATATACATATACATATATATATATGCTAATAATAGAAAAACATATTAGTATTATTTAGAAGCATTTTTTCCAGATTTTGACATGTTTACTGCTAATGATTCTTGCCACAGACCTAATGCTGCTGGAACCCTGAGCACTGGCAACAACTTAGAATCGTTTTCTTTTCCACATATTATTTTTGTGATTTGTTAGAGCCAAGTTAATAGGATATTTTATCTAAATTATTTTTAGATTATAACTTTTTATCTGTTTAAGGATCCAGCAAGACACTACATAAATGTTATGACTTTTGGAGAGTGCTATATTTGTTGAACAAAGAAACCTGCTTAGTTTGGAATTAGGTTTTGTTGTTGTTGATTTGTCTGTCTGTCTGTTTGTTTGTTTCACATTTATTTTGCCCCACTCCCTATATAAAAATACAAGTGGGGAAAGTAGGAAGGCTATGCTGTCTTTGGCTATCATCATGGTTGTCTTTTACTGTTCTAGTCTGCCAAAAATGACTGAGTGACCTGACTTTCTATGAAAGAATAAAGCCATAATAATAACTTCCCAAAATGCTCAGGAAACCTTGAGAGACAGTCCAGCAGAGGATGATGGTACAGTTAGTTTCTTCTCTTATGACATAGAGGTCTCCTTATCCAGCAAGTGGCTCAAATACATAAACATATCTTGGACATTTTTTATTTCATTGAAAATAGATTTTTCCCCATATAATAAATCCTGATTAAAGTTTACCTTTTCTCTGCTCCTCCTGGTTCCTGCCCATTTTTCCTCATCTGAACCTGCCTCCTTTCTATCTCTCATTAGGAAACAAACAGGAACTTAAGGATAATATATAAGAAAGCAAAAACAAACAAATATGAATAGGGCAAAACAAATAATCAGAATAAAAAAGAACTAAATAAAAGGCAAAAGAAATAAAGACAGAGATCCAGTTGCTCATATAATGAAGAATCTCATTAAAACACAAAACACATACTCAAATCTATGGGACATAATGAAAGCAGTTCTAAGAGGAAAACTCATAGCCCTGAGTGCCTCCAAAAAGAAAATGTAGAGAGCATACATTACCAGCTTAATGACACACCTGAAAGCCCTGGAACAAAAAGAAGCTATTTCACCCAGAAGGAGTAGAAGGCAGGAAATCATCAAACTCAGGGCTGAAATCAATCAAGTAGAAACAAAGAGAACCATACAAAAAATCAACAAAACCAGGAGCTGGTTCTTTGAGAAAATCAACAAGATAGATAAACCCTTAGCCAGACTGACCAAAGGGCACAGAGAAAGTATCCAAATTAACAAACTTAGAAATGAAAAGGGAGATATAACAACAGAAACTGAGGAAATCCAAAAAATCATCAGATCCTACTACAAGAGCCTGTACTCAACACAACTGGAGAATCTGGAGGAAATGGACAATTTCCTTGACAGATACCAAATACCAAAATTAAATCAGGACCAAATAGATCATCTAAACAGTCCCATAATGCCTAAAGAAATAGAAGGAGTCATAGAAAGTCTTCCAACCAAAAAAACCACAGGACCAGATGGTTTCAGTGCAGAATTCTATCAGACCTTCAAAGAAGAGTTAACACCAATATTCTTCAAATTATTCCACAAAATAGAAACAGAAGGAACACTACCCAATTCCTTCTACAAAGCCACAATTACGCTGATACCAAAACCACACAAAAATCCAACAAAGAAAGAGAACTTCAGACCAATTTCCCTTATGAACATTGATGCAAAAATACTCAATAAAATTCTTGCCAACCGAATCCAAGAACATATCAAAACGATCATCCACCATGATCAAGTAGGCTTTATCCCGGTAATGCAGGGTTGGTTCAATATACGGAAATCCATCAATGCAATCCACTACATAAACAAACTCAAAGAAAAAAAAACACATGGTCATTTCATTGGATGCTGAAAAAGCATTTGACAAAATTCAGCATCCTTTCATGCTTAAAGTCGTGGAAAGAACAGGAATTCAAGGCCCATACCTAAACATAGTAAAAAGCAATATACAGCAAACCGGTAGCTAGCATCAAACTAAATGGAGAGAAACTTGAAGCAATCCTACTAAAATCAGGGAATAGACAGGGCTGCCCCCTTTCTCCTTATCTTTTCAATATTGTACTTGAGGTACTAGCTCAGGCAATTCGACAACATAAGGAGGTCAAAGGGATACAAATTGGAAAGGAAGAAGTCAAACTATCATTATTTGCAGATGACATTATAGTCTACCTAAGTGATCCAAAAAACTCCACTAGAGAACTCCTACAGCTGATAAACAACTTCAGCAAAGTGGCAGGTTATAAAATCAACTCAAGCAAATCAGTGGCCTTCCTATACTCAAAGGATAAGCAGGCTGAGAAAGAAATTAGGGAAATGACCCCCTTCACAATAGCCACAAACAGTATAAAGTATCTTGGGGTGAATCTTACCAAACATGTGAAAGATCTGTATGACAAGAACTTCAAGACTCTGAAGAAGGAAATGGAAGAAGACCTCAAAAAATGGGAAAACCTCCCATGCTCATGGATCAGTAGAATCAATATAGTTAAAATGGCCATTTTGCCAAAAGTAATCTATAGATTCAATGCAATACCCATCAAAATCCCAACTCAATTCTTCACTGATTTAGAAAGAGCAATTATCAAATTCATCTGGAATAACAAAAAAGCCAGGATAGCTAAAACTATTCTCAGCAACAAAAGAAAGTCTGGGGGAATCAGTATCCCTGACCTCAAGCAATACTACAGAGCAATAGTGTTAAAAACTGCATGGTATTTGTACAGTGACAGACAGGAGGATCAATGGAACAGGATTGAAGATCCAGAAATGAACCCACACACCTATGGCCACTTGATCCTCGACAAAGAGGCTGAAAACATCCAATAGAAAAAAGATAGCCTTTTCAACAAATGGTGCTGGTTCAACTGGAGGTCAGCATGCAGAAGAATGCGAATTGATCCATCCTTGTCTCCTTGTACTAAGCTCAAATCCAAATGGATCAAGGACCTCCACATAAAGCCAACACTCTGAAGCTAATAGAAAAGAAACTGGGGAAGACCCTTGAGGACATCGGTACAGGGAGAAAGTTTCTGAACAGAACACCAATAGCGTATGCTCTAAGAGCAAGAATTGACAAATGGGACCTCATAAAATTACAAAGTTTCTGTAAGGCAAAGGACACCATCAAGAGGACAAATCGGCAACCAACAAATTGGGAAAAGATCTTCACCAATCCTACATCAGATAGAGGGCTAATATCCAATATATATAAAGAACTCAAGAAGTTAGACTCCAGAAAACCAAACAACCCTATTAAAAAATGGGGTACAGAGTTAAACAAAGAATTCTCACCTGAAGAACTTCGGATGGCGGAGAAGCATCTTAAAAAATGCTCAACTTCATTAGTCATTAGGGAAATGCAAATCAAAACAACCCTAAGATTTCATCTTACACCAGTCAGAATGGCTAAGATTAAAAATTCAGGAGACAGCAGGTGTTGGAGAGGGTGTGGAGAAAGAGGAACACTCCTCCACTGCTGGTGGGGTTGCAAATTGGTACAACCACTCTGGAAATCAGTCTGGCGGTTCCTCTGAAAACTGGGCACCTCACTTCCAGAAGATCCTGCTATACCACTCCTGGGCATATACCCAGAAGACTCCCCACCATGTAATAAGGATACATGTTCTACTGTGTTCATAGCAGCCCTATTTATAATTGCCAGATGCTGGAAAGAACCCAGGTATCCCTCAACAGAAGAGTGGATGCAAAAAATGTGGTATATCTACACAATGGAGTACTATTCAGCCATTAGAAACAATGAATTCACGAAATTCTTAGGCAAATGGATGGAGCTAGAGAATATCATACTAAGTGAGGTAACCCAGACTCAAAAGGTGAATCATGGTATGCACTCACTAATAAGTGGATATTAACCTAGAAAACTGGAATACCCAAAACATAATCCACACATCAAATGAGGTACAAGAAGAAAGGAGGAGTGGCCCCTGGTTCTGGAAAGACTCAGTGAAACAGTATTCAGCAAAACCAGAACGGGGAAGTGGGAAGGGGTGGATGGGAGGACAGGGGAAGAGAAGGGGGCTTACGGGACTTTCGGGGAGTGGGGGGGGGGGGGCTAGAAAAGGGGAAATCATTTGAAATGTAAATAAATTATATCGAATAAAAAAAAACATAAAAAAAAAAGAAAGTCTGGGGGAATCAGTATCCCTGACCTCAAGCAATACTACAGAGCAATAGTGTTAAAAACTGCATGCTATTGGTACAGTGACAGGCAGGAGGATCAATGGAACAGGATTGAAGATTCAGAAATGAACCCACATACCTATGGCCACTTGATCCTCGACAAAGAGGCTGAAAACATCCAATGGAAAAAAGATAGCCTTTCAACAAATGGTGCTGGTTCAACTGGAGGTCAGCATGCAGAAGAATGCGAATTGATCCATCCTTGTTTCCTTGTACTAAGCTCAAATCCAAATGGATCAAGGACCTCCACATAAAGCCAGACACTCTGAAGCTAATAGAAAAGAAACTGGGGAAGACCCTTGAGGACATCGGTACAGGAAGAAAGTTTCTGAACAGAACACCAATAGCGTATGCTCTAAGAGCAAGAATTGACAAATGGGACCTCATAAAATTACAAAGTTTCTGTAAGGGAAAGGACACCATCAAGAGGACAAATCAGCAACCAACAAATTGGGAAAAGATCTTCACCAATCCTACATCAGATAGAGGGCTAATATCCAATATATATAAAGAACTCAAGAAGTTAAACTCCAGAAAACCAAACAACCCTATTAAAAAATGGGGTACAGAGTTAAACAAAGAATTCTCACCTGAAGAACTTCGGATGGCAGAGAAGCATCTTAAAAAATGCTCAACTTCGAAAGAGGAACACTCCTCCACTGCTGGTGGGGTTGCAAATTGGTACAACCACTCTGGAAAGCAGTCTGGCGGTTCCTCCGAAAACTGGGCACCTCACTTCCAGAAGATCCTGCTATACCACTCCTGGGCATATACCCAGAAGACTCCCCACCATGTAATAAGGATACATGCTCTACTATGTTCATAGCAGCCCTATTTATAATTGCCAGATGCTGGAAAGAACCCAGGTATCCCTCAACAGAAGAGTGGATGCAAAAAATGTGGTATATCTACACAATGGAGTACTATTCAGCCATTAGAAACAATGAATTCACGAAATTCTTAGGCAAATGGGTGGAGCTAGAGAATATCATACTAAGTGAGGTGACCCAGACTCAAAAGGTGACTCATGGTATGCACTCACTAATACGTGGATATTAACCTAGAAAACTGGAATACCCAAAACATAATCCACACATCAAATGAGGTACAAGAAGAAAGGAGGAGTGGCCCCTGGTTCTGGAAAGACTCAGTGAAACAGTATTCAGCAAAACCAGAACGGGGAAGTGGGAAGGGGTGGATGGGAGGACAGGGGAAGAGAAGGGGGCTTACGGGACTTTCGGGGAGTGGGGGGGCTAGAAAAGGGGAAATCATTTGAAATGTAAATAAATTATATCGAATAAAAAAATTAAAAAAAAATAAAGGTTCATTCTGGATAGCAAAAAAAAAAAAAAGCTCAACTTCATTAGTCCTTAGGGAAATGCAAATCAAAACAACCCTAAGATTTCACCTTACACCAGTCAGAATGGCTATGATTAAAAATTCAGGAGACAGCAGGTGTTGGAGAGGGTATGGAGAAAGAGGAACACTCCTCCACTGCTGGTGGGGTTGCAAATTGGTACAACCACTCTGGAAATCAGTCTGGCAGTTGTTCCAAAAACTGGGCACCTCATTTCCAGAAGATCCTGCTATACCACTCCTGGGCATATACACAGAGGATTCCCCACCATGTAATAAGGATACATGTTCTACTATGTTCATAGCAGCCCTATTTATAATTGCCAGATGCTGGAAAGAACCCAGGTATCCCTCAACAGAAGAGTGGATGCAAAAAATGTGGTATATCTACACAATGGAGTACTATTCAGCCATTAGAAACAATGAATTCATGAAATTCTTAGGCAAATGGATGGAGCTGGAGAACATCATACTAAGTGAGGTAACCCAGACTCAAAAGGTGAATCATGGTATGCAATCACTAATAAGTGGATATTAACCTAGAAACCTGGAATACCCAAAACATAATCTACACATCAAATGAGGTACAAGAAGAAAGGAAGAGTGGCCCCTTGTTCTGGAAAGACTCAATGAAGCAGTATTCAGCAAAACCAGAACAGGGAAGTGGGAAGGGGTGAGTGCGAGGATAGGGGGAGAGAAGGGGGCTTACGGGACTTTCGCGGAGTGGTTAGGGCTAGGAAAGCGGAAATCATTTGACATGTAAATAATATATATATATATATATATATATATATATATATTAAAAAAACACAAAACACAAAGCCATAATATATATGCAAAGGAACTATGGTGTAAGAAAGAAAGAAAAAATAAAGTTAAAAATAAAAATACAAACATAAAAAGATAATTTAATAAGCCTAGATGAGATATCAAGGGAGAAATCTTAAAAGAGGGATTGAATTTGTTCTATGTTGGTCATCTGTTGCTGGATACATGGCTTTAATCCCAGCACTTGGGAGGCAGATGCAGGAGAATTTCTGAGTTCAAGGCCAAACTGGTCTACTGCGTGAGTTCCAGTACATCCAGGGCTTCACAGAGAAACCCTGTCTCGAAAAAACAAAAACATAACAAAACAAAAACACTGTAAAAGATGAAACCCATATACAACACCGGGTAAACAAAAGGCTGAGACTAGATAGCTCATGAACCTAGGGGAAAACCAAACATCTCTGTTCTACTAAAGGACTGAACAATAAAATGGCTCCTGATGACATTCTGTTATACTCATAGATCAGTGCCTTACTCAGCTATCATCAGAGAAGCTTCCTCCTTCAGTGGATTGCAAATTGGTACCAAGCCAGGGACCCGCGGGCAGACAATATGTGGAGAGCGGAGACCTTGGAACGCTCAGTCCTAAATTGTATGTATCCATCAAATTCTTCCTTTTGGGCCTCACATCTTCTACTGTTTACCTGGGCTTTGGAATCATGGTCGAAAATGAGATGAGCATTCACTTCTCTTTACATCATACCATGAGCACTGCTTTATGATCCCATAAATCCCAGCCTCTATTTGCTCTCTTATTTACCTATGTGAGTAAAAGCGTATCATTTCCTCAGTAGCTATAGCATAACATTTGTGTAAGGGAAAGAGTAGAGAGAACATTTGTCTGCCCTTGTTGATGATAGAAAAAGTGAGGCTGACTACATGAGATTATCCGTTTAAAGTATATGAAGAATAGTTTTCCACCATTCCCAGACAACCACAGGTGTTGAAGAAACTCTTCATTGGGCAACTCTTGGTAGACTGATGAAAAGAATTCTTACTAGAATTCTTCTATGCAGGCTTTGCCCTACACATACACATATTACTTTGTTTCACCTGTCTATTTATAGTTTATCCTCGCTGCCAGGTGACTGTATTTACAATGGCAAGATGAGAGCCCAAGACAGTTGGTTTCTTGAACTGACATTATGAGTAGTTAGTTTATCATTTCTCTGTCTTGCCCAAATCTCTTCAAAAAATATCATCTAAAAATGTCAGCATCTATTTCTCCACATAGTAATATTAGAAAATACCTCTGTGACTAATGTTTATGTAAGTTCCCTAATTATCTATATTTTCACATGAGAAAATAAAGTCTTAATGTTACCAAGATTAGAAACATGGATGTCTGGTATCTTTTGTCTTAAAATATATTTCAATTATGTGGGGATTGAAAAGTTCTGCAGAATTCTTTCTTATAGTGTTTGAAGTAAAGCAATTTAAATATATATTATAAAAGGATAATCCCATTTTATCTTTAGTTGTGCTATCTTTAAATCAAAATCATACCAAATAAATTAACTCAGTTGGCCTAACTGAAAATAAGATGCATACTCCAAGAAGGATCTCACAGGTCCAGATAGCTTTCTGCTGTTGCTGTTCATTAACTGGGGCTGGATGGATAGGGGACAGCTTGGAAATGAACAGAGGACCTCACATAGGCTAAGAATTTGTTCTGCCACAGAGATTAACATGTATCTATCTCTAACAGATAGCCATTGACATATCTAGAGATATGCTTCTAGGAAGTATATAGAATAGAACAAGCCATTTTAAAATATATTTATTTCCTGGCATGGGGAAATCACTCGATATCATGACAGTAGTCATGGAGGATTTTGATTTTGAAAAAAATGTGGACAGGATTGGATGTGATAGCAAAGAAAACTGAGGCAGGATTATGTGACTGTTATGCTTGGGGAGAAGAGTCTAGTAGTGGCTGTCCTCTGAGAGATTCCACCTAGAAGCTGACTTGGACAGATACAGACACCATAGCCAAACAGTGGATGTAGCTTGGCTATACATATAGAAGAACAGGAGAAGGGATTGTAAGCTCCAGACTGGATAAGAACTCCACAGGGAGACCAACAGAACCAGCTAACATGGACTCTTCCGGTTCTCAGACATTGAACCACCAAACAAAGAACATACACAGGCTGGTACTAGGCCTCCCAGCGAATACTTAGCAGATTTGCAGCTTGATTTTCATGTGGGTCCTGAACAACTGAGTGTGTGTGTGTGTGTTTGTGTGTATGTGTGCGTGTGTGTGTGTGTGTGTGTGTGTGTGTGTGTGTGTGTGTGTGTGTGTACTATCCCAAAAACTGTTGCCTATCCATGAGATATGTTCCTCTAGCTGGGTTGTCTTGTCTAAACTCAGAGGTAGAGGAAGCACCTAGCCTCACAGTGACTTGACGTGTCAGGGTGGGGGGGATACCCATGGTTCCCACACCTGTTGAGAGTAGAAGGAGAGGGGGAGAGGAAGGAAGAATTATGGAAAGGGGATGACCTGGTAGGAGGCAGTGAGTGGGAAGTAAAGTGAATCAGTAAATTAATTAATTATGTAATTAATTAATTAAAAAGTGACTCATAATATCCCTGAAAGAACTGGTGTATACTGGGCTTCTCTAATCTCATCAATTAATCTAATTTAATCTCAGTTACCACCACCATCTGTCATAATGTCGAAGAGAAAACTTTCCTTGATGTGGGGTAAAAATTACTTATCTGTGGGTATAAGGACATGTGTTTATAGATTCTCATTAGGAATTATGCTGGTTTAGTAAATTAGTGGTTATAGATTCTTTTCGAATAACCATGATTTCACTAGCACCAAGTATCATGTAGGTTTCTAGAACAAAGTATAATATCTCTCTTGTTGAGTGGAACTTAAGCCCAATTAGAGAGCCTCTGGATATTATAAAAATATGTGTGCCACTATTTTACTCATAGTGTTAATATGGTGGCGATCAAGGTGGTTTATATACATAATAGCAGGCTGGAACTCATTTTGTCTCTCTCATTTAGAAGTTTGTATGGGGACTTCTTGTATCATTAAAGGTAATCCACAGAGCAAGGGCATTCAAGTCAGTTCCAGTTCAGAGGCCTTTGGATCCTGTTTCTGAAGTATATGGCGTCTTCAGCAATAAGGACTTATTGTCATCTCTTGGGGAAAACTCAGGGGAACAGCAGTCAGCTGTATGCTTTGAGAATCTCTTATATTGTCCTGGACAACGACTCAAGAAAGGACTCTAATATCTGGTATTATACAAGTAGGTTCTATGCTACTGAGTTGGCAAAATGGATAAGGTAATACTCACTCAACTGAATGAAGTACCTGAGTTTAGTCCCTAGGATGCCCATGAGAGTAAAGAACTGATTTCTCTAAAGAACTGATTTCTATTGGTTTTCCTCTGACCTTTATATTTATGCCATGGATTTCACATGTGAGGACACATGTATGTTTATGGATACACACACACACACACACATACACACATACACACACACATACACACACAAATGAAAATTTAAAAATAAAAAATAGGTTATTTGAAGATCAAAAGTTGTCATTGAAAAATTCAATTTGTCTAATTTTTTGATAATTTAGAAACCTAGTATCTTACTTGAAAAATATAAGTCAAACTGCTAGTATCTTACTTGAAAAATATAGGTCAAACTGAAATTAGTTTAAAAATTTATAAATAGAACTCATGCACTCAGGTTTACATTTTGAGCCTGTTTGTAAAGGGTAGGATGCCAATGGTAATGCAATTTTCTCTTCAATTTTGCTATTTTTTTCCTTCATGATCATTGAATTTCCTCTTGTTTTGTGGCCTGACATAAAAATGTCTCCATATATGTGTTTGTTTCTCAACCTTTTATTAATTCCCTGTATTTGACAATTCTAATTAGTAAAATTACCATTGGCCTCCTACCCTTTCCCCCAAGGTTTATAGACTGCTAATAGTCAGTGAGGAAGATTGATTTGTATTTTTAGTCAATCAATTCTCAACCATCAATATTTGCTCATCTTTTCATAAATAAACTGTCACACATGCTTCTTTAAATGATCTAATTAAACTCAATCTCTCATCAAGGTGGACTTGAGTTGAATCAGTCTTTTAGGATTCATCATTGATATCTTATCCGTAGCAAATAGACATTTGTTCTTTTCCCTGTTAAAAGTTGATATAACACTTGCTTCCTAAATATGAGACATAACAAAAGAAAAGGTGAGTTTAGAAGCATTTACATTGTTTCTGCTGTGGATGATGAACATGCCACTGAAGCAGAGCTCTCTTGGGCTAGTGTCCGTAAAAGCAATCTTGATATGACTGTCTTCCATGCCGCACGGTCTAGCATTCATTCTTGACATAATAGCTGTTGCATAGCCCTTGCTATGCATTAAAAAAAGCATGAAACAAGATGTTGGATCTGATGATGGAGTGTCCATAAGGAAAATTCAGATTATCTTCTTCTATGTAACATAGAGTGCTTTTTTGAAGAACGCATCCCATCTAGTGAGAATGGGGCCAAGCCCAAATGGCTGATAGACTGGTGGAAGTATTACAGAATGGAAAGGAATACATATGGAACAAAGCTCTAAGCAGGACATGGTACCAACTGTAAACCATTGTTGGTGGCAATGAGGCATGGTACAGAAGCTGTTGCATCTGATGAGAAGGAAGGGTGAAAGTGCTATAATTTATGGATTGCCAGGGTGAAAAATAAAAGAAAGAGCTGTTGTTATTGGCCTGCTATTTTTTATAACTAGAGTCAGATGGAGAAGTAAAAGAGAATACAAACTAATCTCTGCTAAATATCCCCCTGCTGTGTTACCAAACTTTGGAAGCCATGAGAAGAATCAGATAGTGAGAAGAATGAGGTAAAACTGGTAGAATTAGCTCTCAAGTCTGAACTTTGAAGTAATGGAAGGGAAATTCTATGGGTAAACATTAAGATGGGGATCTTTATAATCAGTTCTTTATTGTTGTAATTGAAAAAGAGCCTTTATAGAATGAAAGCATCTTTTATGGCAGTTTTAATTTGCATTTCCTTGATGATTAAGGATATTAAATATTTATTGCTTTAATGTTTACCGGTTACTTGTATTGCATGTTTTCAGAAGTCTTCATTTAGTTAAATGCTCAATTTTTAAAATGGGTTGGTTGTTTTCTTGATGCGGTTTATCTGTGCTCTTTATATATTCTAGCTATTTACCCTTGGTCTTTATTGGCTCTCAAGTGAATATTTTTTTCTCATTATGTAGTCTTTTTCACTTAGTGATGTTGTCCTTTGTTGTACAGAAATGTTGTAATTTCATAAGGTCCTATTTATTAATTGCTAGTAGCAATACCTATACTGTTCAGAAGCTTTTGATGTTGAGATTTTATTCACAGTGAGAGATAGAACAGATTTTCATGCTTTTACATGTACCTATCCAGTGTGACCAGTGCCATTTTTTGAAGATGCTTTTTATTCTTTAATGAATATTGTTGGCTTATCCATCAAAATTAATTGGCTATGAGAGTGTAGATTTTTATGTGGTTCTAATTAATATTCCATTGATAAGTTAAGTTCAGTAGTCAAAGAGTTATTTGCAATTCTTAGCTTCTGGGAGAGGGTCAATCATTCTAAGAATATATCTCCTGATAATCCTATCATGTTACAGTGGAAGGCCACTTTTCAACAAAGATTTGGGCAGACACATTGACCTTTGTGAAGAGCAAAACTAAATACTTACAGAAGACATAAAGTTGATTTGGAAGGGAAATGGGTGCATTCCAAGAAGATTAGAGTACAGGCTAGCAAATGTGATTTAAACATGTACATAATTATCAAAGAAATGATTCTGGTCATAATGATGCAGAAACATATGTCTGCATGGAATTAGTGTCAATACTGTACAGCAAGGAAGCCAAATAATGTTCATATTCATCTCTACTTAAGAAAGGGATGTGCATAACCTTAAGACACTTGAGGGAAAACAGTCCATGATGGACTGGCTTGTAAGAGCCATTAAAGTCACTTGGTTATGATGTGCTAAGAACTGGATGACAATGAAGGGTGAAAAGATATTTTTGAGGAAATTGGACATGATACAGGCAGCATTTATATCCATTCACAGGAAAGTTAAATGAGTTGATTCAGAACAAATCTTGAAACTGGTTTGGGATTCTAATGACTTGCCTGAGCCCTGTGCTGAGACCTATTTCCAAGGTCTTTGGCAGATCTGAATGATTTAGTCTGGAATATAAAGTGAATTTGCAAAGGGTCAAAACAATCAAAAGGGTATAAGAAAGAGATAAAGGAGACAAAGAGCTTGACTGAGACACTTGAAACCAAATATGGTCAAGATTTGTGTAGAGCCAGAATTTCCAAGAAAAGTAAATCGACTGAGTCAAATTTAGTGTTATGAGCTTCTGAAAGGTTTTTAACCTGAGAAAAATATTAAAGAAGTTATAAATGACAAAGCAGCTAAGGTTAAAAGGGCACAAATTGTCTAGGATTGCAGAGTTACATACCAGTAATCTACCCAGAGCAATCTGTGTACATTTCTTTCTTGCAAGGAAGTATACTGGCTGTGCAAGTTGTTAACTCAGCCATCTGCTAATCTCTGTAGAAGCACGTGAGCAATGGAAAGGTAACAGAAACCTCCTCCCTAGAGATTGTTAAAATGGTGGTCCTGTGACTGCATTCAGTTCCTTTCAAGCTGTGACAAGGAAGTACATCATGGTAGAAGAGGTTGGTGGAAGAATGTTGTTTAACATTGAAAGACCAGGAGACAGAGGAAGGAAGGTGCTAAGAGTCATAGTCCATAACTCAAGGTCAGACTCAGTGACCTAGACCTCCAACCAGGCCTTTACTTCCTGGAGTTTCCACCACTTTCCAAGACTGGCATCAGCTGGGGAACCAAGCCTTCAATATGTGAGGCTTTCAAGAACATTTAAGAACCAAAAAACATAAAACCGAATTATATGCCTCCCTCAATCATACACAGAAATCTCAGAACCAGAATCTCAGACTGAGACAATTTATTAGAGGTACAGTTTGAATAGAGGAGACTAATTTTGTGATCAGTAAGGTGATCTTTGGTCTATACCACCATTTTCAACCTACGAGATGAAATTCATTAGTCATGGTAAGAAAACAGGCACCTATGAACCAAAGAAATTCTTATAACATTTTTAGGCTCAGAATACATTCATTCCTCTAAGACTTAATCAGTAACAACCAAACATCACCCAGAAAACTTTCATCCCTTCTGTGACATTTTGTTTTGGTGGTTCTAACAATCCAAATTCAGATATCGGGATGCTTGACTTTGGACCAGATGGATACAGTCTTAGCAAAAGTCCAGTACACAATATACTCATTAAGTTATATTTTCCATTATTGTTATTAAAACATAAACATTTTTATGATATGAAATGAAGTTTTTCAAATTGTAATTCCACAATTAAGTATAATTTTCTTATTAATACTTACAATAAGTCAAAGACTGTTAAAAACATAAATGTTTTTATTATTAGACATGTATTTTTCAAATGATAATTCTAAAATATAATTTCCCATTAATGTTTAAAACAAGTCAAAGGCTGTGACCTGAAAAATACTCTCTTAAAATAATAATTACACATTAAAAGGGACCTAAGAGGTAAGTACTCTATTATTTATCTTTCTTTTATCAAAGATCATAGAAATTACGTAATTGTATCTACATTAAAAGCACTTTAGAGTCAAGCTGGCTTTCAAAAATCTATCCAGATATTGTTTCAGAATTGTTTTAAATCATTTCTTTATAACTATGTTTGGTTTGTATCTCAAAGCTGATGTATTCCTCATTGGGTGTTTTAATTCTTTTCTTCAAAATAAATTTACATTTCTTTATGTTCACATCAGAGGTGAAATCTTACCTGCTTCAGAGACTTATTATTTTATAGGAAATAGTTCTGTCTTTTCAGTGGGGAGACCACACCCAAAAGATGATTTTACATTTCAGAAAGGATTCAGGTTCCTTGAAATTTAACATACTGCCACAGTACTTTTTTTCTTCTTATTTTAAAAGCTTGGTATAACCAGGTATCCAGAGTGCTATGGCACTAAACTAAAGGTTTACAGCCCAACAAAATTCTAAGACAGCCTATTGCAATCCAGTTAGGGTGAGAATAATGATCTAGCTTATTTCACAGGCAACTGAGTTCAATAATGTGCTCAAACTAAGATCAGAAAGCTAAACCAAGAGATAAAATGAACAACTTGTATGGAGGCAAGCAGAATAATTAAGTACATCACAGAAATTGAAGGTACAGAGGAAATAGTGTGTAGAAACATCTTCTTTCTGTGCAATTCTAAGCATGTGGGGCACTCAAAAACATGTATAGAAAGAACCACACAGTAGGTTGAAGGATCGTGCATCACAGGATGAGCGGGAGGATTTGCATAAGCTAAAGATTTATCTCTTTGAAAATTCTGTTGCCTTGCTAGCTACACATAGCATCTGACTATTTACATAAAGACAGTCCATAAAAAGCAAACAGAAAAGCAGAAATATAATAAAATGGCAACTCTTTCATTTGTAAGGTCATTCTGGTCATGGTCCTCCTTTATCTTTGTGCCTCCTTTACCAAGCTTGGGAAGTACTGACCTTTTATTCGTACTATGAACTCCACAGAAATATCAAGACCTCATCCTAGTCACAGGAGAAATTTAAGAGCCTTGTGAGTCACTCAATATTTTCAATCGTGATTATTGATGTGACTATCAGCCCTGATTGGAGCAAGAAATATTTAAAAAGGCACCATCTTGTGCTAAAGCTGCCTCTCAGGCTAGCCCCAGTATAGGGACTGCCCTTCTTAAGGTTCTCCTCTTGTGGATTCTGCTCACATTCCCAGCCCAGGTAAATTCAAACTTGAGGCTTGTAGTTTATCAATCAGATTTATGTTAGTAAATTCTCCACCCACAAATGTCCACACAATGAACTCAAAACCCAACTGAAATAAACACAAGCTACACAATTAGATGGGACAAACACACCCCACTAAATATTTAGTTATCTATCTAAGAAATTCCCAGTACTTATGGCTCTCAGGACTGTGTGGTTCTGGCTACTCTTCCTCTCCTACAAGCTCCATCTTGTCTGTTCTTCTCCTTCCCTTCTTCTCTCTCTGGCCCTCCTCTCCTCATCTCTAAAATTCTCAGCCCGCCTTCCTTTTCCACTGCCTAATCACAGACTATCACTTTATCATGTGCTGCCCTCACCTGCATATGACAACAATTCACATTTCTGCCTTTCTGTCCAGTCAAAAGACTCATATCTTAGATATAATTTGAGCACAACTAACACCATTTGGTAATTTATAAAGTGTCAGATAGACCTAATATCCAGTCCATCATTTTTGACAATTAAATAGAACACTCTTATCTATCCTAACTTTAAAAAAGGCTTAGAAATGTATATGTTATGTCTTTCTTTTAGCTGGTATATTATCTGAAAACTATCTTCTTAAACATATTCTCTCAATGTTAAATAGCCTGGGTTGGCTATGAGATAATAACTAGTCTTCAGTCCCATCAGATATCCAAGAAATTCCAATGTTTTCTAAAAATATAGGATGCTTAACACAGCTTTTAGAACTGAGGCTATTTATGAAGACAGCTGCTACCTATACAGCCTCTGTATGTCAGGAAGTTGGAGCATCAATCTTCATCCTTCTGGCCCAGAATCATTTGACTGACCCTTGTAAGGACTGATGAGACTGACTTGGCAATGATCTATTTTGCATAGTGTGTCCTTATTTTGGACAGTAATTTTTCTTTAGATTAATAGGCAACTTCTGCCAAGTGGCTACTGAGCTACAATGTACTACAGCATCTGGAGGTAGAGATGTTCAATTTCTTCTTTAAATCCACAAAAGGGGAGCTGTTAGGAGCAGATATGTCTCAAGAACAAAAGAATAATTAACATTAAATGTCACATGCTGTGGATTTTGATGTTTTTAAAATCCGACTATCTATGCAAAGTGACCTGGACTGTTGTCTATTAACTACTTTCAGCTATTTCTAATTAGATTATCTAAAAATATCCTAACAATAACTCAGAGCCATGAATTTGCTTAACTCACAGGTTTAAATATCTCTGATCAGTTTGTAATGGCAGTTACAAGCCTTGTACTTTTAAAATTTTTGTATCAATAGAAAAAAATTGTACCAATGAAAACCTTGATTTATATGAAAATAAATTTTGTACTAAAATAAAAAATTATTATTTTAATTTAGTAACTATTGTAAAGATTTCTACTAAATGAGATTATGGCTATATAATTAATTTTAGTTCTTATTTTGACTGACCCTTGTAATAGCCTCAGTTCTAAAAGCTGTGTTAAGCACCCTATATTTTTAGAAAACATTGGAATTTCATGGATATCTGATGGGACTGAAGACTAGTTATTATCTCATAGCCAACCCCTGCCTGTTTTTATTATGACCATTTCAACATTCTCCAGAAGGACAACTAAAATCACCATCTCTAGACCTCCAAGGCCAGGGAACTGGGGTGATGACTCTTCATAACTTCTTCAAGCTGAATATAAGCATTAAGATATCTTTGAAGGGAGAAGGGCAGGGAAAATGGGGAAGTTGGTTGGCCAAAAAAACGATTTTAGTCTGATATCTGTGTCCTGACTGGTTCCAGCTGAAAATCCAAGAGATCAGGAGTTCAAAGTGAGCCAGTTTAGCATGTCTGACAATGAGACTCATTAAAGCTGTTTATTCTGTTAATATATAATTCTCAAAACAAAATTTTAGCATCATCAAGATAACTTTTTTGCTTGATTCTCTGGAATCTAGTCCCTTGAGGGTCTCCCTTCATCATATCTGATCTATATAACTCTAGAAGGTATATAGACACTATCACCTGTTCTAAAAATGCAAAGACAAAACCTTTCTCCCAAAATAGCATATCCTTCAGCTGGCAACCAGGAAAACTTGTATTCTAACTTCGCTTCCAAAGGAATAATACAACAACCAAAAAACTAATTATTTTGAAAATCTGTATTCTCTCCTTCTAACTACAAAAACAATTTAACCACACTTCTACTAATAACGGTTAATTAAAATCAGGCAGCTAGTCAAAGCAGGATTTTATCCCCAAATTCCTGGAGCCCAGATACAACGAACAAGAGTTTCCTGTAGACTTTATTATACCATCTATCTGTTATCCTCTCTACCTAGAGCCAGCGACTTCTATTTATTATAATATCTATCTGTTATGCTCTCTACCTGGAGCCACAGACTTCTATTTATTAATCTCGGTTATACCATCTATTTGTTATGTTCTCTACCTGGAGCCACAGGAATATATTTTTTAATAACTGTTCATAGCAGGCAAGTATAATTGTTCTCTACTTAGGAGTCAATACATTTTCCCTATTTTAATTTTGAACTGTGGACAAAATTCTGCAAGTGGATAAAATCTGTATATAAATCTATCTTTCTTCTTCTTCTTCCTCTTCCTCCCCTTCCTCTTCCTCCCCTTCCTCTTCCTCTTCTTCTTCCTCCTCCTCTTCCTCTTCTTCCTCCTCCTCCTTCTTATTCTTCTTTTTCTTCCTTTTCTTCTTTTCATTTATTTTTTTACACTTCAGATTTTATTTATCCTGTCCCTGTCCACCCTCCAACTGTTTTACATCCTATACCTCCTCCCCACACCCCTGTGTCCATATGGATGTCCCCACACCCTTCTTCCCACCCCACCTGACCTCTAAACTTCCTGGGGCCTCCCATTTCTTGAGGGTTAGGTACATTATCTTTGATTGAACACAGACCGGGCAGTCCTCTGCTGTATATGTAGTTAAAAGGCCCAAGTGAGGATGCCTCAGTCCCACAGGGGAGGGAGAAGAAAGCAATCACAAGTGGTGAGGGAGAGAGGGACCTGGGAGGGAAAGTAGACAGGGTGTGGAGAGAGAGGGGAACCTGCTCTGGTTTTGGGTGAAGAAAAGGACTGAAGCCCTGGAAGCCCTCAGAAATAATGGAAACTGGCAACTTTGAGAGATAGAAGGTTGGGGAAACCCTCCAGAATGCACCAGAGACCTGGGAGGTAAAAGACTCTCAGGACTCAAAGGGAGGGACCTTAGAGGAAATGCCTGGAACTTATACAGCTCACCTCCAATAGGAAGACAGGGCATCAAATGAGGGAGGCTGTTGCCATCCCACAGTAAAAACTCTGACCCATAATTGTCTCTGTCTGAAAGAACTACCGTGATGGAAATGGAGAGGAGCCTGAGGAAAAGAGGGTCCAGCAACAGGCCCAAAGTTATATAAATCCATCTTAAAAGCAAATAATCCCAATTTTCTAAATTCACAGTTTAATAAATATCTTCCCCCAAAAGAAGGGGGGACGGAAGAGGGCTTATGGGACTTGCAGGGAGTGGAGACCCAGAAAAGGGGAAATCATTTGCAATGTAAATAAAAAAATAATTAAATAAAAATAAAAAAATTAAAAAAAAAAGAAATTAAATGACAGAGTGATCAAGTTTTCTGAAAAAAAAAAAGAAGAAGAAGAAGGCAGCTTCTATTCTCTGGCTTTCTGACTCAGAGCAGCCCTCTTGTCTTTTTCCATAGCAGGGGACCTCAGAGCCCACTCTCTTTGTTTTAAGGTTCCAGTGTTAGAATCATGTGACTTCACTCAGCTCTGCTCACCAAACCTCTAAATTTCTAACCAAATTTCTAACTAATAGGCTCAGAATCTTAAATTTGTAGTTGATTCTTGTCTGTCACATTGAATATCATCTGTAGCAGGAAACATGTGCTGTGGCTAGCCCTGGCACTGTTTGTATTTTGATACTAATTCAGCTTCCCCAAGAGGGGGTGCCTGGGACAAGTAGTGAATCACGTACTCAGAACTTCATGTGACCCTCCTAATGAATAAAGAAACCAATCACTGGGCGTCTAGGCGAGACTTCCATGTTGAAGAAGAGGACAGAAAGAGAGGAGAGAGAGGGGCAGAAGAACAAGAGATGGAGGTGAAGATACAGATAGTAAAGACCCTGATTCAGGTAGTGGAACTATTTGGATCTGCTACCAGAAGATTTAACTGAACATGGTTTATAAATTATAATATTAACTAAATACTCCCAGAGATTGAGTTACCATTGATTCTAAACTAGGTTTATGTGGTGTTTTCCTTCACCACTCGACTCGACTGGGTTCCACAGAGAAAGGTATGGTGGCAAACTGAGAGTTTGCAAGAAGTACACCCCAAAATGCTGTAGATAGTTGGAAGCATGGGCTGGGTGTGGTAGTGACCCGCCAATGGTAACTTAGGGAGTTGGGTGGCCAGATTTGGGAGCTGTGTATCAGAGTCTCCAGGAGATAAGAACAGACCAGCCATGTGAGCCAGTGCCTGGCCAGCCAGCCCGCCAAGGCCTGCTGGCATAGCTCAGATTGTTTTTAGTTTTTTTTTCTATTATTGTCTTGTTTTTATTTCTTTTCTTTTTTCTTTTATATAGTCTTCATTTACATTTCAAATACTAAAACCTTTCCTAGTTTCCCCCTCCCTGAAAACCCCCAACCTCTCCTCCCAGCCCCTGCCTCCAAGCTTTTTTGAAATATTTTCTGCTACATTCAATTACTGTTTTCTGCCTTAATTCTACTGGTTTTCACCTGTGCTTTGTCATTACTAGTTCAGGCACATATATTGATTTCTAGTTTAAGTAGTTCCACCAGTTTTAGAAGCCTAATATGCCATTGCCAGTCCTCAAAGAAGGCCCACATCTAAAAAGCCAAATACATGAGTAGGCTCTGGCTTCTCCTGGGATTCTAAAGCACTAAGCCATGGCTCTGTGTCCAACCAGAGGCACCTTTTGCTCAAAATGGTAGTTCCTGTTAAAACAAGGACATGTATGTGTTGAGCAGATCCCCAACCTGAAGTACTGCCCGCCCCAACTCCCCAACAGCTCTCTCTGGACTAGAGTGGGAGAACCTGTGCTGCGACTTTACGGCACCTCCTGATTTGTGATATGAACCACTACCTGGTTCCTCCATGCTCTTTATCAGAAATGGTGTATTGATTTGAATTGTGTCATATGAAACTGCATGCCATTCCTGAAAGGTTATAACAATTAGGTCATTCCTTTGCCATGGGTGTTTGATTCAGAGAGACATCTCAGGAACAGCTTTGTGTGGCTGCTCTCCGAAAGGCTTCTCTGTCTGTCAGTCTTATTCTGTGCCCATTTTTGTCTCTCTGTCTCTGTTTCTCTGTGTCTCTATTTGTCTCTATGTCTGCTGTTGTCTTTCTTAGGTGTCTGTCTCTGTCTCTCTCTGTCTCTGTCTCTCTCTCTCTCCTCTCACTCTTAATGAAGCTTCTCCCCAGTCTTTAAAAATATTCTCCTTCCTTCATTTAAAGGTCCCATCACATTTATATTTTCTATATAGTTACCATTTCTGTCTAATGTTTTCCCTCCCAGTCATGGTCTTGAGGTACTATCATTCTAGTATATCTCAAACCAGAGGGGAAGTATGAATGATGCGTCAGTTTTCTTTCTGAACTTTCTGGGTGGTGTTAGTCTGTTAGCCCCTCTGAGGCTAGATAGTGTGAGGAGTTCTCTCATCCTTTACATTATACTGGCTATACTAGGAACTGGCTTCATGGGAATGCTTTTATCTTTACCCAGGTCTCTGTTCCAGCAAGGGATCTCTCCTGGTGATATGCTCTGTATTGCAGAACTTTCTTTGTCATTGGTGCTTTGTAAGCCTGAACCACTAAATCAATACTGTCCTCAGATTCTAGAGAGCTGTCTGGCAGTGGTGACACACACCTTTAATCCCAGCACTTGGGAGGAAGAGGCAGAAGGATTTCTGAGTTCGAGGCTGACCTAATCGACAGAGTGAGTTCCAGGACAGCAAGGGCTACGCAGGGAAACCCTGTCTCAAAAAATCAAATAAACAAACAAACAAGCAAAAAAACAAACAAAACAAAAAACCAAAAAACCAAAAATACAGTTTCTAGAGAGCCTTAAATTTGAAGAGTGTAAGTTGTACTAACACTGCATGAATAGCACATTTCGTCCTTAACACTTGCTGATGATAACACTCTATATGCAGGAGGAATGATGTAGTTTCCATTTATAGAAATGAATGATTCTCTATAGCCACCAGACATGGTCCCCGACATAGGTAAAACCATAGTAAGAAGCATGTCCAATTCACAGTGGCTTCAAACAAGAATTATCAAATAAATAAAAGATTGACTTCTTCCCATTTCTTATATCTATATTGGGATGGTAAAGACTTGTTTAATGTCACTCTTGTTCCCAATCTCTCAAGAGCAGCCATTATCTGAAATATTCCCTAGCTCTTTGTGACATAAGAAAAGAGAAATTACTCCCAGGCTTAACACAGGCATTATTTATTTAGTCAGGAAGTGGCATACATATTTCTGTTTGAAATTTACCAGAATTAGATACTGACCTCAACTGAGCTCAAAGCAAACTCAAAAATGCAAATGATCAGATGCTTTTAATGGGGGAGACCTAGAAATGCTGTCATATATATCACTAGAAATTTTTGCAGTGACCATGTTTGCTATGAGCACACAGTCTTGCCTGTCCTAATGTCAAGAAATATGGGAAAAGAGACAGGAAAGGAAGGAAAATAAACTCTAGTGTTCACAAACTGAAATATAACAGAAAACTGCTGAGGTGGTGGCAGAGGCAAGAAATAGAGACATAAGTGAGAACAGAGCAGTGACTCAAAGCTGAGTAAGTCACTGGAACAACTGACTACTGAAAGTACTCACAAGCATTGGCCTCTACTCCAAAGACCATCAGAATTTCTGTATATTTTGTAATTTTTAACTAGTTGCCAATAGCAAGAGTATACTAGAAGATTATCCTACAAAGAGAAGATAAATTATACCCTTTGCCTTCTGCTCATAAAACATGTTAGCAGGTTCTGCACCAAGACTGGAAGTGGGAAACATTGATGTCCCAAGTTTACAAGCCAAAATTGGTTTAGAGTTGGATACAGGCCAATCTTTCATTTCTAAACACAGGCTGAGGAATGCTGAATGGGAAGGGACTTTGTCACAATTTGTCTCAAGGCTGAGAACTTGGGACTGAACTGCTGGTTCCACTCAGTGTTAATGGATCACTGATTTCAATTTACCTTAGTGTAACCTGGCAAGGAAACTCTATGAGAAAACAAGTTGCACAGAATACCTATTGTTGAGGATATTGTACAGTGTGCTTAAGAGCCTTGTTTGATCATCATCATAAAATTCCCACTGGGAAACTTTTTAATTTCTGAATGAAACAATGATCCCAAGAGGGTGGGAAGCATATCATGCAGGCAGACATAGTGCTGGAGAAGGAACTGAAAGTTCTACATCTTGATCCAAATGCAGCCAGGAGACTATCTTCTTCAGGCAGCTAGGGGAGACTCTGGGTCTCACCGGCAGACTTCATCAAATATAGACATAGACATGTTTGAGACCCTCACAGCCCTGACTCTACAGTAACACAGTTCCTCTAACAAGAAAGAAGACAGCACAAAATGTTGTTGTCCAAGAATGTGTGGGTTTTCAGAAAAAGATTTAAGCACTCGTTATAATATAGTATTTATTCATTTTACATCCCAATTGCACCACTACTTCCTCCTTGTCCCGCCCTTACACTTCCCTCCTCCTTTCCCCTCTCCACTTCTCCTCAGAGAAAAGGAGCCCCACCCACCCATAGGAACCAACATCCCCTAGCACATCAAGTCGCAGTAGGATTAAGCTCTCCCTCTCCCTCTTCTTCTCCTGCTCCAACTGAGGTCAGACAAGGCAGCCCAGCTAGGGGAAAGGGACAAAATGTAACAGAGCCAGGGAGAGACCCCTGCCACAATTGTGAGAGAGCCCACATGAAGACCAAGCTACACATCTACTACTTATGTGTAGGGGACCTAGGCCAAACAATGAATGTTCCTTGGTCAAGAGTTCAGTCTCTGTGATCCCCATGGGCCAAGGTTAGTTGACTGTAGGTTTTCTTGTGATGTCCTTGACCACTCTGGCCTACTCAATCTTGTCCCCAACTCTTCCACAAGACTTCCTAATCTCTGCCTGATATTTGGCAGCGGGTCTCTGTATTTGTGTTCATCAGCTCCTGGTTGAAGGCTCTCCAGCAAGGGATGCTAGGTTCCTTTCTGAAAGCAGAGCAGAGTATCATTAATAGTGTAAATGATTGGCTCTCTTCCATGAGGTGGGTCTCAAGATGCTTGAATCTCACTCAGAAGAGGAAATAAAGTAGACATTAGAAGTGGACAGAGAGAAGGAAATAGATAGAGAAGGAAAACTGGGAAGGGAATAGGGATCAGGTGTGGGGAGGGGGAAAAGGACTCGGAGAGAGAACTGAAATCAGTGATGGAGCACCTCTGGGACAAGCTGAAGGCCTGTGATGGAAGAGGCTTCTGGCAAGCTATGGAAGAGACTTCAAGCAGCACAGGATAAGGACTCAGTATTTTAAATTTTTCTTAGCTTCAGTAATCTGAGAATTTTATAGCAGTCATTTCATGAAAAGAAAATAATATTTCTTTTGTTTCTATTAAGTCTGCACAGATCACTACTGTCAAATATCCTGGAAGCAGCATGTCCTCAAGGATGTCAAAGCTCAGTTCTGGATATCATGGTGTGTATGTGTGTGTGTGTGTGTGTGTGTGTGTGTGTGTGTGTGTGTGTGTGTGTGTGTTTAATGAGGTACACAAGCAATTTCAAAGAAAATAGTCATGTGGAGAGGTTGTATAAAATGTAGATGCTGTTATGGTTTAATTAGAGCATGGTATTTTAAAAAAAAGTCATTCTAATGTCAGTGTAAACTTGAACTAACATTCACTTGTTCCTAAACTAAACAACCAAGGGTACTAATAGATGATAAAGTTTTCTCGAAGCTAGTATATATACATTAAGAGCTTTTATATCTGCTTAAAGGCATAAAGAAGTAAGAGCGTTCAATCTGAAGAGGAGTGGTATGATGCATTATTGTGAAAAATGTTTAATAACACTCTCACTAGAAGAACATGCCAAAAAATATTCAATGCAGAAAAAATTAATTATAAACCAATTTTTGATTACATGAAAAATACAAAGAGAATCTGAGAATAAATGTTATTGTCTACAAAACTATAAGAGCCTCTCTTGAGAAAAGTCAGGGGCAATGCACCAATTGGTTATCCTGTCATTTTATTGGGATTTCTATATTGCACCATTATTCATGTGACTATTTTGAGGTTATATGCTTCCTTTTTTTAATTTTTTTATTCGATATAATTTATTTACATTTCAAATGATTTCCCTTTTCTAGCCCCCCCACTCCCCGAAAGTCCCGTAAGCCCCCTTCTCTTCCCCTGTCCTCCCACCCACCCCTTCCCACTTCCCCGTTCTGGTTTTGCCGAATACTGTTTCACTGAGTCTTTCCAGAACCAGGGGCCACTCCTCCTTTCTTCTTGTACCTCATTTGATGTGTGGATTATGTTTTGGGTATTCCAGTTTTCTAGGTTAATATCCACTTATTAGTGAGTGCATACCATGATTCACCTTTTGAGTCTGGGTTACCTCACTTAGTATGATGTTCTCTAGCTCCATCCATTTGCCTAAGAATTTCATGAATTCATTGTTTCTAATGGCTGAATAGTACTCCATTGTGTAGATATACCACATTTTTTGTATCCACTCTTCTGTTGAGGGATACCTGGGTTCTTTCCAGCATCTGGCAATTATAAATAGGGCTGCTATGAACATAGTAGAGCATGTATCCTTATTACATGGTGGGGAGTCTTCTGGGTATATGCCCAGGAGTGGAATAGCAGGATCTTCTGGAAGTGAGGTGCCCAGTTTTCGGAGGAACCGCCAGCCTGCTTTCGGTTATATGCTTCCTTTTTTGAGACTAAGAGACTTTATGCTAGGTAGTAACATGATTGACTTCAGGGCCAGGTTGTTTGTTAACAACAACCTGTTGAAGATTCCCGCTTCAGCTCTCTAACACACCCTGGGTTGACATTCAGAGATGTTAAACAATTATACAGTGACCCTCATGTCAGAAATGTTGACAGTCAAATATTGACTGAATAATCTTACAAGTCAGAGAACCTCAGCTCTAGATATGGTTTCTGACTCTTGGTAGCAAGACATCCCATAAATCAATTACTTAAAAGTATCGTAATTAACACTTACTAACTAGTTTCTGTAGAAACTGGGATCATCTATAGACTCAAAAAGAGAATCAGTCCAAGCATTGATACTGAAAACTGAGTATGTTTGAAAGCATGAAATAAACAGAACTGACTTTGTGTCTTATGAGTCTTCAGAAAAACTAAGAACTAGAAATTTACACTCCTATCATTCTTAGGCAGTTATTTCATATTAAAATATTTCTGTACTTTTAGTTTTGATATAAAATTTTGATTTTAAAATATGATTTAGTGCTTGAGGGTTTAACTACATTCTTCTGTGTTAAAACAGTTTTTAAAATCAAATAAAATTATAATATCCAGAAAATTGCCATCTTCAAAAATAATTTTTCATTACTATCTATGGTATAAGAAAAGAATGATATTCCTAATACACATACACACACACACACACACACACACACACACACACACACACACACAATTTGATAAATGTACCAAGATAGAATATTTTATGAATAATGGTGTGCAACTTTGTTATAAGAAGATCAGCAAGTCAATTTTATATTCTTTTCTTATACTTCATTTTGTTATGATTTCTTCTATTTTTTTATGAAGTCAAAATAGTTTTATATAAGATCCAAGAAAAATTTAATGCTATTAACATGATCTGAAAAGTCCAAAAAATTTGAATACCTTGCTGTGTTTTATTGTAATTGTAATTACAACAGCTCACACAAAAATGAATTTCTGTAATCTTATTTCAAGAAAATCAATTTTTAAATTAAAGTTTTGTTTAGGTCACAGTAAGACTGAAGAATCTCTCAAATTATTTTCAGAAGGTTAAGCACATCATAACATTCTTTAAATGAAATGATTTTTTTCCTAGATGAAAACATGTTCTAAAATAATTACATTTGAGTAGCATTGGATTCTGCCAAATAAATTGACAGAGTCAAACTCTTGTATATTTAATAATGTGTGTATGTGTGTGTGTGTATTTATATTATCTAACCCTGGAAGTTAAGGTAGTGTAATGATTACTTTCAGAACTTAGAGGTATAAGATTTGAATCATTGTTCATTGGCTGCTCAAGGGCATGAACACCTGTGCTATTATCTAAAAGGTCAGATGAGACAGAAAAGGAATGTTAGGGGTGCAATGTCACAATTGCTCACAAAGAAAGTTTATTTCCAGCATTTTCAAAATAAGACTCATTCTGGAGCTCTCCCATCTCCTTCATTTACATGCCACATATGACCTAAGGATTGTTTCAAAGCATTGTCAGTGTTGTTGAAAAAAATTAAAGAAAAAATGGCTAAATCTGATAAGAACAAAAGAGTATTTCTTTCTAACAATCATACAAGATTGCTATTCTGAAAGCAGGTGTTCAGTGGCTTGGATCTGTGGAATTTAGTCTTACCTATGACTCACTGTTGAGTAATGTTGACCTATTCAATTTTAAAAATAGAACATTTTGAATAAGCTGGCCTATAGAGAAGTCAAACTAATAGCAACCATTAGTGACATAATTTTAAAGAATGTTTTTCTACTGCCTTTCCCAATTGTTGGAGAAAACAGGAAATACTGCACATTTCCATAGACCTTACCTTCTTTGTCCACTGCCTCATTATGTTTCTATGTCTCCTCCATTGTAAACATGTCTTTGTGTTTCTGGCTGCTTGGAAGATGGCAGGTTGGTTATTTTGACTATGAGCTTGCTTTCTCCTGAGATTTTCAGTGTGAAAGATGGCAAGGCTTCTTTCTACCTATAGGTAAGTACTAGCTAGACTGAACAGTTAAAATACCCCCTTTTTTTTGGAAATGCCTCAATGGTTTTCCAGTAGTTTTATTGACTGAATTTTATAACTTCATTTTTATCACAGAGAGAACCCTATCCTTTTTTCATATCAGGTTATCACAGTCTAATCAGAAGCCCAGACTGTGCAAATTGATAGAGCAATTTCAAGTTCATGTGAAATTAGCATCAATTATTTTACCACATTGAATACATCTGTCTTTTATTACTTTGGCTGAATCCATATTTAGTTATTTTTTGTCTTTCCCCCTTTGGGCATGATGGGTTACTACCCCTCTTGCAAAATGCTTATGTATCTAATGAATGGTAAACATTTGAATACCAACTCAACACATACGTTCTTCATGTCTTGTACACCTCTGGGATACTACTCTTCATTGTCAGTTTCATGAGGTTCAGAGTCACCACAGAAACATATATCTGGGTTTCTGCAGGAAAGTGTGTTTATCATAGCCAATTTCTACTGCCAACTTGACACTTAAAAATATTTGAGATTAGAGAAGCTCAAGTGAATAGTTGTCTTATCATGTGAACATTTGGTAGGTCTGTGAGACAATTTTTTAATTGTGTGTGTTTAATGATGTACACAAGCAATTTCTGTCTGCACAGCCATCAAAATGTACAAAGATTTAGTCTTCTCTTTTAAATACATAAAATTATTCAAAACAGCTTAACAATTCACAAAATACTTACACTACCATGTAGTCTGAGATCCTTCAGTTCTTGCCTGCACAATGTAAAATCAGGCTTTTTTTTATTAATTGGACCGATCAATTTGTTCATTTAAAGCACCTTGAAAATGACCCTTTTAGTTGCTATTGTTTTTGAGCATTTATATTATATCAGATATTCTAATGGTGTTTATGTAACTACACTTTATTATCTTAATAGTTATGCTAGATATTTTGTTGTTGATAATATCTTACAACAAATAAGAAAAATGAGAATAAATGTCTATATTCCTTGAATAAAGTAAATGTTGTAAATCTTAGATACAACAAAAAAAATGCTAAATCTGAAATTCAAGAATATGCGCTGACAACTCCTTGGCATTAATGAGTTCTGTGCAAGGTTTAGATTTTGTTTACCTCTCTTCTGACAGGATAAATGGAGAGGTTTCAACAATGGCTATTAACTGAACTAGAAAGAAAGAGGCTGCTATTCATCTGACTGTGGTAATACAAAGCTAGTCTGGAATTTAATAGGAAGCAGAATTTCCCCCACATCTGTAGTTTTAAAATATCACAGCAAGCTTCTTAAAATTGTTTGTGTTTCCTTGGCAATAGTACTTTGTAAGACTTTCCTCTTCTTATTTGCCTCTGAGGACACCTAGTTACTAAATTCTGCTCATCTTGTGACACATACAGTCCTACTCAATCCTGGATTCTCCCAACCACCTTATAGACAGCAACTAAGTCAACTTTTCAGAATCATTCAGGATGAGCCAAATTATATGAACCTGGACCTCTCCCATCACGTGGTGTCTAGATCATGGATTCTCAACTTGTGGGTCACAACCTCTTTGGGGAGTTGAACTAACCTTTCACAAGGATCATATATCAGATATCCTGCTCATCACATATTTACAATGCAATTCATAACAACAGTGCAAAATGTCAGTTATAATGTAGCAAAGAGAATAATTTTATGGTTGCAGATCATCACAGCATGAAGAACTTATTAAAGGCTTACAGTATTAGGAAGGTTGAAAACCACTGGTCTACAGTAGGGTCTTCAATTCATCAAAATATGAATCTCATTCTATAAGACTTTAGTCTTTCATTGATGATCTTAGGCTGATTAATAAACCTTTAACAATGCATAGTGAATTAATTAATTACTTATAGGTCAATTCCAGAAGAAGAAATACAAATAGTTATTAAACTTTTGAAAGGATAATCCATAGATTTTTAAATAAAATGCACATAACTTCATATACTACTTTCAATTATCAATTTGGTAAAAACATTGGATATTTTAAATAATTTTGGAAATAGAAGAAGCCATGTATACACTTATTTATGCTCATTTATATGGGATTTATATTGTATTTTCTGGAAGGATATTTGATTAAATATTTTCTTCTTCACAACTCTGTAGCAAATCATTGGAAAGAACTGAAGCACTGAATAGTTTTGCTGAAGTTTTTTTTCTAGTTGCACTTTCATAAGAAGGAAACCAGTGTTAGAGATGTCCCAGAGAGGTGTTTAGTTAGATAGATGATGGGATTGTATACATGTATTGATTACTTATATATTGCTTTTGCAGAAATATAGCCAAGAAACAAGTCAAAGAAATGAAGGTTGATTTTGACCTCAGGATGTAAAGTCTTGTGCATAAGACATGGAGGTGTTTATGCTGGCAACAGCCTATAGTAAGGAAATAGGAAGCATAAAAAGTAGCAGCAAATAGGAAGTATAAAAAAGTAGATTAGAACCATGCCAGGTATTACCATATCAACAACTTGTCAATATTGAACTATTTCCATGAGCTAAGCCCTACTTCCTGAAAGCACCACACCCTTCAAAACAGTAATATGATCCAGAAACAAGTGCTCAAATTGGTAGGATATGGAGGACATTCTAGATCAAGCCATAACAATGTGACTGATGGAAATCACCGCTATTAGAAACCTTTCAAAAGTTCATATTCAGTCATATCCTATGATAAACTTAAAAACACAATTTGATGAGTGATACATCTGAAGCATTGAAAATTCGTTGCAAATTTTAGATTAACATGTATATGTCTTGGAACATACAGACAATATATTAATCAACATATTTCTACATTTTGGATAGAGAATCCAAAGAATTCTTTTGTGTACTTGTATGCATTCTTTACCTGCTCCTTGCTAAAGCAAAACCTGAATAAGCAATGGAATCAGTCTGAAACCTGCAACTATACAATCATCATTTGGAGAAACTTACTTAATAGATATTTTCACCTTTTTAAATTGTGTTAAATGATATTAACTATTGCTAACAAAATCCATGTCATGGGCTTGATTAGTACCTTCATCTCACAAGTATGATGTTGTCAGAAAGCATTGTTTTCCTAGTCAAAAAGCCAGTAGTGGGGATTCTGAAACACTGGTCAGTGATGTTCTGACTCAGGCCCACAAAGGTTATCTATGCACTAGGCCACAATGCTCCTTCACATGCAGTAACTGAAATTTTCAGATGCCCAAAGGAGGCATGCCAAACATGGTGGTGAGCATATGCCAGGGCATTCTGTCCACATGCATACCTCCTTCATTAAAAAAAAAAAGTGAATTCAAAGTAGATCTTTTTACTTTCTTAATTTTGAGATTCTGCAAAACTCTTGGAATCTTGTGGCAGAAGTAGCGGCCTACCCATGTGAATTTCGTGATTTTATGTGTACTTGTATTTTTTTGGGAAGGTTCTCATTGCCAGGCAATATAGACTAAAGAGTTTGGGATAATTGGGCTAAGTATTAGCTCTATATTCTAAAATACTTCAGTCTTAAAAATGTGTTGTCCAATGTTTGAAACATGTTTATTGAAATTTTTTTCAAGAAAGAAAACAGAGACTTCCCCCCCCTTTTGCTCCCCTTTCCTATACCTACTGTTGAGCCAGAGTCAGGTAACTCTCACCTGGACCCCTGCGATCTCTCAGATATTGGGTCACCAACCAGACAGCATACACCAGCTGGTATGAAGCCCCCAACACATATAGAGAAGACTGCCATGTCTGGACTCAGTCAGAGAAGAGGCACCTAACCCCTGAAGAGACTGGAGGCCCCAGGGAGTGGGGGAGATCTGGTGGGGAGTGGGGTGGAGGGTGGGGACAGACAGGGAGAGGGGGTAGGCAGTATGGGATATAGAAAAGTCAGATGGTAGACTGAGAGGGTTAAACTGGAATGTATAAAAAACATTAAGTAAAATAAAAAAGTTGTTTCTTCACAAATAAAGATGAGCAGTGTGAGTGAACAGAGAAATCAGAGATACAGAACTTCTTGCTGGTTTGCAGTCTTCTAATGACTGCCAACCCAATCATAGCATCCAACCACAATGTTGCCTTTTTCTCTCCTGCTTCTGTGTATCTAAAAACATTAGTATTGATTGGAGATTGTAGTTAGAAAATATTGGATACATTTTTATGTTATTCCTACAGTGAGCTAAGGGCTCCAGGAGCCTCTATTACTCACTGGATATAAATATATATTGGTTCTAAAGTTACTTCTTTTTCTAAGCAAGTTCATGATAATGGTTAAATAAAGCTTATTTGAATGAACTTAATTACATTCACTCATGTGTTTTGTCATAGTAAATAGAAACACACATATCAAAATTGGTATTGCTATTTACAATAATATTATGCTGCAACCATGATTAAATGTCATAGTGTTGTTCTATACATGAAAAAAATTGTAAAATGAACATTGCTTAATAATCTTATTTCTTTACCCCTAAATACTACCATTATTTTAAAATATTTTTTCTTTGTAGGTTGAGTATACTTAATTGAATGACTGTATGTGCATAATATATTATTTTAAATGTAATTTTACATTGTAACTCTATTTAATCCTAAAGTTTCATTCAATTATAATCATAATTTTTACAACTTCACACTTAAATATTGTCAATCTCCCCATTCCATTTCTGGCACAAGAGCCTCTAACGTTCTGTAGAATCCATTTTTTTATATACAATATGTGATCATATCTTTTTCAAGTACAGCCTTGATAAAACATTAGGTACTTGTGAAATTTTTACAATTGTCCCTTTGTAGAGTCCAAAATGGACTAAATAAATTCCTTCTACCTTTCTCCTATACATTTGATTTAAAATATCCCCTTTTCTTTTAACAATAATAGTTACACATTTCTCAGACATCAAAGCGTCATCACCAAGTTGTTCACTGAAGCAGTCTATCTTCCTGAATGTAGCTAACTTAACTTCGTAACTTTACTGTTGACCTTGCAGATATCAGAATACACCCATATGGGAAATTTTAAATCTCTCCCTTATTTAGCAGTCAATATTTACAACAATTAGAAAACATGACAGGTTAATAACACTATAAAATAAATATAATTCTACTGATTTCTCAGTCAGATTTCCCAGTCATTGAAGTTAATGATAGGAAACAAAATAGCCAAATACCTTTAATTTTTCACAAGAGAATAAAAATGTAATATACCAAATATATTATATTTTTCTAATATTACTTAAGTATATAATAAATGTTAATTGTACATTTCTTAACTTGCAGATTATAGTGTCTTTGACTTCAAATAATTCATGCTGGTTTGGATGTCTTAGCCATGTCAAAAATTAGGTTAGAGATAAAGTACATAGAGAAATTTTGCAATAGAAATAGTTGTGACTCTCTTCTCTTGTCACTGACAATTTTAGATGACTTGTGGAACATAAGGAAGACTTGTTTCTTTAGAAACTATTAATTGTGAGACCATTTAGGCAGAAGCTTCTTATTCTGTTTTAATGGAGCAGCTGTTCAGAGAAGCATTCTAGTAAGAAGGAAGATTATAAAAGCAAGGGATGATAATAATGATTATGATAAAATCATAATAATAGAGAATAAATACTAATAAAACATTAAAAAGAAAGTATAAATGGAGGTCAAAAAATGTAATATTCTCCAAACTATTGTTTTTTGTCAAAGCAGTTACCTTTAACATTTCAAAAGACTATAAGGATCTACACATTGCTTTGTCATTTGAGAAATCTATTTCAGTTTGGGCCTATTTTCTACTAAAAATACTTTTAAAGGCAAAAAATATCAACTAGTCTTTCTTGTGATCCAGTGAAAATATACTACGTACAAACAATTTTATCACTCTCAAAAAGACATGATTTTACAACTTAAAATGAAGGACAATTTTACCCTTTAGAACTAATATTAAATGAGAGAGATAAGAGGGAGTTTATGGAAGAAAAATTAAAATTAATAATTGTTTCTGTTTCTATTCTCTGTGAGCTCAATTCCATCCCAGCCAGAGATCAAAGACCTGCACAGTGTCAGAGAACATAAAACAAGACTGTGAGATACAACTCAGAATTCTGTGTTGGATTAAGGATTTTGACTTACTAATGGAGTATGTGTGCATGTGTATGTATACATGTGCACAAGTGTGTTTTTGGATGTACATACCCATGCATTACAGTTTCTCTTCTCTCGTTTATTGAAGATAGACTCTTCACTCACATGATACACCCCAGTAATATTTTCCATTCTCTTTACTCCTCCCAGTACATCCTGACCTCCTTACCATTTGGATCTACTCCCTTTCTATTATTAGAAAGAAATTCTTTGAACTAATATCTAATATATACAAAGAACTCAAGAAGGTAGACCCCAGAGAATCAAATAACCCTATTAAAGAGTGGGGTACAGAGCTAAACAAAGAATTTTCTCATGAAGAACTTCGGATGGCTGAGAAGCACCTGAAATGTTCAACATCATTTATCATTAGGGAAATGAAAATTAAAACAACCCTGAGATTTCACCTCACACCAGTCAGAATGGCTAAGGTTAAAAACTCAGACAGCAGGTGTTGGCGAGGATGTGGAGAAAGAGGAACACTACTACACTGCTGGTGGGATTGCAAGATGGTACAACCACTCTGGAAATCAGTCTGGTGGTTACTCAGAAAACTGAACATGACACTTCTGGAGGACCCTGCTATACCTCTCCTGGGCATATACCCAGAGGATTCCCATGTAATAAGGACACATGCTCCACTATGTTCATAGCAGCCCTATTTATAATAGTCAGAAGCTGGAAAGAACCCAGATGTTCCTCAAAGGAGGAATTGATACAAAAATTGTGCTATATTTACACAATAGAGTACTATTCAGCCATTAGAAACAATGAATTCATGAAATTCTTAGACAAATGGATGGAGCTGGAGAACATCATGCTAAGTGAGGTAACCCAGTCTCAAGAGATCAATCATGGTATGCACTCACTGATAAGCAGATATTAGCCTAGAAACTTGGAATATCCAAGACATAATCCACATATTAAATGATGTCCAAGAGAAACGGAGGAGTGGCCCCTGGTTCTGGAAAGACTCAGTACAGCAGTACAGGGGAATACCAGGACAGGGAAGTGGGAAGGTGTGGATGGGGGAATAGAGGGAGGGAAGAGGGCTTATGGGACTTTTGGGGAGTGGGAAGCCAGAAAAGAGGAAATAATTTGAAATGTAAATAAAAAATATATCGAATAAATAAAAATAAAAAGAGGAGATAATAAACCGCAACAAAATAAAACATGTCATTCTGATGTAGAACAATACAAACAAATAAAAAGAAAAGAGCCCAGGAGGAAGCGTAAGAATCGGAGAGCCACTCAGAAATCCATAAACCACTAAGCTAGAAGCCATACTACAAACGCAAAGGACCTGGTGCAGACCTGTGCAGGCCCTGGCGTGCTGCCTCAGTCTCTGTGAGGCAACCTGGCTTTCTTGTTGCTCTCGATCCTCAAATAGATGAAACTAGAAAAAAAATCATCCCGAGCGAGGTAACCCAGACTCAGAAAGACAAATATGGTATATATTTGGATTTTTGTAGCTATCACCTGTTAAATCAATAATAACTAAAGAGCCTTTCGAGTTTAAATATTCATCTTTGATAAAGTTTTTGTTTGTAAAAGATCTTTTTCGTATAATACAGTTTATTATATAAAAAGTTTAAAAGATACAAAATAACCATATAAATGTGCCATAAAAATCAACTCTGATCAAATAGCAAAAGGTCGTTTATTGCAGATGAAGTCCTTCTTTCTCATTGACATGAGAGCTGAGACCCCCCATGGGAATATAAATGTTCTCCTTGCACAGTTAATGTGGATGGTCAGAAGAAAGCCCTGCAATGCCATTAAGCAGAGCATATGTTGTATAGTGTTTGTTTAAAGCAATTGTCTACAGGATGGGAGCACAGTCATAGACGCACATTATTTAGTAGATTTATAGCAAGATGGAGTTCTACTCTAAATCTTATTGGCCAGTGACTTAATGGAGGCTACAATCTCCCTCTTTCTACCTCTCTCTCTCTTTCTCTTTCTCTCTCTCTCTCTCTCTCTCTGTGTGTGTGTGTGTGTGTGACTAAGTATAAATTTAAATTTTTGAAGAGTAAACATACTAGATCAAATTACTGTTTTAGAAGCTTTGAATCTAGAATACTTAGGATGGTTAAACATATAAGCAACAGATATAATTCTGTAAATTGGCTTAAATATAGTAATTATATAGAGAAAATAAAATCAGTGTATAGATCCCTTGTCTCAGAAACTATCCAATAGATGCTGTTCTTAGCCTTTTCAATCAATTATTGTAATTAATTATCAAGCATAAATGAAAATAGTGAGCAAAGAATAATTAAACATGTTCAAATCAATTTTCAGTATTGAGAAATCACTTATATAAGATGCATTTTATATATTAAGGCATTTGACTTGACACATTGTATTGTCCATGAATCTATTATCACAGTCAAGGTAGTAAACATATCCCTCACCACTGAAAACCACTGCATTTGAAAATTAGCTTTTTTTTCTCAATACCAAGCCCACCCGAGGGCAATAAAACTATCAGTGAAATTTAGTTTGTATTTACTAGAATTTCATGGACTTGGAATAATAAAATTTCCAAGTCTGGCTTCTTATATCAGTATAATTCAGATTTTTTTTTCAAAAATGGATGCATCAAAGTTCTTTGCTTTAATCACTCATAGTCTATCCACTCACCTGGTACTAGATTGTTTCCAATATTTTGCTAGAACTTTATAAAAATTATTTATAATACTTCTATCCATGACTGTTTATAGATAAATGCTTTTGTGTCTTTCGCATGAATTTCTATGTGAAATGAGTTCTCTGGTGGGTGTGTGATTGGCTTAGCAAGAACGTAATCATTTTCCAAAGTTTCTTTCATTTTGCATCATCAGTTTGTGAAAATACCATTGGTCTTCAAGCTCACCAATGCTTTTAAAGTTCAGATATCCTATTAATAACACGTATGAAATGATTTTCACATATAACTTTAATTTTTGTCTCTAGATGACTAATGATTTTAGGACTTCTTTTATGTGTATCTAAATTTTTCTTTTCTTAAGCATACTTATTTTAAATATTTTGCCTGAGTTTTAGGAAACAAATTTGGCTGATTAATTTTTATAGTATTGATTGTACTTTAACTAATATAGATACAAAGCATTACACATAGGAGTTCTACAAATACTCTTTTTTAAAAAAAATTTATGAACAGGTAGAGTTCATTTAAAATAAAACAATGAAATAGAAACTTTGATTTTTATCAAACAATATTTTTTCCCATAAAATAAAACTGAGATCTTTACAGATGCCAATAGGAATAAGGAAAAGCATTTGGGTCTGTCCCTTTCCTCCTGAGTTCTGCAGTTGTGAATATTTTAGTGCCCATCTGTGGTTTCTACTCTCTCTGTCCATGGAACCTATAGATCCTTCATACTTTTACAGTGTCTTCACCAGGTTTTGAGTCAGGACATGCAAATCAGCTGCTCTTTTCCTTTTTCTAGGACTTTCTAAGCTACATCTCTCTTAGCATCCAAGCCCTGTTTGCAAATCTGCTCCAAAGGATTAGAAAGGTTCTGAGATTCACCCAATTTACAAACTAAAATATTCGCCAGCTGTGTTTTCATGGAAGCTATTAGAAAATTTAAGATTCACAAGAGTTAAGGAATAATTTGTCACTCTAAGAAATAATATTAGCCAGAGTATCGACTTTAGTGTGCCAGTGCCGAAGTCTCCATATCCATAAGAACCCTAAAGTGAAAAGCAAACATGTCATATTCACTGATTGTATTATCTCAGAAGAAGCCTGAATTGAGCAAAGCCAAATATCTTTCTGTGTTTTTAACTATGATCTCCCTTAACTCTATAGGGAGATTGCTGTACTCACCATAAAAATCATTAAAAAAAAATAGGGCCCAGATAATGACCCCTTAATCCCTTGTTAATCTAAGGGGGTCTTTGAGAGATATTTACTGATGATGACTAATTCATTCTGGTTGCTCATATTAGTGATTTATAGAGAACTGATATTGATGATGTTTGTAGTGGCTTACTTCATTTTTCAGTGTTTGGTTGTTGATAAGGTTATAGAAATGAAGCTTCTTTTGATTTTTCATAAATATTTTATTTTATTTCCTTGTTTATGTATTGTTTGAGGTACGGTCTCACTGCAATTGCTTAAACTGTCCTCATACTGTATATGTAGATCTATTTGTCTTTGAAGTCACAGTACTCCTCTTGTCTTGGCTTCATTGGTACTGAAGGAAAGGGTATGAACCACCAAATTTTAGTTGAATTTGAGAGGAAGAACTCTTTCCTCTAATTATTCAGCTCTTTGCTGCATGCCTTCCTTCATTTCCGGAAAATCAAGTTGCATATATATGCATTTGATCACTTCAAATTTTTCAAAATCTCACTGATGCTTGTGGGTTCAAAATATTGTTTGTATATTTTAAAGTTAGTTTTTAGCTGATTCATAGGAAAAAGCTGTATGTATCAAAGCTTTAACATGACGTTTGATAAAGCAATATACTGCATAATATTCAAATCAGGTTAAAGCCATATAAAGCCATCTCAAGACATCAAGCCACCAACCAGGCTGCATACATGAGCTGGTCAGAGTCTCCTGATATATATACAGCAGAGGACTGCCTGGTCTGACCTCAATGAGAGAAGAAACCCTCTAACCCTTGCGAGACTTGAGGCCCCAGGGAGTAGGGAGGTCTGGCAGGGTATGTGGGATGTGGGGGTGTGAGGACAACCTCTTGGAGACAGGGGAGGAGGAATGGGATGAGGAACTGTCAGAGAGCAAACCTGGAGGTGGATAACAACTGGATTGTAAAAAAAAGATTAAAGATGATGATGATTTTGTTGTTGTTGTTGTTGTTGTTGTTGTTGATGATGATGATGATGATAATAATAATAATAGAAAAACATAATCAGTCATGTTGAACTTGTTTGCTTCTTTGTAGGTTTGTTTCCTTTTTTTCTTTTTTTTTCTTAATCATTCCACTCATTTATGTCTCAAATGATAACCCATTTGTGGATTACCCCCCTCTACCAATCCCCAATTCCATGATATCACATGTTCTTCCTGGTTACCACTCTACCAACCCTCATCCCATATCTGTCCTCCCCTCTTCCCTTTGACTGTATGAGGGTGCACTCCTACCCATGCACACTATCCAACCCCACTGCTCCAGGATCCAACTATGCTGGGAAATCAAACCACCCTGGAACCAAGGGCCTCCCCTTCCATTGCTGTCAGGCAAGGCCATCCTCTGCTGCATATGTATCTGGAGCCATGGATCCCTCCAGGTACACTCTTTGGTTGTGGTCTAGACTCTGGGAGAACTGGGTGGTCAGGCCAGTCTATGTTGTTCTTCCAATGGGGTTACAATCCCCCTCCCCTCCACCAGCTCCCCCACCAGGTTTCCTGAGGTGAGTCTGAAGGTTGGCTCCAATATCCACATTTGCACTGGTCAGTTGCTGGCTGGACCTCCCAAGGACCCTCACACTAGGTTCCTATCAGTAAGTGCCTCTTGACCACAGAACAGTGTTGGGTTTGGTGTTTGCAGACCTGATGGATCACTAGCTGAGGCAGTCCTTCAGTCTCCGTTCCATTATATGTCCCTGTTCTTCCACTGGACAGGAACATTTACAAAAAGGATCTATTATAACTGCATTCCCGAAGACCCAACAAGCAGCTGAAAGAGTCAAATGTAGATATTTGCATCCAACCAGTGGACAGAAGCTGCTGACTCCTGTGCTTGAATTAGAGAAAGGCTGGAAGAAACTGAGGTCTAAGGCAACCCTGTAGGAGGATCAGCAGTCTCAATTAACCTCGACACCTGAGATCTCTCAAACACTTGACCACAAAACCAGGCAGCACACACCAGGTGATAGGCCAACACATATACAGCAGAGGACTGCTGGGTCTGGGTTCAGACAGAGAAGAGGCACCTAACCCTCAAGAGACTGGAGGCCCCATGGAGTTTAGAAGTCTAGGTGGGTAGCAGGTAGGTAGTGGGTACATCCTCGTAGAGACAGGGGTTTGGGGAGGAGGTGTGGGAAGTGGCACAGTCAGAGGGTAGATGGTGGGGGTGATAAAATCTGGAGTGTAATAAACAAACAAACAAATAAATAAACAAACAAAACTTTGAGATGAGTTGGTGGTCGTGTTCCTCACTGAGGGCCATGCCTATCTACTGGAGGTAGTCTCAACAGGTTCTATCCACCCCTTCCCTGTGCATTTCCACTAAAGCCATCCCTGTTAGGTCCTGGGAGCCTCACGTTTCTCTGGTCTCTGGGACCTTCCAGTGGCTATCCCTAATTCCTTATCCACACTGGTACATATTTTTGCTCATGCTTTTGATCCTCTGTTCCTCTCTCACATCTCCTCCAGTTCCTGATACTGCCCCCTTTATTTTCCTCTCCCCTCTCACTCCAAGATACCCCTCTCCCTTCATCTCCCACAATCCTTCTGTTCCCCCTCAATGAAGGACAGAAGCATCCAAAGTCTGGTCTTCCTTCCTTCTATGCTCCATATGGTCTGTGGGTTGTATCATGGGCATTGTGAACTTTGGGCTAATATCATTTACTAGTGAATATATACCATGTGTGTTCTTTTTATTTGGATTACCTCACTCAGGATGATATTTTCTGTTTCCATCCATTTGCCTGAAAATTTCATGACGTCATTTATTTTATTTTATTTTTTTAGGTTCTTCTTTTTTTTAATTTATTGATATATTTATTTACATTTCAAATGATTTCCCCTTTTCTGGACCCCCACTCCCCGAAAGTCCCATCAGTCTCCTTCCCTCCCCCTGTTTTCCCACCCAACCCTTCCCACTTCCCTGTTCTGATTTTGCTCTACATTGCTTCTCTGAGTCTTTCCAGAACAAGGGGCCACTCCTCGGTTCTTCTTGTACCTCATTTGATGTGTGAATTATGTTTTGGGTATTCCACTTTTCTAGGTTAATATCCACTTAATAGTGAGTGCATACCATGATTCATTTTTTGAGTCTGGGTTACCTCACTTAGTATGATGTTCTCCAGCTCCATCCATTTGCCTAAGAATTTCATTAATTCATTGTTTCTAATGGCTGAATAGTACTCCATTGTGTAGATATACCACATTTTTTGCATCCACTCTTCTGCTGAGGGATACCTGGGTTCTTTCCAACTTCTGGCAATTATAAATAGGGCTGCTATGAACATAGTGGAACATGTATCCTTATTACATGCTGGGGAATCGTTTGGGCATATGCCCAGGAGTAGTATAGCAGGATCTTCTGGAAGTGAGGTGCCCAGTTTTCGGAGGAACCCCCAGACTGATTTCCAGAGTGGTTGTACCAATTTGCAACCTCACCAGCAGTGGAGGAGTGTTCCTCTTTCTCCACATCCTCTCCAACACCTGCTGTCTCCTGAATTTTTAAACTTAGCCATTCTGACTGGTGTAAGGTGAAATCTCAGGGTTGTTTTGATTTGCATTTCCCTAATGACTAATGAAGTTGAGCATTTTTTAAGATGTTTCTCTGCCATCCGAAGTTCTTCAGGTGAGAATTCGTTGTTTAACTCTGTACCCCATTTTTTATTAGGGTTGTTTGGTTTTCTGGACGTCATTTATTTTTATCGCTGTGTAGTACTCCATTGTGTACATTTGGGTATATGCTCAGGAGTTGTATAGTTGGGTCATCAGCTAGAATTATTTCCAATTTTCTTAGTAACTGTCAAATGGATTTCCAAACTGGTTTTACTATTTTGCAGTCTCACCAGCAATGGAGGAGTATTTCTCTTTCTCCACATCCTTGGCAACATCTGCTGTCACCTGTGGTTTTGATCTTAGCAGTGCATTCTTACTGGTGCAAGGTGGAATCTCAGGGTCATTTTCCTCTTAGCACTGTTTTCCTTGTGTCCCATAAGTTTGGATATGTTGTGGCTTCATTTTCTTTGAATTCTAAAGAGTCTTTTACTTTTTTCTTTCTCTTTTCTGACCAAGTTATCATTGAGTAGATAGTTGTTCAGCTTCTATGCATATGTGGGTTCTATGCTGTGTTTGTTGCTATTGAAAGCCAGTGGTAGTCCATGGTGGTCCGATAGAATACAGGGGATTAATCCAATGATCTTTTATCTATTGAGGTTTGTTTTGTGTCTGAGTATCTGGTCAATTTTTGAGAAGGTACCATGAGGTGCTTAGAAGAAGGTATATTCTTTTGTTTTAGGGTGACATGCTCTGTAGATATCTGTTAAATCCATTTGGTTCATAACTTCTTTTAGTTTCACTGTGTTTCTCCTTGCTTTCTCTTTCCATGATCTGTCCATTGATGAGAGTTGGGTGTTGAAATTACCTACTATGATTGTTTGACATTCAATGTGTCTGTGTGGTTTGAGTTTTAGTAATGTTTCTTTTATAAATATGCATACCCTTACATTTGGGGGATCGATGTTCAGAATTGAAAGTTTATCTTAGTGGATTTTTCCTTTGATGAGTGAGTAGTGTCCTTCCCCATCTTTTATTGAAAACTTTTGGTTAAAAGTCTATTTTAGTAGATATTAGACTGACTACTCAAGTTTGTTTCTTGGGACCATTTGCTTGGAAAATTTGAGATACTGTCTGTCTGTGATACTGAGGTATGTTTCCTGTATGCTTCAAACTGCTGGATCCTGTTTACATATCCAGTCTGTTAGCCTATATCTTTTATTTTTATTAAATATAATTTATTTACATTTCAAATGACTTCCCCTTTTCTAGCCCCCCCACTCCCCGAAAGTCCCGTAAGCCCCCTTCTCTTCCCCTGTCCTCCCACCCACCCCTTCCCACTTCCCCGTTCTGGTTTTGCTGAGTACTGTTTCACTGAGTCTTTCCAGAACCAGGGGCCACACCTCCTTTCTTCTTGTACCTCATTTGATGTGTGGATTATGTTTAGGGTATTCCAGTTTTCTAGGTTAATATCCACTTAATAGTGAGTGCATACCATGATTCACCTTTTGAGCCTGGGTTACCTCACTTAGTATGATATTCTCTAGCTCCATCCATTTGCCTAAGAATTTCATGAATTCATTGTTTCTAATGGCTGAATAGTACTCCATTGTGTAGATATACCACATTTTTTGCATCCACTCTTCTGTTGAGGGATACCTGGGTTCTTTCCAGCATATGGCAATTATAAATAAGGCTGCTATGAACATAGTAGAACATGTATCCTTATTACATGGTGGGGAGTCTTCTGGGTATATCCCCAGGAGTGGTATAGCAGGATCTTCTGGAAGTGAGGTGCCCAGTTTTCGGAGGAACCGCCAGACTGATTTCCAGAGTGGTTGTACCAATTTGCAACCCCACCAGCAGTGGAGGAGTGTTCCTCTTTCTCCACACCCTCTCCAACACCTGCTGTCTCCTGAATTTTTAATCTTAGCCATTCTGACTGGTGTAAGATGAAATCTTAGGGTTGTTTTGATTTGCATTTCCCTAATGACTAATGAAGTTGAGCATTTTTTTTTTTTTACCTTCCAAGATTTTTTTTATTATTCGATATAATTTATTTACATTTCAAATGATTTCCCCTCTTCTAGCCCCCCCACTCCCCGAAAGTCCCGTAAGCCCCCTTCTCTTCCCCTGTCCTCCCACCCACCCCTTCCCACTTCCCCGTTCTGGTTTTGCTGAATACTGTTTCACTGAGTCTTTCCAGAACCAGGGGCCACTCCTCCTTTCTTCTTGTACCTCATTTGATGTGTGGATTATGTTTTGGGTATTCCAGTTTTCTAGGTTAATATCCACTTATTAGTGAGTGCATACCATGATTCACCTTTTGAGTCTGGGTTACCTCACTTAGTATGATATTCTCTAGCTCCATCCATTTGCCTAAGAATTTCATGAATTCATTGTTTCTAATGGCTGAATAGTACTCCATTGTGTAGATATACCACATTTTTTGCATCCACTCTTCTGTTGAGTCCATTGAGGAAAGTGCAGTGTTGAAGTCACCCACAATTATTGTGTTAGGTGCAATGTGTGCTTTGAGTTTTAATAAAGTTTCTTTTACGAAAGAGGGTGCCCTTGCATTTGGGGCATAGATGTTCAGGATTGACAGTTCTTCTTTTTGTATTTTTCCTTTGACCAGCAAGAAGTGTCCCTCAGGGTCCCTTTTGATGACTTTGGGTTGAAAGTCAATTTTATCTGATATTAAAATGGCTACTCCAGCTTGTTTCCTGAGACCATTTGCTTGTAAAATTGTCTTCCAGCCTTTTACTCTGAGGTAGTGTTTGTCTTTGACCCTGAGGTGTGTTTCCTGTAAGCAGCAAAATGTAGGGTCCTGTTTACATATCCAGTCAGTTAGTCTGTGTCTTTTTATTGGGGCATTAAGTCCATTGATGTTAAGATATATTAAGGAATAATGATTGTTACTTCCTATCATTTTTGACGTTATTTTTTAAATTTGAATGCTTAACTTCTTTTGGGTTTGATGAAAGGTTACTATCTTGCTTTTTCCAGGGTGAAGTTTCCCTCCTTGTATTGGTGTTGTCCTCCTATTATCCTTTTTAGGGCCGGGTTTGTGGATAGATATTGGGTAAACTTGGTTTTGTCATGAAATATCTTAGTTTCTCCATCTATGGTGATTGAGAGTTTTGCTGGATATAGTAGTTTTGGTTGGCATTTGTGTTCTCTTAGAGTCTGCATGAGATCTGCCCAGGACCTTCTAGCCTTCATAGTCTCAGGTGAAAAGTCTGCTGTGATTCTGATAGGTCTTCCTTTATATGTTACTTGGCCTTTTTCTCTTACTGCCTTTAATATTCTTTCTTTGTTTAGAACATTTGGTGTTTTGATTATTATGTGACGGGAAGTATTTCTGTTCTGGTCCAGTCTGTTTGGAGTTCTGTAGGCTTCTTGTATATTCATGGGCATCTCTCTCTTTAGGTTAGGGAAGTTTTCTTCCATAATTTTATTGAAGATATTTTCTGGCCCTTTAAGTTGTAAATCTTCACTCTCATCTATGCCTATAATCCTTAGGTTTGGTCTTCTCATTGTGTCCTGGATTTCCTGGATATTTTGGGTTACAAGCTTTTTGCATTTTGCATTTTCTTTAACTGTTGAGTCCATGGTTTCTATGGAATCTTCAGCATCTGAGATTCTTTCTTCTATCTCTTGTATTCTGTTGTTGATATTTGTATCTCTGTCCCCCGATTTCTTCCCAAGGCTTTCTATCTCCAAAGTTGTCTCTCTTTGAGTTTTCTTAGTTGTTTCTACTTCTGATTTTAGATCCTGGATGGTTTTGCTTAGCTCCTTCACTTGCATGTTTGTGTTTTCCTGTAATTCTTTAAGAGATTTTTGTGTTTCCTTTTTCATGACCTCAGCCTGTTGACCAAAGTTCTCCTGTATTTCTTTAGGAGATTTTTGTGTTTCGTCTTTCATGACCTCAGCCTGTTGACCAAAGTTCTCCTGTATTTCTTTAAGTGTTTTTTGCATTTCCTCCTTGTTGGCTTTTGTATTCTCCTGGATTTCTTTCAATGATTTTTGTGTTTCCCTTGCAAGGGCTTCTAACTTTTGATCCATTTTCTCCTGAATTTCTTTATGTATGTCCTTCATGTGTTCCTGTACCAGCATCATGACCAGTGATTTTAAATCCAAATCTTGTTTTACTGGTATGATGGGGTATCCAGGACATGTTGGTAGAGGAGAATTGGGTTCAGATGTTGCCATATTGCCTTGATTTCTGTTAGTGACGTTCCTGCATTTGCCTTTTGCCATCTAGTTCTCACTGGTGTTAGTTTGTCTTGTCAGTGCTGAACCAGTGCAAGCTGCCCCTTCCCAGTTGGCCTCTGGTGCACAGCTTACCTCCTGCATTGCTTGTAGACAGGGTGCTGCTGCCCAGGCTGTTCAGATCCCAAAGCAGGCACCCGAAGGCTCCCGCTGGGGCCCGCTGGATTCACTGGAGCACACTGACTTCTCCCAGCTGGCCTCCCGGAAGCCCAGCTAGCCACTTGCAGGACTTGGAGATGTGGTGCTGATCTGGAAGGATCTGGAAGCGGAGGGAGTAGAGCTGAGGGCTTCCGCCTGAGGCCTTGCCCCAGATTGTGTCTGTGGAGCAGATGGAGCCCGTGTGTACCCCCAGGGAGTGCCGATGGTGTATGCTGCTGCGATCTCCCCTGTGTTCTGCTCACTCCGCTGGGCAGCCGATCCGCCAACCGGGCTGTTGCACTCAAGGTTAGCCTGACTGCCCAGTCCCTGAGTCCAGGCAAAAGCCTGGGAGGCCAAGGTCCGAGCAAATTTCCCCTAGGGCTATGACTGTTAATTGGGTCCGCCAGGTGACTAGGATGGCGGGCGTGCGCACCCGAGCTCCCTGAAAGCTCCGGGAGAATCCGCTGTGCTAACAATCCCCTGGGCGGGTTGACTCACAGATGGTCCACCAAGCCGCCCAGTCCTTGGGGTCAGTCCTGTGCCTTTTTGGGCCTAGACTCCCGCTTTGTTAGCCTCAGGCTATGCCTGTTACAGGTCTGCCCGCCAGAGCTCTCTGTCGTCCTGCAGGCAAAATGGTGGCGGCGCGCGCAGGCTTGGGCAAAAAAACCCCTGGCTGGGTTGGTACCCCCGATGGTTCCCCGACCAGCCCAGGGCCTGGGTGCAGGCCAACGCCCGTCGGGCTCAGACCACCGTGGTGTTGGCCTCGGATTATGTTTGTGTACCTCAGTCTGTCCGATCCCCGGAGTCCGGAACCAAGATGGATGCACCTCTCCTTACTGGTGGGAGGCCGAGTTCTGCCTATATCTTTTTATTGGGGAGTTGAGTCCATTTGATGTTAGTGATACTTGCATCTGTGACTTCTCTTCCATTTCCTAGGTTTCCCATCTCCAGGACTGTTTCCCTTTGCATTTTCTTTAATGATTCTATTTCCATTTTTAGATCCTGGATGGTTTTGTTCAATTTCTTTTTCTGTTTGATTGTGTTCTCTTGCATTTCTTTAAATGATTCGTGTGTTTCCTCTTAAACGGCTTCTAATTTATTTACTTGTGTTCTCCTGAATTTCTTTAAGGGAATTATTTATATCCTTCTTAAAGTCCTCTATCACCATCATGAAATGAGAGTTTAGATGTGAGTCTTGCTTGATAGATATGTTGGGTTATCCAGGACTTGTTGTGGTGGGAGAAATGGGTTCTGATATTGCTCACGTTCTTTTGCTTGTTTCTCACCTTCTGGTTATCTCTGGTGTTATCTGGCCTCTCTGTCTCTGACTGGAGCCTGTCCATCCTATAATCCTGTGATCCTGTGATCTTGTGATCCTGTGATCCTGTGATCCTCTGATCCTCTTATTCTCTGATCCTCTGATCCTCTCATCCTGGATATGTCAGAATACCTGCTGCTACAGGTGTGTGGGCTGTATGGGTTCAGATCCAGCACTGGGGATCTGCTCCCAGCACAGGTGGGAACCAGAAAGCCTGGCACACCTCTGGGTGGCTTGGGAATCTGTGTTCTGGTCACAGGGATCCAGGTATGCTGGTTATTGGAGTGGAGCTTGGGGTGTTACCTGTGAACCTGAATGTGTTAGATACCTGGGAAGTAGAGCTGCAAATGGAGTGTGGGTTGTGTGGGTCGAGCTGGTGCTCTCATAGATTTGTTTTGAAATTTTTCTGTCACTGCTAAAACAAGATCCTCTTCCTGATATTCTGAGTCATGACGATTTTACTCTGGTTTTGTAGAATGGGCTTTATTCAAATTCACTCTTTATTGTAATCATTATTTGCATTGGGGTGTTTGTATGTGTGTTATAAACATATGTGCTTGGGTGCATGTGTACACATGTGAATGTGTGCTTATACAGGCCAAAGGTTGTCACATCAGGTATCTTTATGAACCCTCTCTACCTTTTTTCTTTTTTTTTCTTTTTTTTTTTTTTTTTTGTGACAGACATGTCTCTCACTGTATCCGGAGTGTGCTGATCTATCTTCAAATGAATATTGTAAAGAGACCTTCTGTATATATTGAGAGTTCCCTCTGTGCAGTTCTCTTTTTTTCTGGTACTGAAGTGGAGAATCCCAACAGCTTTCTTCTTTCCAAACCTCAAGCTTAATTGCCTCCACTGAGAAAGGCACTTTAATTTTGCCAAGATTCTACTCCATGCCAGGCTCTGGAAACTCCTCCTGAGAGTTATCTGAGAAAACTATAGAGTTTATCTCATTTGCTTCCCAGCTCCTGGAGACAACAGTTCTTTCTCATTCACTGTCCAATATTTTAAAGTTGATTTTTCTGTATATTTATTTTCAAGTTATTCTCAATAATTGGTTAAATGTCTATGGTCCATCTTTGTGGGTCATGAGCAGCCTTTGCATTTGTTTCATTTTATTTATTTTATTTATGTGCAAATATCTACACACATGTATCTTATATACCCACAGAGGTCAGAAGGGTCATTGGATTCCTTGAAGTTGAAGTTCCAGGTGTTTGTGAGCTGCCTGGTATGGATAATAGAATCCAAAGCTGAGTCTTCTGATAGAGAAATAAAATATCTCGCCAGCTCCATAACTAATATTTTTGATACAGAAATGATACTTCTCCTTATGCCAAATTATATTTTGATTCTCTTAGCACTCAATCACAATTTCTTCTGTTTGGGAACTGAATCTTTATAAACCACCTTTGTTTTGACTCGATAAATTCTAAAAGCATATAAAAAAGATTGCAACCCCAACACCTTAGAAAAACAAGAGGTGATTGAAAGCAACTATTCTAGTTTCACTGTTTGCAAGATTGAGTTAAGAATAATGAAAGGTGTTGGCCAGTAGCCATCTCATTTGTGTTATTCTGAGAGCAGAATCAGTTCCTAGGTCATTGTATTAATTCCTCAACTCTTGTAGGAAACAGCATAGAAATAATATCCTGAGGGTTTATTTATGTTGATAGAGCAGTCACATTTCTGTTCACTGGTTTCTCCGAGGATTTACATCTGCCATTTGCTTTGGAGAATTCAGTGTGCTAATCAGCATTTGTTTGGGAGTCACATATACATACTGCAACAAAAGCACTAGTAACAAGGCAAAATTTAGATTTTATTTCCTGCGGTAAATAGTATTGCTCTAAGGGCTTAATTCTGGTTTGTGAAACTCTCTGTCATCCACAACCAAAAGTCAATAGAGAAAGAGAGACTTAAAATAATTACAAGGAAACTCCATAAATTCAGCCTCAAGCTTACAGCATAATTCCAAACTTAGTCATTTCCAAATGCACAGTCAATGTCTCAGTGGAATAGTGCATCAGAACCCGAGCTCTCATTTATGTATTTTAAATAATTGAGCATTAAATAACAACAGAAATAAGCTAGAGACTTCGTGGCTGTGTAGCAGCTGGGAAGGTTTTAGTTCAGGATTTACCTCTTTCAGTCTTTCTCTATATTTCCTAGCATCTGCCAGTAAAATATTCTCAATAAATAATTTTATTTCCACAATTCATAAGCTTCACCGACACTTTTGTCTACATTCTACTCTAAAAATCAGCACAATAAACTCCAGTTAATGGCATTACAGTGAGTGTACTGGCTTTGCAGACCCTGTACATTCCAACAGTCATTAGTAGACCAAGATCTCAAAAACTTCTACTTGGGTGTTTGGCCTCTTAAAAAAGACCTGCTGAGATACTGAAGAACTGTTAGGGAAAGAAAATAAAGAGAGTCATCCTTCATCCCAAGCAATAGCGTGTAAGTCATTGGGTTGTCCTTTTGTTCTACACACAATATAAAACAACAATTCTGGTTTCTGTAAATTCATCGCTAGACAGCAAGAAATTTTGTGATATTCTTTTGACACCTTTGGGCTTCAAGAAATGTAAGATTCTGCCTTTTGTACAAATTAAAGCTAGGATATAGAGGTTTACTTTTATCATTTTACAATGACAAATACATGTTATTCATAGCATGACACTTTAAGTTAACCTTATAGTTCAGGAACTTAAAGATTTTGAAATTTCTACCCCACCTGTTTAGCTTTATTGGCTGCAAAATCATTCATGTAAATAAAGCAAAATTTGAGTCTCAGTCATTATGTTTTCACTTTCTCTTCTGTGACAGACAATATTTACTCTTGGAGAAATTAACTAAAAATTATCAAGTTTGTACACAAAGTATTTCATTTGTATATTAATATTTCATTTACTTCTAGGATAGTTGCTAGCCTTTTACTTTTTCATTTTAACTTCATAAGGTTTTGATTCTAGTTGTATATATACTTGTCTTTAAATTAACAAAATATTTTCTTATCACAATTTTCTTGAAGATCAAAAAATAGGATAATAGAAATTCTCATTGATTTTTTTAAGTATAAAATTATATCTTTCTTTTTGTATTAGTGGGTATGTATTCACATTTATGAGCATAGGCTTATGCATGCAATGTTGCAATTCTGGAGGTCACAAGACAACTCAGGTCTCTGTTTTTGGCCTCTACCTTCTTTGAAAAAGACCATCTTGTTCTTTACCTTTCTGTATGATAAGATAGCTGGTACTTGAAAATATTCTTCTGTTTCCTCCTCTTTCTTGAAGTCCACTCATTGTGACTACAGAAATATACTAACCAACTATATCCAACTGTAATTGGGTTCTGGTAGTTGAACTATATTCTACCTGTTTTCACAACAAAGTCTAGTTCCATTCAGCCATCTTACCAGCCAAATATTTCCGTTTATAATATCTATAACGACATAGCAATTTCTGAGCAGGGCATTAAAAGACAACCAAATTTGAAGTTTGTTATTGCTCTCTATCTGGTGGTTACCCCTATACTTGGAAAGTCTGCTTCTGTATCACTAAATTCTGTATCCCTCCTAATGTTCTTCATGATTTCCTCCAAACCCTGTCACATACTGTCTGTGGTTTCACTCTCTCCAGTCTTATTACATTGCTTTGTTTTTCCATGGCAAATTCATTCTCTCACTTGGAAGACCCAGGATTCCATAAGCCTTTGTGTGTAGCATTTTAAACTTGTTCTCAACCTAATAGTCAACAAGGAAAGTATAGGAAATGCCTCTGAGGGTCAGAGTAGTCTTATGGCTTAGGAAAATGTCTCTAAGAAAGAGTATGTTCCTTAACTAACAAGCATACCTGCCCTTAATATTCATCTAAATCAGTAAAAACAAGATCTCCTTTGCCTTACAGAAACTTTGCAATTTTATGAGGTCCCATTTGTCAATTCTTCATCGTAGTACATACGCTATTGGTGATCTGTTCAGAAACTTTCCTCCTGTACCGATGTCCTCAAGGGTCTTCCCCAGTTACTTTTCTATTAGCTTCAGAGTGTCTGGCTTTATGTGGAGGTCCTTGATCCATTTGGAGTTGAGCTTAGTACAAGGAGACAAGGATGGATCAATTCGCATTCTTCTGCATGCTGACCTCCAGTTGAACCAGCACCATTTGTTGAAAAGGCTATCTTTTTTCCATTGGATGTTTTCAGCCCCTTTGGCGAGAATCAAGTGGCCATAGGTGTGTGGGTTCATTTCTGGATCTTCAATCCTGTTCCATTGATCAGCCTGATTGTCACTGTACCAATGCCATGCAGTTTTTAACACTATTGCTCTGTAGTATTGCTTGAGGTCAGGAATACTGATTCCTCCAGACTTTCTTTTGTTGTTGAGAATAGTTTTAGCTATCCTGGGTTTTTTGTTATTCCAGATGAATTTGATAATTGCTCTTTCTAACTCTGTGAAGAATTGAGTTGGGATTTTGATGGGTGTTGCATTGAATCTGTATATTGCTTTTGGCAAAATAACCATTTTAACTATATTAATCCTGACGATCCATGAGCATGGGAGGTTTTTCCATTTTTTGAGGTCTTCTTCTATTTCCTTCTTCAGAGTCTTGAAGTTCTTGTCACACAGATCTTTCACATGTTTGGTAAGAGTCACCCCAAGGTACTTTATACTGTTTGTGGCTATTGTGAAGGGTGTCAGTTCCCTAATTTCTTTCTCAGCCTGATTACCCTTTGAGTATAGGAAGGCCACTGATTTGTTTGAGTTGATTTTATAACTTGCCACTTTACTGAAGTTGTTTATCAGCTGTAGGAGTTCTCTAGTGGAGAGTTTTTTGGGTCACTTAGGTGGACTATCATATCATCTGCAAATAATGATAGTTTGACTTCTTCCTTTCCAATTTGTATCCCTTTGACCTCCTTATGCTGTCTAATTGCCCGAGCTAGTACCTCAAGTACAATATTGAAAAGGTAAGGAGAAAGGGGGCAGCCCTGTCTAGTTCCTGATTTTATTGGGATTGCTTCAAGTTTCTCTCCATTTAGTTTGATGCTGGCTACCAGTTTGCTGTATATTGCTTTTACTATGTTTAGGTATGGGTCTTGAATTCCTGTTCTTTCCAAGACTTTAAGCATGAAAGGATGCTGAATTTTGTCAAATGCTTTTTCAGCATGCAGTGAAATGATCATGTGGTTTTTTTTCTTTGAGTTTGTTTATGTAGTGGATTGCATTGATGGATTTCCATATATTGAACCAACCCTGCAACCCTTGGATAAAGCCTACTTCGGATGGCAGGGAAGCATCTTAAAAAATACTCAACTTCGACTTCCAGAGGACCCTGCTGTACCTCTCCTGGGCATATACCCAAAGGATTCCCCGGCATGCAATAAAGACACATGCTCCATTATGTTCATAGCAGCCTTATTTTAATAGCCAGAAGCTGGAAAGAACCCAGATGCCCCTCAAAGGAGGAATGGATACAGAAAATGTGGCATATTTACACAGTGGAATACTACTCAGCAATTAGAAACAATGAATTCACAAAATTTTTAGGCAAATGGTTTGATCTGGAAAATATCATCCTAAGCGAGGTAACCCAATCACAAAAGAATACACATGGAATGCAATCTCTGATAAGTGGATATTAATTAGCCCAGAAGCCCTGAATACCCAAGGCACAAATTGCATAACAAATGACTCCCATGAAGAAGTATGGAGAGAGTCCTGATCCTGGAAAGGACTGATCTAGCATTGGAAGGGAATATAAGGACAGAGAAAAAGGAGGGAGGTGATTGGAGAAGGGATGGAGAAAATAAGGTTTATGGGACATATGGGGAGGGGTGATCTGGGAAAGGGGAAATCATTTGGAATGTAAACAAAGAATATAGAAAATAAAAATATTAAAAAAATGCTCAACTTCATTAGTCATTAGGGAAATGCAAATCAAAACAACCCTGAGATTTCACCTTATACCAGTCAGAATGACTAAGATTAAAATTTCAGGAGACAGCAGGTGTTGGTGAGGATGTGGAGAAAGAGGAAAACTCCTTCACTGCTGGTGGGGTTGCAAATTGGTACAACCACTTTGGAAATCAGTCTGGTGAATCCTCAGAAAACTGGGCACCTCACTTCCAGAAGATCCTGCTATACCACTCCTGGGCATATACCCAGAGGATTCCCCACAATGTAATAAGGATACATGCTGTACTATGTTCATAGCAGCCCAATTTATAATAGCCAGAAGCTGGAAAGAAGCCAGGTATCCCTCAACAGAAGAGTGGATGCAAAAAATGTGGTATATATACACAATGGAGTACTATTCAGCCATTATAAACAATGAATTCATGAAATTCTTAGGCAAATGGATGGAGCTGGAGAACATCATACTAAGTGAGGTAACCCAGTCTCAAAAGATTAATCATGGTATGTACTCACTAATAAGTGGATATTAACCTAGAAAACTGGAATGCCCAAAACATAATCCACACATCAAATGAGGTACAAGAAGAACGGAGGAGAGGCCCCTTGTTCTGGAAATACTCAGTGAAGCAGTATAGGGCAAAACCAGAACAGGGAAGTGGGAACGGGTGGGTGGGAGAACAGGGAGAGAGAAGGGGGCTTGTGGGACTTTTGGAGAGTGGGGGGGTGAGAAAAGGTGAAATCACTTGAAATGTAAATAAAAAATATATCGAATAAAAAAATTAAAAAAATACCTGATTTCTGTATCAGAGATTTTATGGTTTATAGAGGTTAATTATGAAATATCAAATCATTTATATCTAGAAATGTTCAGCAAAGCTGTATTCTGCCAACACTATTTGAGGCCTACCAAAAAAGTTAAAACTGACGGCAGTGATCTAGTTGGAAGTTTCTATATCAATCCAGGGAGGTTAAGCTGGTGGTAGTAAAAAGTTTTAAACTCCAGATATAACTTATACATAGGTCAGCCACATAGCTGATGGAGTAGGAAGAGTAAATGTAACCAAGTTGACCTCAAACGTGATCAAAACTGTAAAAAAGATACTCATCATATAACTGAATGTCAAAATTTGCAAAGATTCACAAGAACTGGACCTAGGTTAATTTTAGAAATTCTAAAATTGAAACTCATTGGTTGGAAAAAGTGGCCCCCACAGGAATCCCCAAACAACCCAGGCTATTCCCAAGACTATAGGTAGCTCTTCAGAAACTGAGAGCAGACCCTGTTGCTGAAGACAACACATACACAACTCATTAAACATGGAGATGTTGAGCCAGTACCTACATAGAACCTTCAGCCCTATGTTCTAGCATCTTTGGTACAGGAAGATATTCTCTATGCTATCAAAAGATAAACATAAACATCAACAGTGGTTTACTACCTGCAGGATATGCGATGTCAATTATGGCTCAAAGCTTGTAAGAATAACCAACTAGAAATTGACTTGACTTAAGGTCCACTCCACAAGATACCTGTACCTGACACTGCTTTAGGGATCAAGAAACAGAGACCATATAGTCCAGCAAACAAGGGTAAACCCAAATTATGCTGGTCTAAAATAAAGGGAAATAAATGTAATTGAAAAATGACTCTTAACGCTATTTTGCTACATTCATAGTTCAAAACCTTGTTCAGGCATCATGAGTGATATTTCCTACTGCAGCAGATAGGAACATTCAGAGGTCTACATCCAAATCTTGCGTATAAGAGACCTTGGTACACTCAGCCTTAAATGGGTTAACTCCATCAAACCCTTCCCCTCAGAACTCAGGAAGTTGTAAGGCAAAAGAGGGGAGAAAGAGTGTAAGAGGATAGATGACACTAAGAGAACAAGTCCCTCAAGTTGTTGGTTTTGCATCAACTTGACACAATCTAGATTCAACAGAGAGGAAGAAGTCTCAATTGAGATTCAACTGTAATGGCATTTTATTTTATTTTTCAATCAATTTTTTATTACTTTTATGCTTCCTTTTTACAGTCTAGCTATTTCCCCCTCCCAGTGGCCCTCCTCACAGTTCCTCATCTCATTCCTCCTCCCCTGTCTCCAATAAGATATTTTCCACCATCACAAGGCCTCGTCACTCCCTGGGGCCTCAAGTCTCTCATGTCTTAGGTGCATCTTCTCCCACTAAGGCCAGGCACAGCAGTCCTCTGCAATATGTGTTGGGGGCCTCAGACCAGCTCAGAAAATAAGAAATAGATCTACCTGAAGACACAGCTATAGCACTTTTGGGTATATACCCAAAAGATTCCCTATAATACTATAGGGGCACATGCTCCACTATATTCCTAACAACCTTATTTCTAATAGTCAGAAGCAGGAAACAATTCAGATGTTCTACAAATGAAGAATGGATACAGAAAACGTGGTTCATTTATACAATAGAATACTATTCCGCTATTAAGAATTAGGACATAATGAGTGTTGCAGGCAAATGAGTGGAACTAGGAAATATCATCCTGAGTGAGGTAACTCAGACCCAAAAGGACATGCATGGTATACACTAGCTAATAAGTGGATATTAGCCAAAAATGTATGAGAATACCTAGGGTACAATCCACAGAACTCAGCCCAAGTGAGGATGCTTCAATTCCACTTGGGAGGGAGAAGAAAATAATCACAATCATGGGAGGCAGAAGGAGTGACAGACCTAGGTGGAAGAGGGAAAGGAAAGGGAAAAGGGGGGGAACATGATCAGGAAAGGTAGGGGAAGGGTGGAGAGGGACAAGAGAGAAACTCTGAGGGCCAGCAGAATGAATGAAAATATGCAACCTCAGAGGTTGGGGTACCAGAAAGGGAAAGTACCATAGACCTCCAATAGTATAGTTGACCTCCAATAGAAAGACAGGACATTAAGTGTGATGGTATTTCCTTAATTATTGTTCAATAGTAGAAGGCTAAGATCATTGTGGGTATTTTCAACTCTAGGCTGCTGGTCATGGGTTCTACAAAAGCAGGCTGAGCTAGCCAGTAAGCAGCACTCCTCAATTGCCTCTGCATCAGACCCTGCCTCCAGGTTCCTTCCCAGTTTGATTTTTTCCTGACTTCCTAAATGATGAACAAGTAAATGGAAGTATAAGCCAAGTAAAACCTTTACTCTAAAACTTGTTGCTTGGTCATAGTGTTTCCTTGTTGCAATAGTAACCCTAACTAAGACAGCCTCTAAATCAGCACGAGCAAAGCTCACAGGACCTCACAGACTGCAGCCCTGTGCACAGGGCCTGCATGTGTCTGACTACGTTGCCTGCATTCATATTGTGACTTATGGTTTAGTGTTTCATGGAATTCCTGAGTGTGAGCAAAAGTGAGTATCTTATACCTCCTCTTGGCCTCTTTTCTTTCACCTGGCTTGTCTTGTCCAACTTCAATATAATAGTTTTGGTTTTATTTTATTATTCTTTATTTAGAAAAAAGTAATCAATACAGTGAAGAATAATGAAACATTCTTCAAGCATCCAAGAAGAGGTACTTGATAGACAAGGCTATTAGCACCTAGGAGGTCTGACCAAACTGCAGAAGTAAAGTAGACATAATGGCACATAGTATTTAAAGCTATAGTTCTAGCATGAGATTGTAAATGAGGGAAACAGAGAATTAAAGGTTAAACGACTCAGTTCAACAGCACTTTCAAAGATAGGATGGGTGGTATGAGGAAAAGCCAGATGAAGAGTCAACATAACATAAGCAGAAATGAGAGGCAGATACTGTATCCAGGAATAAGGAAGAAAATGTTTAAAGTATAGAGTGATGGATTACTTTGTACATAACTAGTGTGCCTTCAACTCTCTTTTGCATTGGGATTTTCTGTTTCCATTCTTCCTTAGTAGGAGACATTTAATACTCTTGTATTCCCTAAACAATTGCCATCATAGGACTTATAATGCCACTGTGTATCTTGGTACCTCTTGTCCTCTGAAATAGAAAAGACACCATTCTAGCTTCTCAACATGAAGATAAGTTCTACCATGATCTAGAGTCTGACCTTCTATATTCTCAAAGAGTGTGCTGTTCTCCTTAGACATTACATCATTAATCCTAAGGAATAAGTATATAAATATTAAAATATTTTTGGAAGGGCATGTGAAGAATTAATTGTTTAAAATAGGTCACCTAGAACATTTGAAATAAAAAACAAAGTTATCCGTAGATAGATTATTATATTTTTTCATAAGCTTTTATGCATGAATATTCATGGCTGACACAGAGACTGAATCACTGAAACACCAAATCGATGTTTTCTTATGGTATCTCCATAACAGAAACTCAAATGTTATTTCTGATTTAAAACTACAGTCATCACCATAATTATTCACAAGACTCTTAATCCGTAGTAGCACTGTGGTATCAAATTGTCATAGTTTCCCCCTAAAACGTTTCTAGAATTACGTGTTTTTAGAGGAGGAGCTTTCAACTCCTCTTAACATCCAAGAATGTGCCCAGTGTCTTGTAGACAAAGTGAGGTCCTGAAACTTCAACTGTATGTGCAATGGACTCTGGCAAAAAAAAATGTTATGGAACTCAAAGAAAAAATTAGAAAATATGATATGGCAAACAGAACTAAACTAAAGGTTCTTAGAAAAGAACTAACAAAATTAGTGACTATCAAAAATCGAAATAAAATTAACAAAGACAATCAGATAAAATAATATAAATATTTATTTTCTACCTGTACCTACCCATGTATATATTTAAGACTTTAAAAGTAAAACTGACTCAGATTAAGAAGAAAAAATCAGGGCCTGACGTTCCTTATTAAAATAGGTATAAACATTTGACAAACGGTACATGCAGCTTACATGATGAAGCACATATGCTATATCTATATGCAATGATGAACCATAGTGTGATTTTGAGTGGAGAAGAACTTAATCATGTGTGACTTTGCTAAAATAAATCTTTCATTGGTATATAGTATATATTATATCATAAGGGTACATTCTGCACAATTGTTCATGATATTCTTCCAAGGTAGACATGTAATAGAACTATGGCTCCTTGCAGCACATGTGATAAAGCCAGACACCACTAATGTGGGAGGTTTAAATTTTGACTTATCTGTGAAGCCTTCTTTCATGCCATAGATAGTTGTAGAGAATGAATAAGAAATGTGGTACCCTGAATCAGATAGCAAATGGTAGTTAAATTGTGGTGTCATTTAACAACCTAAACTGTGCTTTAAGTTGTTAAATATAAGTCTAGTTAAATAGAATTTGGTCCACATCTATAAAATAAATGCTGAAGAGTTTTTCATCAGTGATTTTAGTAACAAATAGCTGTAAGAAAAATGCATAAAGACAGTAATTTATTTACATGTGAAAACAAATGTAAGATATAAAGTGCTACATTTAAAGAGGATGAAATGTAGAATTCTAATAAAATGAAATTCAAATGTAGAACTCACACATAATTAAAACTGTACATTTTGTGCCAAAAATACTTTTAATAAGTAGAAACAATTTTTGAAAGAATTTTTCCTTTAAAATGAAACATTTGTATTGCCAACGGCCTAGTTTAAATGTTTTATAAATGGAGCCTTATTTAATTTCTTTTTCTAAAATTGCAGAGCTTGAAAATGTAAATTTAGGATTGGAAAATGACTCCATCAGTAAAGTTTCTACTGCATAAGAATAAGAACCCACATTTTTATCTTTGGCACTCATGTAAATGCCAGGCAGAGTCTCACAAGTCTCTATCATCAGTGTTTGGGGCCAGAGATAGGTAGGAAACCAGGGTTGACTTGGACAGCTAGTCTAGGCAGTTCATGAGAGATCCTGTCTCAAAAGACAGTGTGAAGAGGAATAGTGGAAGACAATATGAATCTCTGAACTTACTTAGAAACTGAGTTTTGGCATATGCATATGCCTACTCCAAAGTGACCAATGTCCTCATTAATGAATAAGTAAACCGAAGGAGACCCATCGAAAGACTTCCATGTGATTCCAGAGAGGCAGCAGGCCATGCATCACAAGCAATATTGGAAATTTCAAAAGAAAGTAAGATCTCCTTATAACTTCCAAAAGCAACATGGGAATACAGATGTCTGATTTCAGACTTAAGTCCTTCAAATATATAAGAGACTACATTTATTGTCTTCAGCTACACTGGTTCTACTCATTTGTTTTAACATTTGTAGGAAGAGAAAAAGATGAATACCTCATCCAGGCTTCAAATGACTCTTTTTATAAAAGATGCAAATCCCACTGAGAACTTAACTTCTCTGTCTTATGAATTATCTCATCTGTAAAGCAGGAATAACAGTGTTCTGTTGCTGCATTACAAGACCTGAATGATAGTTCCTAAGAATAGAAACTTGTGCCTAAAGCAGACAAGGTTTCACCAGAACTCATTATTCTATCAGATATGATAAGCCTTGCAATGTGTGTAACATGGTGCTATAATATGGAAAAGATTTGATAGATTTAATTGCTATTCTTATTAAGTAGTAAATATGTAAAAAGTACAAGTTACCTCAAGCATAGCAAGGCTTCAATACATTTGTTTCACCATTGTTAGTCTTGGAAGCAATTAATGTACTTCTTGTTATAATTCAAAGCAAAAGTGAATTATTTTAAATAGTAATTAATGCTTGAAAAACTGAAGTTCTGTGTGTCTATCATTGTAGTTTTCAAAAGATTAAAAGACATAGCAAGCTTATTTACTCTTAGAAGAGGATGATATTGCAATGTTGTAATCACAACCTAAAATACATTCATCTAAAATATAATTTATAAATAGTCCAAGTGATATATTGACCAGGAGAGTAAAATAAATATGATCATAGTTACCAACCAGTCTATGGACTATTGAAGAGATAAAGATGAAGCTTTATAGAAAAATAAAGAATGTCTTATATAATGAAGAAGAGTTCATGAAGACCTATCAGGACATCTAACTTCAAACAAGGAACAGACAAGGAACTCTCAGGAGAAGGGGAATATTATTTGAAAAGACAGTAATAAAAAATATAGCAGGGTGGTCAGTAGTAGCCCATGTCTTTAATCATAGCACAGGGGCAAGGGCAGGCAGATTTCTGTGAGTTCAAAGTGAGCCTTTAACATAGACCAAGAACAAGTTCCTGGCAAAGCCTGTATCAAAAAATCAAAACAAAGCAAAGCAAAACAGCATACTAAATAAATCACCTTCCTATTTTAAATACTTGGATCACAGGAATATTGTTTTATTTTGAGAAAATGGACATTGACTTATTCATGAAAGAATGAATATCTGCACTCACATTTCATTTAGATCAGTAAAGAATTATGTATGTAATATATATGAATATATTTCATGTATATATAAAAATAAATACGTTATTCAGTTAGTATGTATATGCATATATGTATATATGTATGTATGTATATGTATATATATTAAAGATGGGTAAAAAGTTAACAAAGTAAAGTTCCTGTGTAAGGGGGTGTAAGGATTTTATATCCTACACTTCTAACTTTTTTATGCATTCTAAAATCATATCAAGGTAAAAAGTTGGCAAAATGGTTATGTCAAAAAAGAACACACAGTAATTTAATATGTAGAAATGTTCTGATTAGTCACTTAGAATAAGAAGTTAGTTTGATGAATAGCATAAAGCCTGATTGGCACAGGATCTAGCTTATGTTGAGAAAGAAATGAAAAGCAGCTTCACCGACACTTGTGTTTGGATAATTGTACCCACACACAATTAGCTGAAAATGAGAATTTCTTCATGTTGTTTTTGTTCTAAACAATGGGGATTTACAAATGAAATGATAGTTTTACAAATGGTTTCTGAGTCTTATTTTCCCTCTATGAAATCATCTGCTTTCTTACCTCTCCCAGCTCTGTGGGAAACACAGGAACACACATAAACATCACCACTTTGGTCCGAGAAGAGATGCTGAAAACATTCGTTTCAGCACCTTTTCTAACTATAAACAGGACAACCAGGTAGATAGCTTTGCAAATCTGTTTGCCTGTTGGAAGAAGGATTTTTTTCTACAAATGTTACATATACACAGTGGAAGGTAATGTAGTAGTTGGTTTTAAATTGGAATGCTGCCATACTATTCTTTAAGTCTTGATTGTACTAAACAATCTTTTTGGAAGTGTTATAAGCCATCCTATGAAAATATCAATGTATCCAAATGCCAAACCTTAAAAAGTGCAGTTTAACTTCAGATAAACTTAAACTTTGCATTTTGATATGTGATTAGCATTCTATACATCTACAGTATTTGTTTTTTGATCAATTATACATACATAGACATTTATCAGGAAGTACTTTTTCATTAACAAACCCTTGTTTTATAAAGTCTTGTTCACATAAATACCTATCATAAACCAGGTTTTAAGCATCTTAAATTATGCCAGAAGGAAATGGGCTACTATGTACTAGCAACAGAGTTAATTAGTAGTGACAATATTCAGTAGACTGAGAATATTTTCCTATGTAGCAGTAAGATACTTTCCCAAATGACTGGCATAAGAGGACTCACGGCAAGCTCAACAGGAGGGAAATGATGTCTGGTCCTGTAAATGTAGTCAACTACACATGCTTTACTGGAGAATCTGCTACTGGCAATTTTCTAAGCTTACAATTCCTATAATTCTTTACTGTATTATAAATGTTTAACCTTATATCCACAGATATGTATAGATCTATCTCTTCATCAAAGAAGCCAAAATTTGTCAATATTTTGAAAAACTAATCATGGGATGTGCAGCCCCCACTGATATATCTATGATACAACTCCTACAGTTAATGCTCAGGAACATTGGGGAAGAAGCTGTAGAAAGATTGTTAGAGCCAGAGGACAAAGAAATATGCTGTGGCATTGTGCCTACTAGCTAGGATGGGGAAGCTATACTCACAACACTGCAAGAATATGTCTGCCTAAACAAGATCTGAAGCATTCCAGCACAAGTTGACATGTCAGTGTGGACAGGGGAGATCACCCAGAGCCCCATCCCTAGATGAAAAGGTTCAATCAATTACAAACTACTATGTAAGGGAGAATTAGTGTTTCCCAAGAATAGCCGCATAGCTGGCTATCTACTATCAAGTGCTCAGCCTTGCAATCATATACATAAAAATAATACTAAAGGGACTAGTAGGCTATATATATATATATATACCCTTCACTTCTGGGGTGTGAGGGCTTCCCTGGGTAGCCTATGACCCTAGCAATTAAAGTCCTTGCTAGGCTGGTACTTCTTTTCCAACTGAGGCTAGACAAGGCAGCCCAGCTAGAAGAACATCCCACAGACAGGCAACAGTTTTTGGGATAGTCCTCAACCCTTGCTCAAGTTGTTCAGAACCAACATGGAGACCAAGGTGCCCTTCTGCTAATATGTGTGGGAAGGCCCAGATCTAGTCTGTGTATGTTCTTTGGTTGGTGAATCAGACTAACATCTGCAAGGGCCCAGGTTAGTTGACTCTGTTGGTCTTCCTGTGGCATTCCTATCCCCTTCAGAGCCTATAATCCTTCCTACTTTTCTTCTATAAGAGTAGCCAAGCTCCATGCTCTGCTTGGCTGTGGATGTCTGCATCCATCTTGAGTCAGCTAATGTGTTGAACTTCTCAGAAGACCACATGCTTCTGTTAGCAAGCATACCAGAGTATCATTAATAATGTTAGCGATTGGTGCTTGCCCATGGGATGGGTCTCAAGGTAGGCATTTATTGTTGGTCGTTCCCTCAATCTCTGCTCCATCCCCTGGGCCTTCATCTCTTGTATAGAGGATAAGTTTTGGGTTGAATTTTACAACATTTGATATCTGAGAAGGCAAGTATAGAAATTAAGTGGGTTCTTCAGTCTTGGGCTAGAAGGTTTAACATGTCTCTCTTCCAAGTTAGTCAAAACAAGTTCCATTAGAGAGGGGGCAAATAAAATACATTTTCACAGGAAGAAATAAAAATCTCAATGGAAATACATATAATAAAGACAAGAGGAATTAGGACATTCATTTTAGTAGGTGATCTATGACACATAAAGGCAGGATTTCTTTTATTCCCTCTTTAAGTAATGATGACTCTAAGTCTAAAATTTGTTTGTGTCCATGTAAAATATTCCAAAATAAAATATTCTTTTGTAATCTCTATTTCACATTGTTATTGATGTTAAAGTATTGATTTTAAATGACTTAATACAATAATTGTGAGTTTAAGGTCACTAGTTTTATGTTCCATTTACTTAAAGGCATAGGGATCCTGTCCGGTTTCAAGTAATTCAAATTCTTTCTGCAAGGAGAAAAAGCATGTTATACATGGATTTGGATATCTTGTCTTCGTTCTTACAATGATTTAAAAATCTTAGTGTTAGTGAATCTTAGCATTTCTATGACTAAGTTTAACAATTTGTATTCCTGTACAATAAACTAACTCCCAAAATTATCTCATGTTGCCATTATCTGTAGGTTTATATTTCCTGCATATCTTAAGTGTGGTGTATTGTAACGATTGAATCAAATAAAAACAGTTGCAATGCAAAACCTTGCAGGCATGCTGAAATCATAGTCCAGGCTTCAGGAGAACAGTACAGGTACAGAATGACCTTCCTTTACAAGGTGTGTTGATCTTATACCTCTGTGAATTGACTCAACAATATGTCTGAGAAGTGAACATAGAGCAAATAAAATAATATGAACACAAAGGCACTTCAATTTATCTCAGAATTGAACACACAAAAACTTCATAGCTAATCTGTTAGGAGAGAAACTGTGGGACTAATATAGAGAAGAAAGAATCTTCCACAGCCTTAATTTCCTGGTTTCCACCCACTGAAAAATCCCATAAGCCATCTCCCCTCCCCCTGTTCCCCAATCAATCCCCTCCCACTTTCCCATTCTGGTATTGCCATATATTGCAGCATCAAGCCTTTCCAGGACCAAGGGCCTCTCCTCCCTTTGATGTCCAACAAGGCCATCTTCTGCTGTCTATGCATCTGGAGCCATGAATAACACCATGTCCACTATCTGGTTGATGTTTTTGTCCCTGGGAGCTCTGGGAATACTGGGTGGCTCATATCGTTGTTCCTCCTATGGCATTGCAAACCACTTCACCTCCTTGGATCCTTTCTCTAGCTCTCCCATTGGGGACCCTGTGCTCAGTTCAATGGCTGACTGAGAGTGTCCCCCTCTGTATTTGTCATGCACTAGCAGATCTTGCCAGGTGACAGCTATATTTAGCTCCAGTCAGCAAGTACCGATGGGCATCGATAATAGTATCTGGGTTTTATAACTGTGTATGGGATGGATCAGTAGGTGGAGTAGTCTCTCAATGGTCTTTCCCTCAGTCTCTGCTCCACACTTTGTCTCTGTATTTCCTTCTGTGCTTATTTTGTTACCCCTGCTAAGAAGGACCAGAGTACCCATATTTTGTTCTTCCTTGTTCTTGGTCATAATTTGATCTGTGAATTGTGTCTTGATTATTCCAAGCTTCTGGGCTAATATCCACTTATCAGTGAGTGCATACCATGTGTGTTCTTTTGTGATTGAGTTACCTCACTTAGGATGATATTTCCCAGTTCCAACCATTTGCCTAAGAATTTCATGAATTCATTGTTTTTAATAGTTGAGTAGTATTCCATTGTGTAAATAAACCATATTTTCTGTATCCATTCCTCCATTGAGGGACATCTGGGTTCTTTCCAGCTTCTAGCTATTATAAATAGGGCTGCTATAAACATAGTAGAGCATGTGTCCTTATTACATGCCAGGGAATCCTCTGGGAATTAGTCATTAGGGAAATGCAAATCAAAACAACCCTGAGATTTCACCTTACACCAGTCAGAATGGCTAAGGTCAAAAACTCAGGAGACAGCAGGTGTTGGCGAGGATGTGGAGAAAGAGGAACACTCCTCCACTGCTGGTGGGGCTGTAAGATGGTACAACCACTTTGGAAATCAGTCTGGCGTTTCCTCAGAAAACTGGGCATGAGACTTCTGGAGGACCCTGCTATACCTCTCCTGGGCATATACCCAAAGGATTCCCCGGCATGCAATAAAGACACATGTTCCATTATGTTCATAGCAGCCTTATTTATAATAGCCAGAAGCTGGAAAGAACCCAGATGTCCCTCAAAGGAGGAATGGATACAGAAAATGTGGTATATTTGCACAATGGAATACTACTCAGCAATTAGAAACAATGAATTCACAATATTTTTAGGCAAATGGTTTGATCCGGAAAATATCATCCTAAGTGAGGTAACCCAATCACAAAAGAATACACATGGAATGCAATCTCTGATAAGTGGATATTAATTAGCCCAGAAGCTCTGAATACCCAAGACACAAATCACATAACAAATGACTCCCATGAAGAGTATGGAGAGGGTCCTGATCCTGGAAAGGATCGATCTAGCATTGGAAGGGAATATAAGGACAGAGAAAAAGGAGGGGGGTGATGATGAGAATGGATGGAGAGAAGAAGGTTTATGGGACATATGGGGAGGGGGGATCCGGGAAAGGGGAAATCATTTGGAATGTAAACAAAGAATATAGAAAATAAAAATATTTAAAAAAAGAAAGTTGAAATAAAAGATTCCTCAAACACAAAAAATAACCACTACTCCTTAATATCTCTTAACATCAATGGACTCAATCCCACTAGCAGTGGAGGAGTGTTCCTCTTTCTCCACATCCTTGCCAACACCTGCTTTCTCCTGAATTTTTAACCTTAGCCATTCTGACTGGAGTGAGGTGAAATCTCAGGGTTGTTTTGGTTTGCATTTCCCTAATGACTAATGATGTTGAACATTTCTTAAGGTGCTTCTCAGCCATCCGAATTTCTTCAGGTGAAATGGAAAGACTCAGTGAAGCAGTATTCGGCAAAACCAGAACGGGGAAGTGGGAAGGGGTGGGTGGGAAGACAGGGGGAGAGAAGGGGGCTTATGGGACTTTCGGGGAGTGGGGGGCTAGAAAAGGGGAAATCATTTGAAATGTAAATAAAAAAATATATCGAATAAAAAAATCAAAAAAAAAAGAAAATTCTTTGTTTAGATCTGAACCCCATTTTTCAGTAGGGTTATTTAGTTCTCTGGGGTCTAACTTCTTGAGTTCTTTGTATATATTAGATTTTAGCCCTGTGTCATTGTAGGGTTGGTGAAGATCTTTTCTCTGTTTATTGGTTGCTATTTATGTCATTTTGACCTGTCCTTTGCCTTACAGAAACTTTGCAATTTTATGAAGTCTCTTTCAAAGAAAGAGAACTTCAGTGAGTTTCTGTAAGGCAAAGGACACTGTTAAAAGGACAAAACGGCAACCATCAAATTGGGAAAGGATATTCACCAACCCTACATCTGATAGAGGACTAATATCCAATATTGGTTATTGCTTCCTACCTTTGAAATCTCAGGGTTGTTTTGATTGGCATTTCTGATGACTACGGTTGTTAGATAGTCCTCAGCCATTAGATAGTCCTCAGGTAAAAATTCTTTGTTTAGCTCTGTACCCACTTTTAATAGGGTTATTTGACTCTCTGGAATCTACTTTCTTGAGTTCTTGTATATATTGGATATTAGCCGTCTGTCAGATAATAGGGTTGGTAAAGATCTTTTTTCAATTTGTCAATTGCAGATTTTTGTCCTATTGACAGTGTCCTTTGCCTTACAGAAACTTTTTACTTTTTTGAGGTCCCATTTGTCAATTCTTGATCTTAGAGCATAAGCTATTCTTGTTCTGTTCAGGAAATTTTCCCGTGTCCATGTGCTCAAGGTTCTTCCCCAGTTAGTTGCAGTGTGTCTGGTTTTATGTGGAGGTCCTTAATCCACTTGGACTTGAACTTAGTACAAGGAGATAAGGATGAATCAATTTGCATTCTTCTGCATGCTAGCCACCACTTGAAACAACACCATTTGTTGAAAAGGCTATCTTTTTCCCACTGGATGGTTTCAGCTCCTTTCTCAAAGATCAAGTGACGATAGGTGTGTGGGTTAATTTCTGGGTCTTCACTTCTATTGCATTGATGTACCTGCCTGTCACTGTACCAATACCACGAAGTTTTTAAGACTATTGCTCTGTAGTACTGGTTGAGGTCTGGGATACTGATTTCCCCAGAAGTTCTTTTACTGTTGAGAACAGTTTTAGTTATACTGGTTTTTTTGTTATTCCAGGTGAATTTGAGAATTGTTCTTTCTAACTCTATGAAGAATTGAGTTGGGATTTTCATGGGGATTTCATTGAATCTGTAGATTGCTTTTGGCAAGATTGCCATTTTTACTATATTGTTCCTGTCAATCCAGAAGCATGGAAGTTCTTCTGAGGTCTTCTTCAATTTCTTTTCTTCAGAGACTTGAAGTTCTTGTAATACAGGTCTTTCACTCGTTTGGTTAGCATCATTTCAAGATAGTTTATATTGTTTGTGACTATTGTGAAGGGTGTCATTTCCCTAATTTCTTTCTCAGCCTGTTTATCCTTTGAGTATAGGAAGGCTACTGATATTTTTGAGTTAATTTTATATTGGGCTACTTTGCTGAAGTTGTTTGTCAGCTGTAGGAGTTCTCTGGTGGAGTTTTTTGGGTCACTTAAGTATACTATCATATCATCTGCAAATAGTGATAATTTTACTTCTTCCTTTCCAATTTGTATCCCTTTGACTTTGTTTTGTTGTCTAATTGATCTAGCTAGAACATTAAGTACTATATTTAATAGATATGGGAATAGAGGGCAGCCTTGTCTAGTCCTTGATTTTAGTGGGATTGCTTCAAGTTTCTCTCCATTTACTTTGATGTTGGCTACTGGTTTGCTGTATATTGCTTTTACTATATTTAAGTATGGGGCTTGAATTCCTGTTCTTTCCAACTTTTAATATGAAAGGATGCTGAATTTTGTCAAATGCTTTTTCAGCATCTAATGAAATGACCATGTAGTTTTTTCTTTGGTTTGTTTATGTAATGGATTACATGGATGGATTTCTATATATTGGACCATCCCTGCAACTCTGGGATGAAGCCTACTTAAATTGTGCTGAATGTTTGTTTTGATAAATTCTTGGACTAAGTTGGCAAGAATTTTATTGAATATTCAATATTCATCGATATTCATAAGGGAAATTTGTCTGAAGTGCTCTTTCTTTGTTGTATCTTTGTGTGGTTTTGGTATCAGTGTAATTGTGGCTTCATGGAAAGAGTTGGGTAGTATTCCTTTGGTTTCAATTTTGTGGAATAGTTTGAAGAGTATTGATATTAGGTCTTCTTTGAAGGTCTGCACTAAAACCATCTGCTCCTGTGCGTTTTTTGGTTGGTAGACATTCAATGACAGCTTGTCTGTTTTTAGGGGTTATGAGTCCTTTTAGATGATCTATTTGATTCTGATTTAACTTTTGTATTTGGCATCTGTCTAGGAAATTGTCCATTTCATCCAGATTTTCTACGTGTGTTGACTATAGGTTTTTGTAGTAGGTCTAATAATTTTTTTGAATTTCCTAGGTTTATGTTGTTGTATCTCCCTTTTCATTTCTGATTTTGTTAATTTGGATACTGTTTCTGTGACTTCTTGTTAGTCTGGCTAAGGGATGATTTTCTCAAAGAACCAGCTCCTGGTTTTGTTGATTGTTTGTATAGTTCTTCTTGTTTCTATTTGGTTGATTTCAGCCCAGAGTTTGATTATTTCCTGCTCAATACTCCTCTTGGATGTATTTGCTTCTTTTTGTTCTAGAGCTTTCAGATGCGCTGTCAAGCTGGTAGGGTATGCTCTTTGCATTTTCTTTTTAGAGGCACTCAGAGCTATGAGTTTTCCTCTTAGCACTGCTTTCACTGTGTCCCATAAGTCTGGGTATGTTTTGCGTTTATTTTCATTAAATTCTAAAAGTCTTTAATTTCTTTGTTTCTTCCTTGACCAAATTATTGTTGAGTATAATGTTGTTCAGTTTCCACATGTATGTAGGCTTTCTGTTGTTTTTTTTTGTTTTTATTGAAGACCAGCCTTAGTCTGTAGTGAACTGATAGGGTGTGTGGGATTATTTAAATCTTCTTTTATCTGTTGTGGCCTGATTTATGACCAATTATATGGTCAGTTTTGGAGAAGTTACTATGAAGTGCTGAGAATAAGGTATATTCTTTTGCTTTAGGATGACATGTTCTATAAATATCTGTTAGATCCATTTGCTTCATAACTTCTGTTAATTTCACTGTGTCTCTCTTTAGTTTCTGTTTCCATGAACTGTCCATTGATCAGAATGGAGTATTGAAGTGTCCCACTATTATTGTATGAGGTGTGATTTGTGCTTTGAGCTTTAGTAAAATTTCTTTTATGAATGTGGCTGCCCTTGCACTTGTAGCATAGGTATTCAGAATTCAGAGTTCATCTTGGTAGATTTTTTTCTTTGGCCAGTATGAAGTGTCCTTCCTCATTGTTTTTGATTACTTTCGGTTAAAAGTCAATTTCAATCAATATTAGAATGGCTACTTGAGCTTGTTTCTTGGGACTATTTGTTTGGAAAATTGTTTTCCAAACTTTTTCTTTGAGGTGATTGTAATCATTGTTACTGAGGTATATTTCCTGTACGTAGCAAAATGCTGGGTACTATTTACCTATCCATTCTGTTAGTCTATGTATTTTTATTGGGGAATTGAGTTCATTGATGTTAAGATATATTAAGGAAAATTGATGGTTTCTTCCTATTATTTTTGTTGTTAGAGGTGGAATTATGTTTGTGTGGCTATCTTCTTTTGGGTTTGTTGAAAGATTATATTCTTGCTTCTTCTAGGTTGTAGTTTCCCTTCTTGCGTTGGTGTTTTCCATCTAATATCCTTTGTAGAGCTGAATTTGTGGAATGATATTGTGTAAATTTGTTTTTGTCATGGAATATCTTGTTTTCTCTGATTATGGTAATTGGGAGTTTTGCTGGGTATAGCAGACTGGGCTGGCATTTATGTTCTCTTAGGGTTTGTATGACATCTGCCCAGGATCCTCTAGCTTTCATAGTTTTTGGTAAGAATCTGGTGTAATCCTGATAGGTCTGCCTTTATATGTTACTTGACCTTTTTACTTAACCTTACTGCTTTTAATATTCAGTCTTTGTTTAGTGCATTTGGTATTTTGACTATTATCTGATGGGAGGAATTTTTTTTTTGGTCCACTATATTTTGAGTTCTATAGGCTTCTTGTATTTTCATAGGCATCTCTTTCTTTAGGTTGGGGTGTTTTCTTCTATAATTTTGTTGAAGATATTTTCTGGCCCTTTAAGGTGAGAATCTTCACTCTAGTCTATATTGGATTTCCTGGTCTAGTCTACTTTAGTCTAGTCTACATTTCCTGGATGTTTTGTGTAAGGAGCTTTTTGCATTTTGACTATGGTGTCAATGTTTTCTATGGTATCTTCTGTGCCTGAGATTCTCTCTTCTATCTCTTGTACTCTGTTGGTTATGTTTATATCTATGGTTCCTGATTATTTCCCTAGGTTTTCTAACCACAGGGTTCTCTCCTTTTGTGATTTCATTATTGTTTCTATTTCCATTTTTAGATCTTGGTTGATTTTTGTTTATTTCCTTCACCTGTTTGATTGTGTTTTCCCGTAATTCTTTAAGGGATTTTTGTGTTTCCTCTTAAGATATTCTTCCTGTTTACCTGTGTTCTCCTGTATTTCTCTAATTGAGTTATTTATGTCCTTAAGTCTCTATAATCATCATTAGAAGTGATTTTAGAACTGAATCTTGCTTTTCTGATGTCATGGTGCATGCAGGACTTGCTATGGTGAGAGAATTGGGTTCTGATGATGCCAAGTTACTTTGGTTTCTATTGCTTTTGTTCTTATGCTTGCCTCCTGCTATCTGGTTATCTCTAGTGCTGCCTCCCCTTGTTATATCTAACTGGAGCCTGTCCTTCCTCTGATCTTGGTTGTATCAGGACTCCTCAGAGTGTTCCTGTGATTATGGAATTCTGTTACCCTGCAATCCTGGATGTGTCAGAACTCCTGGGCATCAAGCTGCCTCAGGGGCCCTGAAATCCTGGAGTGACCAAGCTCCTGGGTTCTTGTGATCCTGTGATCCTGTGATACTGTGATCCCAGGTGTCTTAGAGTACCTAGGAGTAGATCTTCCTCTGAGTGTTACAGAACTGACTGCTGAGTTTGTTCCCAAGGTAAACCAGTACGCACTGGAAGGTGACTGTGCCACTGGTTGGGTGGGTTTCCTGTGTCCCTGGATCCTACTGTTCCCAGTTATGCCCAATAGTGTTGTGACAGATGTTATGTCCTCCTCACCCCTGACCCTAATATCATAGGCATGTTAGAGCACCTGGAAGTTTCCCTTCCTCTGGATGTTAAGGGACTGGCTTCAGAGTTTGCACACTCTCCCCCCGCCCCAGTTTTCAGTTTCTTATAGGAAAGTTCTATCCTGTATTATTGCCTCACTACTCTGACTTTATCCATGCTATAATTGGTGACAGAATCCCATGTCACTCATTTATTTACTACCAAATTTTATTAAAAGACTGGAAAATAATCCCATAACTGTTTTTCCTAACCAATTGCTTGATTAGAGCATTATCATCATGTTAACAAAATGGATTACCCTTGTATATGCTCTCACCAAGACCTTGAATCTCATAACCTGTCAACATTTGCATTTCAGCCATTGTGTTTCCAGAGCATGTGGTTTGGCTGAAAATCAGCTGCAGGCATCCACTTGAGCATCTTCAAATTATTTTTGTGTCTAAATCCAATTTTTCTCCATTAATTGATTTTTTTCCACAGAAAAGAGAGACAAATCTGTCTGCTTTCTACACATACCAATGGATTATTTTTTCCTCTCCCTCAAATATGCAAGGATTTCCCAATTGTCATTTTAAGTTTTGTTAGAACTTAATAACAGGGATCTAGTGCTACATGGCATCCAGAGGTCTCGAATCCTCAAAGTGAATTTTCCCTTTTATTCTCACTGAGAATGTATCAGCAGGGTCAAGAACATACTCGAATGGCTCTCTTCCTAGGAATAAATTATTTTTGTAAACTGAAGGAAAATTCTTAGTAAAAGAAGACCCTTCTTGTCATTGCTTTCTGTAGGATAACTGGTCTTATTTGCCTCCACTAAGGTGACTCCGTGGAGAGTAAAGATCAGACATTTGAAATATTCTAATTTTTCATAACTGCCAGGTGGGAACACAGAGTTCAATTCTGATTATTCTGGAAACTTTTGATATTAAGAGTTTTGAGCCTACCCATTTCACTGGCCTAAGTAAAAAAAATAGCTTTTTAGAATCAAAATAAAGCATATTATTTGCTCTACTTTTATTATTTTATATATCCAAGTATATGCCCACATTCACTTCCTTGGGTTTTTCAATGTTGACAGAATTGGAAAAAAAAATTAGTTTTGCAGTATTATTAAGAGTTTTGAAGTGAGAATTTGAGGGATTATTTTACAATAATGATAAATATCCTTATGAAAAATATACAGAAAAAAGTATGACAGAGCAGAGGGGACAATGACCAGGAGAGAAGGAGTTGAAATGTTGTCTCTACAGATCAAGGACTTTCAAGTCAACAGGACCCGAGAAAAGCAAGGAACAGAACTTCCCCAGGGAGCCCTTGGAGGATGTGTGCATCCAGACTGAGAAATTTGTTTCTGTCACTTTGAGGGGGCAAGGGGAAGAAGAAGAAACATCATGAATAAAAATGAAAAAGTATATATATGATCACTAGGTAAAGTTAAAGACAGGGATATATTTGATTTCTCCATTGGAGCCCTGGGAGTCTTAATCAATCTAAGAATAGACACCTTCACTTCTACCACAAAATCAGGAAAGAAAAACTCAAACTGTTTCAATTTGGAATCGATGAGGAAGAAATGTCACAAAAACACAATCAATCATTTTTTTCTAGCATGTTAGGAATCTATGCAGACAGTTTGTAAATGCATTTACTGCTCTAGAATACCTATGAAACTTAAAGCCCAAGCTGACTGTCTTGCTTTTCCACTTTGTTCTACTTTTATTATTTTATTAGCGTAGGCTTCTCTTCTGGTTCACTGAACTCTTCATTCTGATTTCTAATTCACCTGAATGCAGAAATATCAAAGTTGTATCTGGAAGAGATTTATTGTGAAGATCATTGGGGCTGACAAACTTCTGCTAAATTACTACATTTGTTAAAAGTATTAGGAAATGATGGTTTAATTTACTATGCTACATCAGTAAATATAGATATATAAATCAACACCTTGCCATTCTAAAGGCAATTTATTTTAAAAGGTGATACTTTTTGGACCTTACATATTAAATATATCTATTTACCTATTATGCATATATTCATTTCTATCAACTTACAGTGAAGTATGTCTCTTCAGTAGAGAGTGTCCAGCAACAGGATCAAGTAAAATATACCCCAGAGATGGAAGGTTAAGGTCATTTAGCTCAGTATGCCAAAAGTGTGTTTATGTGACAGTCTAATTACAGTCACATGATCTTGGAGTCAAGGGTTCACTTAAACTTAATTATTTCTGTGGATTGCTCTGTGCTCCGAACAACTCATTTCATGTGTGTCCCCAGTTTCTACCACTAATATGATTGGACTAGGTTGTATGTTCTCTCAAGTAATTTTCATTTCTGAAATTCCTTAGGTGTAAGAATGGAAAGGAATGTCTGCTAGCCACCAATTTTAACAAATTATGCATGCTAAGTGCTTTACTTGATCATCCTGTGTCTCTTTCAAATAAATTACTCTCCTCATTTTATAGATGAGAGAGCAATCATTTATTGAGATTAAGTAACTGATCAGGCAAACAGCAAGGAAACTGGGGTGTTGTGACTGGAACCATCATCATCTAAACCTGTACCTTAACCACTTTACTATTTTATAAGGATGTGGCCTTAATGTTTCTGATTTAGCAAATACAGTCATCTGGTTATTCACTCATTATCCTCTGGTCTATGCCATACAGCAAAAGGCGATCATCACAATAATGCATCAGTAACCTGTAGATCCCCTCTGAAAGCCTATATCCCTTCACTTCTTAGTCAATGTGCCTTTGTGACACGTCTTCATCATTGGACATAATATTTAGCACATTGATTTATAGTGCTTGGTTTTGCTTTTCTGTATCTCCCATGGTTATATATTACAAAAAGTTATATTGTTGTTTTATTTAGAGAATTTCTGTTACTTGAAATACTTTCTTCTATGCATAACATTCCTAAGAAATATTTAGGATATCTGAATGAAAGGATAACAATAAAGCAGATATATATACAGTATATATATATATATATATATATATATATATATATATATATATATCAGATATATAGCAGTATATAGCAGATATAAATATAGTATTTATATTTACTGTATTGCAATATTTAGATTATCACTTTTCAATCATTTTCAGTGAATCTTGTCTTACTAATAAGTGTTTAGTCAATATTTAAAAGCATAGAATCCATTGTGATGTGTAAGCTGCTATCTTGACATAATTAGAGTAGGCAAAATGATCTAGCTGATCATGCATGCAAGACCTCTCTAGGGTAACCACAGACCCTTTCTGGGTACTTTTTCTGCAGGTTACACTTGCAGTTTCCATAGTCCCAAAAGTTAATATCAGTGGCTTCACACATTCAGAAATAGCCGTTTCAGGCAGTTTACTCTAATCATGTAATGAGTATTCAGTGTGTTTCTGTTGATTGACTCTAAATTGGAGTCAACTCATTTCAAATTATCTCTCTGCCTGGGGAGCTGCATCTGAGATCCAAAACCATACATTCTCCAGTTTGTGTGTTTAATCACAGCACTGCCAGTGGTTTCCATCATACAATTAAATACACTTGAGCACAAACAAATTCACCTTTTGTTTAGGAAGGATAAGCATACTGCTTGCTGGGACACAGGAAAGAAAGCCTATAACAGTGCCTCTGGTTTTACTAGGAAGCTAATGATAACCAATGAAAAGTGACCCACCAAAGAGGAAGTCACCATCTTCACAATCAGTCCATTCCTTCAGGGAGACTAAAATCTAAAGTTTTGCTGGAAACCCTTATGTTTTCATATGAAATATTTCTCATCAGGACAGATGAATTCATACAGAGGAGGCTAGAAATAGCTACACGATCAGATACAACGAAAGAGACACATGCAGAATTGTAGTGTTTATAAAACCTGTGCTTATGGAAACCCTCATCAGAAATATCCCAAGTTATTCTAGCATTTCTCTATATGTTTCAGGAACTTTCACTAATACAGCTGGAAACTAGGACATGGGAGGTGATCAAAATTCTGCAACCCTCAACACGAAGAATGAGAGAAACTGAATTTTTAGAACGTACCACAGTAAGTTCACTCTCTACAGAACTTTTCACATGGCTCCTAGTTTCTCATTAAGCTGTAGGACTGCCAATATCTCTATTAGTATTCTCTATTATAACTAGTCTTGAAATATGCATGCCTGATACCCAAGTGGCTACAAGGCTACAAGACAAAATACATGACATTTGTTTCTGCCTTCTGTGCTAGGCCCCTTTCAAAGCGATCATTCATGAAGCATCTCTAATCATCATTATAGACAAGGATGTATACACATAAAGCTAGAAATTATTTTTTTTTTATTTTTTTTATTTTTTTTTTATTATTCGATATAATTCATTTACATTTCAAATGATTTCCCCTTTTCTAGCCCCCCCACTCCCCGAAAGTCCCGCAAGCCCCCTTCTCTTCCCCTGTCCTCCCACCCACCCCTTCCCACTTCCCCGTTCTGGTTTTGCTGAATACTGTTTCACTGAGTCTTTCCAGAACCAGGGGCCACTCCTCCTTTCTTCTTGTACCTCATTTGATGTGTGGATTATGTTTTGGGTATTCCAGTTTTCTAGGTTAATATCCACTTATTAGTGAGTGCATACCATGATTCACCTTTTGAGTCTGGGTTACCTCACTTAGTATGATATTCTCTAGCTCCATCCATTTGCCTAAGAATTTCATGAATTCATTGTTTCTAATGGCTGAATAGTACTCCATTGTGTAGATATACCACATTTTTTGCATCCACTCTTCTGTTGAGGGATACCTGGGTTCTTTCCAGCATCTGGCAATTACAAATAGGGCTGCTATGAACATAGTAGAACATGTATCCTTATTACATGGTGGGGAGTCTTCTGGGTATATGCCCAGGAGTGGTATAGCAGGATCTTCTGGAAGTAAGGTGCCCAGTTTTCGGAGGAACCGCCAGACTGATTTCCAGAGTGGTTGTACCAATTTGCAACCCCACCAGCAGTGGAGGAGTGTTCCTCTTTCTCCACACCCTCTCCAACACCTGCTGTCTCCTGAATTTTTAATCTTAGCCATTCTGACTGGTGTAAGATGAAATCTTAGGGTTGTTTTGATTTGCATTTCCCTAATGACTAATGAAGTTGAGCATTTTTTAAGATGCTTCTCCGCCATCCGAAGTTCTTCAGGTGAGAATTCTTTGTTTAACTCTGTACCCCATTTTTTAATAGGGTTGTTTGGTTTTCTGGAGTCTAACTTCTTGAGTTCTTTATATATATTGGATATTAGCCCTCTATCTGATGTAGGATTGGTGAAGATCTTTTCCCAATTTGTTGGTTGCCGATTTGTCCTCTTGATGGTGTCCTTTGCCTTACAGAAACTTTGTAATTTTATGAGGTCCCATTTGTCAATTCTTGCTCTTAGAGCATACGCTATTGGTGTTCTGTTCAGAAACTTTCTCCCTGTACCGATGTCCTCAAGGGTCTTCCCCAGTTTTTTTTTTTTCTATTAGCTTCAGAGTGTCTGGCTTTATGTGGAGGTCCTTGATCCATTTGGATTTGAGCTTAGTACAAGGAGACAAGGATGGATCAATTCGCATTCTTCTGCATGCTGACCTCCAGTTGAACCAGCACCATTTGTTGAAAAGGCTATCTTTTTTCCATTGGATGTTTTCAGCCTCTTTGTCGAGGATCAAGTGGCCATAGGTGTGTGGGTTCATTTCTGGATCTTCAATCCTGTTCCATTGATCCTCCTGTCTGTCACTGTACCAATACCATGCAGTTTTTAACACTATTGCTCTGTAGTATTGCTTGAGGTCAGGGATACTGATTCCCCCAGATTTCCTTTTGTTGCTGAGAATAGTTTTAGCTATCCTGGGTTTTTTGTTGTTCCAGATGAATTTGATAATTGCTCTTTCTAGCTCTGTGAAGAATTGAGTTGGGATTTTGATGGGTATTGCATTGAATCTGTATAGTGCTTTAGGCAAAATGGCCATTTTAACTATATTGATTCTGCCGATCCATGAGCATGGGAGGTTTTCCCATTTTTTGAGGTCTTCTTCCATTTCCTTCTTCAGAGTCTTGAAGTTCTTGTCATACAGATCTTTCACATGTTTGGTAAGAGTCACCCCAAGATACTTTATACTGTTTGTGGCTATTGTGAAGGGGGTCATTTCCCTAATTTCTTTCTCAGCCTGCTTATCCTTTGAGTATAGGAAGGCCACTGATTTGCTTGAGTTGACTTTATAACCTGCCACTTTGCTGAAGTTGTTTATCAGCTGTAGGAGCTCTCTAGTGGAGTTCTTTGGGTCACTTAGGTAGACGATCATGTCGTCTGCAAATAATGATAGTTTGACTTCTTCCTTTCCAATTTGTATCCCTTTGACCTCCTTATGTTGTCGAATTGCCCGAGCTAGTACCTCAAGTACAATATTGAAAAGATAAGGAGAAAGGGGGCAGCCTTGTCTGGTCCCTGATTTCAGTGGGATTGCTTCAAGTTTCTCTCCATTTAGTTTGATGCTGGCTACCGGTTTGCTGTATATTGCTTTTACTATGTTTAGGTATGGGCCTTGAATTCCTGTTCTCTCCAAGACTTTAAGCATGAAGGGATGCTGAATTTTGTCAAATGCTTTTTCAGCATCCAATGAAATGACCATGTGGTTTTGTTCTTTGAGTTTGTTTATGTAGTGGATTGTATTGATGGATTTCCGTATATTGAACCAACCCTGCATTCCTGGGATAAAGCCTACTTGATCATGGTGGATGATCGTTTTGATGTGTTCTTGGATTCGGTTGGCAAGAATTTTATTGAGTATTTTTGCATCGATGTTCATAAGGGAAATTGGTCTGAAGTTCTCTTTCTTTGTTGGATCTTTGTGTGGCTTTGGTATCAGCGTAATTGTGGCTTCGTAGAAGGAATTGGGTAGTGTTCCTTCTGTTTCTATTTTGTGGAATAGTTTGAAGAGTATTGGTGTTAACTCTTCTTTGAAGGTCTGGTAGAATTCTGCACTGAAGCCATCTGGTCCTGTGCTTTTTTTGGTTGGAAGACTTTCTATGACTCCTTCTATTTCTTTAGGCATTATGGGACTGTTTAGATGGTCTAGTTGGTCCTGATTTAATTTTGGTATTTGGTATCTGTCAAGGAAATTGTCCATTTCCTCCAGATTCTCCAGTTGTGTTGAGTATAGGCTCTTGTAGTAGGATCTGATGATTTTTTGGATTTCCTCAGTTTCCGTTGTTATATCTCCCTTTTCATTTCTAAGTTTGTTAATTTGGATACTTTCTCTGTGCCCTTTGGTCATTCTGGCTAAGGGTTTATCTATCTTGTTGATTTTCTCAAAGAACCAGCTCCTGGTATTGTTGATTTTTTGTATGGTTCTCTTTGTTTCTACTTGATTGATTTCGGCCCTGAGTTTGATGATTTCCTGCCTTCTACTCCTCCTGGGCGAAATAGCTTCTTTTTGTTCCAGGGCTTTCAGGTGTGTCATTAAGCTGGTAATGTATGCTCTCTCCATTTTCTTTTTGGAGGCACTCAGGGCTATGAGTTTTCCTCTTAGCACTGCTTTCATTGTGTCCCATAGATTTGGGTATGTTGTGTTTTCATTTTCACTGTGTTCTAAAAAGTCTTTAATTTCTTTCTTTATTTCTTCCTTGACCAAGGTATCATTGAGTAGAGTATTGTTCAGTTTCCACGTGTATGTGGGCTTTCTGTTGTTTCTGTTGCTATTGAAGACCACTTTTACTCCATAGTGATCAGATAGGAGGCATGGGATTAGTTCGATCTTCTTATATTTGTTGAGGTCTGTCTTGTGACCAATTATATGGTCGATTTTGGAGAAGGTACCATGAGGTGCTGAGAAAAAGGTATATTCTTTTGTTTTAGGATAGAATGTTCTATATATATCTGTTAAATCTAATTGGTCCAAAGCTTCAATTAGTTTCATTGTGTCCCTGTTTAGTTTCTGTTTTCCTGATCGGTCCATTGAGGAAAGTGCAGTGTTGAAGTCACCCACAATTATTGTGTTAGGTGCAATGTGTGCTTTTAGTTTTAATAAAGTTTCTTTTACAAAAGAGGGTGCCCTTACATTTGGGGCATAGATGTTCAGGATTGTCAGTTCTTCTTTTTGTATTTTTCCTTTGACCAGCAAGAAGTGACCCTCAGGGTCTCTTTTGATGACTTTGGGTTGAAAGTCAATTTTATCTGATATTAAAATGGCTACTCCAGCTTGTTTCCTGAGACCATTTGCTTGTAAAATTGTCTTCCAGCCTTTTACTCTAAGGTAGTGTTTGTCTTTGACCCTGAGGTGTGTTTCCTGTAAGCAGCAAAATGTAGGGTCCTGTTTACGTATCCATTCAGTTAGTCTGTGTCTTTTTATTGGGGCATTAAGTCCATTGATGTTAAGAGATATTAAGGAATAGTGATTGTTACTTCCTATCATTTTTGACGTTATTTTTTAAATTTGAATGCTTAACTTCTTTTGGGTTTGATGAAAGGTTACTATCTTGCTTTTTCCAGGGTGAAGTTTCCCTCCTTGTATTGGTGTTGTCCTCCTATTATCCTTTGTAGGGCCGGGTTTGTGGATAGATATTGGGTAAACTTGGTTTTGCCATGAAATATCTTAGTTTCTCCATCTATGGTGATTGAGAGTTTTGCTGGATATAGTAGTTTTGGTTGGCATTTGTGTTCTCTTAGAGTCTGCATGAGATCTGCCCAGGACCTTCTAGCCTTCATAGTCTCAGGTGAAATGTCTGCTGTGATTCTGATAGGTCTTCCTTTATATGTTACTTGGCCTTTTTCTCTTACTGCCTTTAGTATTCTTTCTTTGTTTAGAACATTTGGTGTTTTGATTATTATGTGACGGGAAGTATTTCTGTTCTGGTCCAGTCTGTTTGGAGTTCTGTAGGCTTCTTGTATATTCATGGGCATCTCTCTCTTTAGGTTAGGGAAGTTTTCTTCCATAATTTTATTGAAGATATTTGCTGGCCCTTTAAGTTGTAAATCTTCACTCTCCTCTATGCCTATAATCCTTAGGTTTGGTCTTCTCATTGTGTCCTGGATTTCCTGGATATTTTGGGTTACAAGCTTTTTGCATTTTGCATTTTCTTTAACTGTTGAGTCCATGGTTTCTATGGAATCTTCAGCATCTGAGATTCTTTCTTCTATCTCTTGTATTCTGTTGTTGATATTTGTATCTCTGTCCCCTGATTTCTTCCCAAGGCTTTCTATCTCCAAAGTTGTCTCCCTTTGAGTTTTCTTAGTTGTTTCTACTTCTGATTTTAGATCCTGGATGGTTTTGCTTAGCTCCTTCACTTGCATGTTTGTGTTTTCCTGTAATTCTTTAAGAGATTTTTGTGTTCTCTCTTTCATGAGCTCAGCCTGTTGACCAAAGTTCTCCTGTATTTCTTTAAGAGATTTTTGTGTTTCGTCTTTCATGACCTCAGCCTGTTGACCAAAGTTCTCCTGTATTTCTTTAAGTGTTTTTTGCATTTCCTCCTTGTTGGCTTTTGTATTCTCCTGGATTTCTTTCAATGATTTTTGTGTTTCCCTTGCAAGGGCTTCTACCTTTTGATCCATTGTCTCCTGAATTTCTTTATGTATGACCTTCATGTGTTCCTGTACCAGCATCATGACCAGTGATTTTAAATCCAAATCTTGTTTTACTGGTGTGATGGGGTATCCAGGACATGTTGGTAGAGGAGAATTGGGTTCAGATGTTGCCATATTGCCTTGATTTCTGTTAGTGACGTTCCTGCGTTTGCCTTTTGCCATCTAGATCTCACTGGTGTTAGTTTATCTTGTCAGTGCTGGACTCACCAGTGCAAGCTGCCCCTTCCCAGTTGGCCTCTGGTGCACAGCTTACCTCCTGCACTGCTTGTAGACAGTGTGCTGCTGCCCAGGCTGTTCAGATCCCAAAGCAGGCACCCGAAGGCTCCCGCTGGGGCCTGCTGGATTCACTGGAGCACACTGACTTCTCCCAGCTGGCCGCCCGGAAGCCCAGCTAGCCACTTGCAGGACTTGGAGATGTAATGCTGCCGCCCAGACTGATCTGGATCCGGAAGCGGAGAGAGTAGAGCTAAGGGCTTCTGCCTGAGGCCTTGCCCCAGATTGTGTCTGTGGAGCAGATGGAGCCCGTGTGCACTCCAGGGAGTGCCGACGGTGTATGCTACTGTGACCTCCCCTGAGTTCCGCTCACTCCGCTGGGCAGCCGATCTGCCAACAGGGCTATCGCACACAAGGTTAGCCTGGCCGCCCAGTCCCTGAGTCCAGGCAAAAGCCTGGGAGGCCAAGGTCCGAGCAAAGTTCCCCTACGGCTTTGACTGTTAATTGGGTTTGCCAGGTGACTAGGATGGCGGGCGTGTGCGCCCGCGCTCCCTGAAAGCGCCGGGAGAGTCTGCTTTGCTAACAATCACCTGGGCGGGTTGACTCACAGATGGCCCACCAAGCCGCCCAGTTCTTGGGGTCAGTCCTGTGCCTTTTGGGGCCTGGACCCCCGCTTTGTTAGCCTTAGGCTATGCCTGTTACAGGTCTGCCCGCCTGAGCTCTCTGTCGTCCTGCAGGCAAAATGGCGGCGGCGCGCTCGCAGGCCTGGGCAAAAAACCTCCTGGTTGGGTTGGCACCCCGATGGCCCCCCGACCCACCCAGGGCCTGGGTGCAGGCCAACGCCCGTCGGGCTCAGACCACCGCGGTGTTGGCCTCGGATTATGTTTGTGTACCTCAGTCTGTCCGATTCCTGGAGTACGGAACCAAGATGGATCCTCCTCTCCTGACTGGTGGGAGGCCGAGTTCTGAAGTGGCCTCCGTGCAGGAAAGGCGCCGCACAACTGCAGCTGCTTGCTGTCCGGCTGGTCAGCGAAGGTCAGTGGTCGTGGGCGCAGGGCCTAACTGGTCCCTGTGACGCCTTGGTTCCACTGCTGATGGCCCTTCAGCTGGAGCAGCCACTGCTGCAGCTGCTGCCGCCGCCGCCACCGCCGCCGCCGATGAAGCTAGAAATTATTTAACTGACAGGAAGCAGATGAAATGATCTCAATCTCTACCTCAGATGTCAAAGTCAAGGAAAGTAGATCTCTGGTTAAAGAAAACATGAGCAGGAGAATTCAAGGTTTTATATTTTTGACTCATGTCTGAGTTCTGAGCAAGATCATTGTTATTAATGCCTAGGTTGGCACATGTCCTAGTATATTATTCAGTAAGTGTTTGCAAGTAAGGGCTCAGAACAAAATGAAAGGCTCATAGAGAGGGATACACTTAAACCAAATGAAAATTCTATGTATACAACAAACAGCAACTAAAATGTTTCCTTGGCATTCAAATGTTAAGGACATCCAGACCCACATCTACTGTCTGCCTCCTTGTGTAGACTTTGTCTGAGACAGGAATTACATACGGTGAATATTAAATGAAAATTTTCAGCTTCTTTTTTTTTTTTCAAGAAGGAAACTGAGAATAAGGTGAAAGATAAAAATGCTTTTATACAAGTTTCCCTGAGGGCTTAGAGAAAGGTCACATTCACGTGGAAACAGTACAAGCTACCAGAGACAATAGCTCATGTTACCATTAGGAAAACTCATATAAGAAAAAAATACATTTAGCAGCAGAAAGATTTGCCCAAGGCTGTACTTTGAACATTTAGTGATGGATGTTGGAATACAATTAGGCTAGTAGGGTATACCATGTTTTAGATTATTAGAAAGGAAGACAAGAGGAAAAAATGATTCTTAGTCTCATGGCAGACAAGTATTTTCACTAGGAACATATTTTATTCTTTTGTCAACTCATTATGGGGCTCACAGTATTTCCATTGAATGACACACATTTTTTTTTAAAAAATTGCTCTAAGTTACCACAACTGTTTTTGTAAAGGACATACATTCAAGGATTTCATTATGAATATAAGTTCACAAGTGAGCCCAGGTGGCTTTGGCAGGTGAGAATGCAAAACATGATCTAAATACTTGAACCAAATCTTGGAGTGACATAAATAGACTTATCCCCCCCCCAAAAAATAATAACCCATCCTTGACACATCAGGAACAGCAGCATGTAAATTCCCAGATTGTTTCTTATTAGTGTGCTTGCCATGCTATCTCATTAATATCATTCTGTTCATAAAAAAGAAAAATCACATCACCAAAGCATGATCATGGAGTTTTCTGATGCACAGAAACAGAGAACAGCATCTACTGTAGCTTGCGTTTGGGGCTTCATTCCCACTTGCTGTGGAAGTCAGCCCTCAGCCAGTGTTGATATCCCTCTTTTCCTGAAGAATCCTTTCTCATTTGTGTTTTAGAATCTACATTCACCCTATCCTTGGTGTGGTATGACCTTGGTATGTCTCCTGGCTGTGATTCATACCACAGTCACTAAAATTAAAGTAGATAGATTCTCTCATGGGATGTGAAAGTGTCTTTGTTAGAAAATTGTGAATTTTAGCAATCACATCCTAAACTGACAATTCTGGCCTCATTAGTGAAGATAGTATAAGTAATTGGCTCTTAACAATAGTTTAAAAAGCCCCAAAGCAATTCAATTTAAACCATCCAGATCCTAGCATACTTGTTATAGTCCATATCTTTTAGGAGAAAATGTGCAAATACTTATACTAAACAAGAGTTGGACTGTAAAGCAAAACATGTTTAAATACTATAAGGTAATTTTAAATGTTCTTGTCTCTTCTCAAAAGACAATTTCAAAATTCAGATAATCATTTTCCTTTAAAGACAAGAGAAGACTAAGCCACTGTATCCTATGAGGTGTGTGACTTAGTAGGAAGACAACATATGACAATTCTTTCAAATTTCTCAGAAATTTTCATTCATGGGCACTGCATCTACTTTCATTCTTCAATTCCTTCTGGGCTGCTCTCCCCAGAAATAAAATTTGGCTTTTACACCTGCTGTATATGTGCACAAAGAAACACATTCCTAAAAAAGTAAGAAATACTCATTACTATTATGGTTTTCATTTTTGCAACTAATCATGTAGTCATAGCCTACATTTAATACTTTTCATTATCAGTCTATATTTTTTGCCCTCAGCAAGCATGTTAACTAGTTTTTTTTTTCCTTGCCTGTCAAGGTGACTTAACTCCTTGGGTGTTTGGGTTATTTAGCAGTCATACCTGAATTTATGTGTTCAGTTTTCCATTAACTTTCATCATAAAACATATTATCTCTCATTTACTAGACCTAAATATCCTCACTATCACTGTGTCATGCAACCCAATTTCTCCTTGATAATTAGGATCAATCACATGAATGAACAAAATGAGTCCATTCATTGTCAATTTGTTTGGAGGCATAATGTGTACCATGACAGGGCAGAGGTTTTTACATAGGCATCAGGGGAATTATTGCACTGCTCCTTGGTGAAGATAGTTTGAACATTTAGGACTTCAAGACAAATAGAGCATGATCATATTTCTAAGAAAATACACAGTAATTGCTAATGGATGGCTAACATTAACCATGAACGACCCTTTGTCTGTTGCATCCAAGTGTGTCACTGTCAGTTGCTATCACAACATGTCTGGCAACTTCCTTAAGGAGAGATGTGTCTAGGTTCATAGTTACAGAGGTGAACACATTGTCAATCACCTCCAGTGTTAGGAGCTCCTAGTGAGACAGAGAACATCATGGCCGTTGGAGCATGTGGTCAAGGGTATCGCTCACTTTATAGTGTCAAGGCAACAAAGAGTGCAAAGAGATGTGAGTCATGTGATATACCTACATCTTGCCCAGATGAGCCCTGTTTCCTGCTTTCTACCAATATCTCAATAATGCTATCAAATCCAGAGTCAAGCAATGACTATATCCACTAGTTAAGTCAAAGCTATCATAATCTCTCATTTCTAAATAATTGAATCTATCACCTAAGGACCAAGTACACGTATTTCAGGTGATCTTTCACATATGTATGCAGACAATCAGCACCATCCTTTCATCTCTTTTCATTTTAATCCTGGTTATTTGGTTTATTTTCTTTTTTATTGAATATTTTATTTATTTACATTTCAAATGTTATCCTCTTTCCTGGTTTCCCCTCCAGAAACCCCCTATCCCATCCTTCCTCCCAGTGCTTCTATGAGGGTGGTCATCCACCCACCCACTCCTGCCTCCCTGCCCTGGCATTCCCCTACACTGGGGAATAGAGCCTTCTCAGCATCAAGGGCCTTACCTCCCATTGATGTCCAGTAAGCCCATCCTCTGCTATATATGTGGCTGAAGCCATGCGTCCCTCCATGTATACTCTTTGGTTTGTGGTTTAGTTCCTGTAATCCTGGTTATTTGTAAAATGATGAATATCCTGATGCAGAGCATGTACAGCCTCCAGGAAGACAAAGTTACAGCAATTAAAGATATTGTCACACACTCTAAGACTGTGTCCCAAAGGCTATTACCTCATTTTATCCATTCAACATCTTCAGAATGATAAGGAGCAAGGTAAGGTCAATGAGTTCTATGATCAAATTACCATTTAGTGAAATCCAGTATCTTTTCATGGTTTTCCATTTTATGTGTTTGAAACAGGGTTTCTTGATGTTTGCCTCCTGTAGTGAAAAGATAACTTTGACAAAAGCAAACTATGGAGAAAGAGTTAATTTTAAAATTCCTAGTTACATAAAGTCTATTATAAAAGTAAAGTCACAGCAAGATTACAGATGTGCACCATTAAACCCAGCTGTTTATACAGATGTTTATGATTTGACTTAGGTGTTCATGCACATCCAGCAAATGCTTTGCCTGAGACATCTCCCATTACATGCACTTAAAAATATTACTGAGAGAGAGAGAGAGAGAGAGAGAGAGAGAGAGAGAGAGAGAGAGAGAGAGAGAATGAATTTGTGTTTGTATGACAAAGATTCTGGGAATCACACTCAGAAAGTTAAACTTGATAAGAATCAACTTTATACATACAGCCATCTAAGCTCTCTTCATTAACATAGTAACTGAAAAGCATTTACAGACAAGGGATCCAGCAATTGAAAATAAAAGTTCTACAAGTAAACAAGTAATCATTTTGAAGAGAAAAATCCAGCTAATGAATAATGACTGAATAAAAATTTAGTGTTATGCTCAACCAACAAAAGTAAACACAAAACTATAATCAAATATTTTATTTGTATTTTTTGAAACTTTACTTTCTTTTTTAAATGTTCAAATCAGGGTGATTTGGTTGAGTGACTATGCATAAGAAAGACAGCTAAAATTATCTTGAAATAAAAGCATTTTCTTGAGAATAGAATATCTGATAAAAATTAAGCAATATTAACTATTCTTTTTATTAATAACAAGCATTTCTAGAATTTATTCCATTTCTGGCACTGTGCTAAGCATATTACATTTAGATCATCTTATGTCCTGCCTAAAACAACATTAAGTGCTATGTTTTATTATTCCTACTTAAGTTTCAAAAGTTCAAGAATCCAAGTCAAGGTCAGCAAACTGATAAAGGACAGGACGAGTTTGCTGAATTTGAAAGCTGAATTTATCCATCACATAATATTCATTTGGTGAGATTATGTATTCAAAGCATATCTTAATGGGGGAAGTTTTTAAAATACCATGACCTTTGTCAAAAAACAGACATCCATTTAAGTAGCATGTATAATTATTTGGATAAAGAGTTTTGCCTTTAAGTAATTTTTACGTTTATAACGGTAACATTCATTCTCAAAGAAGTATTGAATTCCATCCATTATATGACCTACTTTATCTGGCCTGGCATCATGAGCCTGGGACATGTGTAGTCTCGTAAGCCTCAGTACTAAAATGGCTTCATTCCTGCCTAGAGCTTAATTATTTTTGCTTAAAATTTTTAGTTCTATTTGAATAGGAATCCGACACATCCCTGTTTGTTGAGTACCATAAGTTATGAACTTCTTGCCAACAGGTGAACTTATTTTATTGCTCTACTGCTTGTTTATGATTTGTCTTCACCATTAGAATATTATCTCAGGAGAAATGCTGTCTAACTGTTACACAGATAGTAGACACAGTGAGCATGAGATTTTACCTTGTATCACTTCTTTATGTGAGAAAAAAGCCATACCTTTGTAAATGTGCAACTCAATCCAAATAATCAATAAGCCTCTAAAGTTGGACATCAGTTAAGAGGAGTGCCAAGGAGACATAAATATTTTCTCTAAACTTGTCCTTTAGTTTCAAAATTCATTAAAGTAAATGTCACTGTGTGTCGTGAAAGAACAATGCTAATTTTTTGCATTCAATATCAGTCTCTGAATTATAATTTCTTGTTGACCAATTCCCATATGGAATTTCATGAGCAAGTGGCTTGTGTTCTGTTTGCCTTCTCTCATCTTTCAGAGCCATCTTTTTGAATCTTTTCTTTTTTATTAAAGATTATTTTTATTTAATTACAATCGAGCCATTGCACCCATCCCAGTTCCCCCTTTCACAGTTCCTTATCCCATTCCTCCTCTCCTGTCATCAAGAGGATGTTCCCCATCACCAGGCTTCCTGCATCCCTGAGGCATCAAATCTCCTCCTGATGCCAGACAAGGCAGTTCTCTGCTGAATATGTGTCAGGGCCTCGAACCAGTTCATACACACTACCCAGTTGGTGGCTCAGTGTCTGGGAGCTCCCAGGGATCTGACTTAGTTAAGACTGCTGATCTTCCTATAGGGACTCCCTCCTCTTCTGTTTCTTTCATCCTTCCCCTAATTCAACCATAGGGGTCCCCAATTTCAGTCCGATCGTTGGGTGTATGTGCATCTGTCTCAGTCAGCTACTGCTTGGGCCTCTCAGAGGACAGCCATGCTAGGCTCCAGTCTGTAACCACATCATTGCATTAATAATAGTGTCAGGCCTTGGTGTCTCCCTATGAGGTGGGTCCAGAGTTGGGCTGGTCACTGGACAACCTTTCTCCCAGTCTAGTGACCACTTTTGTCCCTGCAGTTTTTGTTTTGCTTTTATGCTTTTGGTTTTTTTTTTTTTGACAGTTTGATGGTTTGAATTGCTCAGCTCGGGGAGTAGCAATATTAGAAGGTATAGTCCTATTTGAGTAGGTGTGGCCTCCTCGGAGTAGGTGTGCCACTGTAGCTGTGGACTTTAAGACACTCATCCTATCTGCCTGGAAGTTAGTATTCTAGCTGCCTTCAAATGAGGATGTAGAACTCTCAGCTCCCCCTGCACCATGCCTGCTTGGATGCTGCCATGTTCTTGCTTTGATGATAATGGACTGAACCTCTGAACCTGTAACCGAGCCCCAATTAAATGTTGTCCTTATAAGAATTGCCTTGGTCATAATGTCTGTTCACAGCAGTAAAACCCTAATTATGGCAGACTGGAATGCTTCTGGGTCAGGCATTTTGAGTATGGCTTGGTAACAACATCCCTCCTCTTGACTCCCTGACTATCTATTGGAGGTGGAGGTGGACTCTGAGTTCCCTCTCCTCATTGTTGGATACTTCATCTAAAGTCAGTCCCATTGAGGTCTGAGAGACTCTCACCTCCTAGTTCTCTGGTGCTTTCTAGGGAGTCTCCCTACCTCCCACCTTCTGAGGCTGCGTTAATTCTGCTGGCCTTCTGGGCTTCTCTAGTGTCTCCATCCATGATCCTGTTCCCCTTTTCCCCTCCAGTTCCCATCTCCCACCCATATTCCTTCCTCCTTTTGCCTCTCATGGTGATTGTCTTCCCCTACTACATGGAACTGAAGCATCCTCACTTGACCTTTCTGCTTCTTAAAGCTCATAAATTCTGGCTTATACCCTACGTATTCTGTGCTTTTTGGCTAATTTCCACATATTAGTGAATACATACTAAGTACGTCCTTTGTCTCTGGGTTTCCTCACTCAGGATGACATTTTCTAGTTCCATTCATTTGCCTGCCAAATTCATGATGCCCTCATTTTTAAAGGCAGAAGAGTATTGCACATTATTCCACAGGATCAGAGGCTCAGTCCATTATTATTAGGTCAGGCATAGTGCAGGAGGAGCTAAAGAATTCTACATTTCTATCTGAAGACTGCTAGCAGAATACTGCTAGCTTCCAGGCAGTTAGGATGAGGAAGGTCTTAAAGCTCATACCCACAGTGACACACCTAATCTAACAGGGCCACACCTTCTATTATTGCTACTCCCTGGGCGAAGCATATATAATCCATCATATATATATATATATATATATATATATATATAATAGATTCTATTTATATAGAATATATAATAGATTCATTTACCTTTATTTTAATTAAGCAGACTTGTAAGTTTGCAAATGACTTTCACAGGTCTACAGTATGTTGTAATCAAATCATGGCAGCTGATCTTCTATCCTTAAATAATTTTCAAGTATTCTGAATGATATTTAATATTATACAGAATGATGCAGTTCACTGTGATACTTCAAGGCATGTATATAATACATAATTATCAAACTAGGGTAATTAATATTTCATCTCTTTATCATCACTTTATGTTTGGAGCCTTTGAATTGCTTTGCTATATTTATTTATAAATTAAAAATACCCGACTAAGAATGATGGTCAGTACCAGTGTCTTATGCATTACTTTACCCACATGTCCTTTATTAGCTACCACCCCATAGTCTTTAGGCCTCATACTACCAATTTGCTGAGCTGCTGATAATCATTGCCATATATTCTCATTGGCATTTCATTAATATCATCTATTATTGAGGCCATGCAATAACTGTTCTTCTGTGTCTATTTAATTTAATTTATCATAAAATCCTGTGGTTCCATCCAGTTTGTTGTAAATTGTAACACATTACTAATTATGACAATAATCTTTCATTCATAAAACATCTTCTTACTCATTTATTGAACCAACATCTATTTGATTCCATATATTGCTGTGTGCGTAAATAATTTCTTGATATGTTGACATTATTTTCTATGGCAATAAACCAGAAATAGAGTTGCTGATCACATCATAGTTTGAACTATAGTCTATTGATTAACCTCTGTATTGCTGATAAGATTCCAATAGACTAAGCAATCTGGGAAAACAAAGAGTGAAGCTCAAGATATTACAATTCTGTGCTAAAACTAATTTTTAAAAAGATACAGTAAAACAGTGTGCCATAAAACTGACAGACCAACCAATGAAATAGTGTGCACAGAATCAACTCCACAATCAGACAAAGGGATTCACAAAAGACAATACAAACATATGCCAGAGGAAAGCGATCCCCACCATCACACTGTGCTGGGTAAACTATACCGACGTGCGTACTGGAGCTCGAACCCAGAATCCTATTTCCTTATCCCTTAAAATACTTCTTTCTGTCATTTTTTCTTCTTACAACAATTTGCATTCTGTGTATAAATGTACTTTTTGATAATAACCATCAGGTTTCTGCAGCTCTGTTCATTATTTGTGTCTCTTTTATTTTATTTTTCAATTCTTTCACTTCTCATGGTAGCTAGAGAAATGTCCTGTTTTCAAATTCGCTGATTTTTTCCACCTGCTGGAGTCTACTACTGAACGACTGTCTAGAATTCGTCATTTCAGCAACTGCAGGACTTCTTTTGTTGTGTTGTTCCTTTCTTATAAAATTCACATATTTTATAAGAATTCTACATTTGATGAGATACCATACTTACATTTTCATTTGGTCCTTTAAGCAAGCATTCTTTTGTTTTTTTCAACCAAATTTAAAGTCTTTCCAAAATATGTGTAGCCTCTCATAAGAAAATAATAATAATGGGGGGAGGAATAACGTCTGTTAGTCTGATAGAATGAGCTATGCATGTGTGTAATTAGCATAGGACCTAATACTTCTTGGGCAGAGAAGTAGTCATTAACTGGTGCCTCCTATGCTAGACTGCTCATAGTAGCAGCTGCTCAGGAGTGGTGGCTCTGAACACAGGTCCTGCAAGAATGGCAAGTTAAAAAACTGTTGACTGGGGCATGCCCATGAACCACAAGCTGACAAACAAACAGAGCAGTGCTGGCTTTGGAGACTGCAGCCCAAAGCTTGGGAACCTGAAGTTAAGAGTATCTAAGATGATCCTAGAGAGATTTACATGAGAAGGAATGAACCACCACTGACTCAAAAATGGGTAATCCAAATGTGTTCTGCTTTCCAAAGATAGAGGAAAGGAAAGAGTGGGGGTTTGTCTGACTGTAATTTTTTTGGGGGAAGGGGGGGCGTTTCGAGACAGGGCTTCTCTGTATAGCCCTGGCTGTCCTGGAACTCACTCTGTAGACCAGGCTGGCCTCAAACTCCTGACTGTAATTTTTAAAAATAAAATAAATATTATTTCAAAAATATGCAAGGTATGATTCAAACCTGGTGAAAGTGATTGCTCTCTGATAAGAACTGTGGAGTATTTTATACACACACACACACACACACACACACACACACACACACACGCACATGAACATATACACACATGCATACAGGCACACAAGCCCACAGAACTGAAATCTCAGGAGACCTCACAGTGACAAAGATCAAAACAGACACAGGTAAGTTCTTCCACACCTTCTCAAAATCTTGACTATAGCAAGCTTTGTTGGGGAAAGGACATTCCATAGCACATCAGAAACACAGGAGGAAATTCCTGAAGCATAGAGACTAAGGTGGAATTCATTGTCACCAAATTAATGTGTTTGAATTAAGATCAGTAACCTTCCCACCTTTTGATAACCTACATACGACAGGGGTAGAGATAGAAAAACCACATACAACACAATGAGAATGATGAATAAAAAACTTTTACATTTTACTTTTATTACCATTTTCATCTTTTATTATACTTATGAATTTTAACTATCTTTGTTTCAGCTTCTCCCATTCCTGAAGGTGATTTTATGACTTTCATTGTTGTCCCAATTCTGTGTTATTTTCTCTATATTTCTAACACCTTTCCTTTTAGTCCTGTTCACTTCACTCCCACTTCCCTCCCCTATCCCTTCTGCTCTTTACTATTTAAGTATTATTACTCTTAATTTTACAAAACTACTTCCTACATTTGTTCAGAATCAGTTCTATAGTGCTGCTGTCTCAGAATCTCATGAGGGATGGTTTACATACAAATCGTTTTTTTGTTGAAGAACAACAAGAGGGCTGATATCAAACCATCACATCTGTTGTCAATGCTGGCTTTCCCCCTTAAATAACACTGGAGATGACAAATCCACCTGAAGACAGCTTCATCATGAAGACTTGTAAAAAGTGAAGCAAGCAAAATCAAAGAATAAATAGGAAGGAAGTAAAAATACAAATGGAGTAGCATCACAATCCAATGGAGAACACCCATCACTGCCTAATGCCTAAGCCCAAATCTATGGCCCAATGAGAATGTTTCACACTAATGTTAGACCTTAGAAAACAAAATTTGGATGTCTTCTGGCATTTTGCTGGGGTAAACGTTTTGTATAGTGACTATTAAAGTAAAGGTTTCTTGCTATAACAAAGTGATGCTTTAAAGGGAACCAAACAGAAATGATGGTTGTCACCAAATTTATATTAAGTGTAAATGCAATGTAAGCAATTCTTTATTACTCCTGCCATGATAAAAATCAAACTTTGAGTCCTATGCACAGGAAAATGTTAACAAAGATTTCTCTGGGTAGTAGGCTTGGGTCCACACGTACTAAGTAAATCTGAAGCACTCAGTACTATTTGACACAGGAAACCAATGTTGAGAGATGTCAACGGAAATCTTTAACAAAAGCTAGTCTCAGATTTCTTGATAGTTTTCTTGATGATAGTTAGGCTTTCCACAGGACAAGATATCAGAAATGTCAGGTGTAAACACTTTCTATATTTTATTTAAAATATCTTTATTTTTATACTTTCCCTCTCAATTTACTTCTCACATTCCTCCTGCCTTCCCTTCATCCAGGATCCCAGCATCTGGATCCCTTCATCCAGATCTACCCTATTCTGACAAAACAAACAAGCAGAAGGAAAAGAATCCAACAAGAAATGCAAGAGAAAGAGAGAGGTGCAGAGACGCACTGAAGCCCAGACTGTGTTGAAAGTATGGTAGGTCTGACAGAGATCATAGCGTGATAAAAGGACCTTGGAGAGGTGTCTTCCACAGGTTTTTATTTGCATATCAGAAAACTAAAGCCTACATGTTTCTAGTGCTAGACATATCAGGTTACTTATGAACTCTTTCTATTAAGTATAATTTCCAATATATCATTGGTAGTGGTGAGAGGCCAGCATGCATTTTTATTTCTAGAAATTAGAACTTTCAATTAGCTATTAATTTCCATTTTAGTATTTGCTTACTGATGTTGCTTACTTTTCAAACATAAAGAGCCCTCAGTGTGCCTTGGCCTCTAGTTGTGTTGTCATTTAATAACCTACTTTTGAAATTCCCTAATTAGTTCAAAGTGTATTGCAGTATCCCCCTGACACCAGCCTCCCAGCATATATAGTCATAAACACATAAACACACACACACACACACACACACCACCCATTCTTTTTTATTTTTTTATTTTCAATTTTTTATTCATTAATTTTTTTGATTTGATATTTTCTTTCTTTACATTTTAAATATTTCCCTTCTCTAGGTATCCCCTTCAGAAATCCCCTATGCCATCCCCTTCCCCCTTCCTCTATGAGGGTGCTCCCCAACCCACTTATCCACTCCTATCTTTCTGCACAGGCATTCCGCTACACAGGGACATCAAACACCCACAGGCCCAAGTGCCTCTCATCCCACTGATGTCCATCAAGACCATTCTCTTCAAAGACAGTGGCAAAAGCTCACAGACACTATCCATTCTTAACAGTCTTTGAATTTTCCCTAAGAAGCAAGTAGCATGAGGCCTAACAGGGATTGCTGAGAACTAACTGGCAGTTAGTTTCTGTGGGTGAGAGAGACTGAGTGGAGGGAAAGAACTGTAGGCCCCTGCCTCAGTTAAAGGGGAGGAGTTACTTGGTTCTCGCCGGGTGCGCAGTACAGACCTGCAGCTCTGTGCTTGTCTTTCCATGTTAAACAAAAGTCAGCAATTTACTTCACCACTAAATATTTCAACATTTAAATATCAAAACCCATTTTAAAATTTTTGAGGCTCTGTTCACTAAATAATTAGGACATTCTTATTTAACGGAATGCATATATATATATATATATATATATATATATATATATATATATATATATAAGCTTTAGGTTAAATAAAATATATCTGGGTATAAAACATGTGAACCAGAGACTTCCAATACATGTAGAGACAAACTATTTATTCCAGACACCAAGCCCAAAGTCATGATATTTAATAAATGGCAGAGTGAGGCTTACCTTGAACCTCAGACTTGGCTCACCTTAAAGCTTCCCTAGATTTCTACTTAGCTCTCTAGTATTTTGGAAGTGACTTGAAAGCCCCGGGTTTTGTCAAAGCTTTAGAATGCCTCTTCTGCCAGGGCAGTGAATCACACTTACAGAGCCTTGGCTATGTGTATGCAGGTGTGTGCCAAGTTGAGCCCATCATGTAGCACCAAGTCACCAATTTTAGGATGACGGATCCTTTGGCTGATCCTGTTCACTGGAAGTTTACCCTCTATACCCTCTAAATTGGATGCCTTTGAAACTGGCACTCACCAGAAACAAGCCTGTGTGTGTTGGCTGTGCATTCACTGGTGTCCTGTGAATGCCAGTGTTCAGCCAGTATTCACTCAACCCCGGCCCACTGCTCTCCTCACACTTAACAATCTCTGGCTCAGCTTTAAGTTTTATATGAATTTATTGAACAACTTTATGTACCATAACAAACTTTCTCAAGCACAAAGAAAGAGGAAATTTGCATGTTTTGATCAACTTTATATACATGGCCCTTTATCAGTTTATTCAATATCTGCAACAATCCTATGAGATACATTGGAGGAGTCTAACTTTGTAGAAGAGGGACTCACAGCTCAAAGACATGCAAATTCTGGTGTCTGTCAAGAATCAAATTACAAAGCCTACATTTTATCACGTTAATTTGTACTCACCTAAGGAAATTATTTTCAACCTAGGACTCACAGAAAATCCAGAAAACAAATGAGGTAAACAAATGTAATTTGCATATAAATTTTATAATACTGCCATACAGAAGCCACCATGCAAACTTCCATAGAGGAAGTCTACCAATAGTCCTACATAACTGTAAGTCCTATGAAGCACACACACCAGTGAGGCACGATCACCCTATGATTGCAATAGTGGCACATATACCTTGAAGATAATAAACAGCTCTAGAATTAGACTTTAGACCTATTCAACGAGAGAGATGCCATCCATTCCTTAGACTGAAACCTAGCTATTATTTTACATATACATACATGCATACATACATACGTACATACATACATACATACATATATATGTGTATCAATAAATTTACATGTGTGTGTGCATGTGTCGAAATAAATGATGGATAGATGATAGCTTATTTAAAAGCATATACTGCTTTCATAGAGGATTCATGTTTGATCCCCAGTACTAAACAGCTCACTATTACCTGTAACACAGGATATAGGGTGCGTGATGCCCTCTCTTAGCCTCCTAAGGCATAGTATTCATGTCAACCTAATGCCAAAAGTATATATGTAACTTTCTTTAAAATTAAAATAAAAACATTTGTAATTTTTAATTTCTTACTGATGTTACATAAAATTTATTTTTTAATTTCTCTATCTCTTTCCTTCTCTCTGTCTCTGTCTCTCTCTCCCTCTGTGTGCTTGTGTGTGTGTTTATCAATAATAATTAAGAAAGAGGCCAAGAATTTGAGAGATAAAAGGGGAATGCCATGGGAGAAGGGAGAAGGAGAGGAGTGGGAAAATAAAAATAAAAATACATCTATTTAATGAGCATTGCATGTTGGTTATAAAACATTTTCAAATTATAAATGCGTTCTTTGCCTTATTTATCTCCACTGTTAACATGTATGGGTCTCTCAATTAAATTCTTCAAGAATTATACCTCATTGTGCTCATTTGTTGTTAGGAAGGTTAAATATTCTCCTGAATATATATTAATATATATTGCATAATTAACAGTTTGCATGTATGACCTTGGACTGCCTGGGTTTAAATCCAGACTCCACAACTACTAACTGTACAATTGGGAGAGACGTTTCACCTCCATGGGACATTGTTCCTCTTCTGTAAGGTGAGTGCAAGGTTAATAATAGACCTCACTTGTTGTATTATTTACACAGTTAGCTCATTATTTTGTCGTGAGGATTAATGAGTTAGCACTACAAGGGCTTAGAACATGCCTAACACAATTATAAGCACGGAATGAACACTTGCTTGTATTACAACTATTTTGTCTTCTGGACTTTCAACGTGTAGTGTTCTTTTCTTTTGTTTTTCTTCTATTAATCAATATCAATGCTTTATATTCCAGATTCCGTTCTCATTGTACCTTGAACATGTTTTCCCTAGTTTGCTGTCCAGTCTCCAGTGCTGTTCATGCTCATCTTTACTGTCAGACATTTGTTGCTTCAATGATGACTGATTCATCAAACATGTGTCTTAAATGACATAAGCTGATGTTTCAGTAAGAACACAGTGTGTACTTCACTGTAACCTACACCTCCAAATTTGTTTGTTTTCCTTTCATATTGATACTATTTTGTATATGAGAAGAACACAAAAATATAAGATCTATACGCTTGTCAAATTAAGTATGCAATATTGACTACAGCTGCAATCTTAGAAATTTGTTAATTTTTGACAGGGTAAGTATCATGTCCTTAACTGACATATCATTTCCACAATGCTGGCATCCACTCTTGAATACCAAAGTTTCATTCTCGGTTTCTAGGTTATTTGATCATTTTGGATTAAAGAACACAGGTAAAGTGACAAAGAACTCAGCCTACTGTACATGGCATTATTAAACTTAACAAACTGTTCTGCAGGGTCATCTATGAGGTCACAATAGCAAGGATTTTTTAATGTAAAAGATGAAATAATGGTAAGCCCCTTGAGTGTAGGTTTCACATTTTTAATCTGATCATCTATTGGTAGACATGTGTTTTGTCATAACTATTGAGAAAAATGCTACAATAATAGTAACATTCATATCCCTTTGTGATCTTCATTTCCAATTATTCTGAGTATGTATCTAGAAGTAGTATTATTGTATCAGATTATTTTTTGCTAATTTTTTGTGAGCTTCATTTTAAATTATTTTGAGCATATTTCTAGAAGCAGTATAATTGTATCAGATCATTTCTGTTTTGTTATTTTTTGTGGAATCACATTTCTGTTTTTCAGGTTCTTCATGAATTTATAAGCCCTACAGCAGTATACAAAAGCGTCTTTTTAAGTAAAAAGGTTTTCCCCATAAAATATGTTTTGATCATTTCCTTTACCCCCAACTTCTTGCCGTTCCTCCCCACCTCCCACCTCTCTACCCACTCAACATTCTACATAGTTGCTTTCTTTTCCTCCCTTTGTCTTCTGCCCAAAACAAAACCCACAAAAGCGAAAATCAAAACACACAAGCAAAAGATCAAGAAGAAAATAAAAAAATAAAAGAAAAAGTCCACAAAAATCACATTATAGTTCATTACTCTAGGGGAGGTCATGAGGCTTGCTCTAGGCGGTGATTTAAATATTTAAGTTTTTCTTTTCTATAGCTTTACCATCATTTACTACCATTTGCTTTTGATAATAGCCATTCTAACATGTATATGATGATATCTAATTGTTTTTATTTGCATTTCTGTGATGCTTGGTGACAATGAATAATCCAATAGCCCTTTCTATGTCATCTACAGGAAAATGTATTTTAAGAACTTTTCCTATTGAGTAGTCTGTTTAATGTGCTATAACAAAACTGGGGTCCCTTACATATTTTAATATTAATCTTTGATAAATATTAAAATGCCCATAATTCAATCCTTTAAAAATAATTTATAGGCTTTACTATTTAAAAAATTAGAACCCTACACTAAAATTAACCAGACATAAAGTTTATAAAATTAAATGAACTTGTATACAGTTAAATAATTTCAAACATTAGTAATTTGGCCTTTCAGTCAGTTATTTTTCTTGCTGTTTGGTTTAAAGTAGTCAAAATCCTTTCTTTGTTATCAGTTTGTTTCAAGACTTTTACAATGCACATCTCATATTTGAGTCTTTATTTCATTTGGGTTTAATAATTGTATATAATGTAAGATAAGTTTCTAATTTCATTTGTTTGCATGTTGATGTACAATTTTTCAAATACCATTTATTTAAAATTCATTGTATTTTGTGTAGGTTTGTGGGGAGCAGGGAGGGCTTGTCGTTGTTTTTTCTTGTTGGACACAAAATGTAAGAATTCACATGTGGTGGATAAGCACACTACTACTGAGCTCTATCACCAACCCCAAATCTGTGCAATTTTCAAGATAAATGGATTTGCATACACAAGCTTCTGTACTTTTGATAAAGTATCTGGATTTGTCTCCATTTGGCTTTAAGTATTTTATAAATTCTAGTGTAATTTCCTTGATCCTAAGTCATTAAAAGATTTGGAATGCCTAATGGTTGATTATTTTAAAAATAGTAAATGCCTGTAGGTTGATTATTTTAAAAATAATTTCATAAGCTTTACAATTAAAAAACCTTACAAATAAAAACATTTTACATCAAAGTTAATGAGACATAAAGTGTATAAAAGAAAAAGAAGGTGTATATAATTATAATATGTATTCAGAATGAAAGCTATGGAATGTAAGTTGCCTGTAGGTATATTCTAATTGTGTGTACCTGCATTAAAATTTCTCTATTCTAATAGCCAAATAAATCCACCCTGGAAACAAACCTTAATTCTTCATGCTAAGTTCCTTAACTTATATCACAGTATGTTTGGAAGTCAAGATCGTGCTTCAAGTATATTACAATAAAACATTTATTTGAGAACTGTATATTTCATAATCAAACTTCAAACATTATATCTATTACTCAGTCGTATTCTCAACTGAAATAATTCATTATGTTTCACACAGAAATGCTGAAAGTTTAATGGAATGTGTTTCTTAAGAAGTCAAAATATGTTTTCATTATAGCACTAAAGATATTCCTCAGAAATCATCATTTTAAATATATGACATATAAACACATTCATAAAACTTAAATGTATTTTATTGGCAAGAGTTTCATTTATTTGTATTACTTGGAATTGAAAGTGTGAGGGAAAATAAAACTAATCATATATGAGAAATTCCAATATAATATCTGCATTTATTACTCAAAACCTTTTAGACTTTAGATGAATAGTCTCTAATATCCTTATAACTCAAAATATAAATGATGATTTTGTAATTGTTAGTATTTTATTGTAAAATATGAAACATTTCTTAACAATACTCAATATCTTTTTCATATGCCCATTATATATTGTTACAAATAGGGATATTATAAAACGTATGCAAGTTCATATAAATACTCACATAAATGTTTGTGTAATCAAATAAATAATACATATATAAAATTAAATATATATATATATATATATATATATATATATATATATATATATATATATATATAATATTATAAAGCACAATTAAAGGAAAAGAACAACAGAATAAAATGTCCTCTCCTCTGGCATTAATATAGTTTATCTGTGGGACTTCAGAGAGGTATACCCAAAAATCCTGTATTTGGCCATGTAAAACTGAGAGATTGGGCCATCTTTTTTCTATACTTCCTTTGAGTTCTGCTCTGTCTCAGCCATGTAACATCTTCAACTAATGGTTGTAACCAAGAAATGAGAATGATTCTCCCTTCTCTCATTTGTTTTCTTTTCTCTGAATATCCTGATTATTCTGATTTTAGTAACATATATACTTTTGTTATACACTAGTCAAAATCATCTGGTATAGTAGAAAGTCCTCTTCACTATAGTACATCACTATAGTATAGTATCCTCTTCTAGAAAACCTTCCCTTGTTCTGCTGAATTTTCATCACCAACAAAAGTGTCTTGCTTCCAGTTCTTATGTGTGTTCAACACAGTTTCTTTCTGAGATTGTATATGCTGCTTCACAGCCACAGCAATCAAGTGTTTCTTTCACACTGCCCCATATCTGACTACTACTCACAGAACACAAGGCTAGTGCATCCTTTGTTTCACACTTACAATGAATATTTTGTTTTTATTCACTGGACTCAAATCCAAATGATGCAAAAGTGTCTCAATGCCACACCCCTATTGTTTATTTCAGGCTTCCAGTTCTGCTTTAGATTATATTAAAGAACTGTATTAATAAAATTTCAATCATGAATGTCTATTGAACTTGTTATACATCAGATAACTTTCTTAGTTTCAGGAACATGGTCTCATACAATGTGCTTATTTAATTATCTGTAAAACATCACAACACACTCACACACACACACATACACACACACACACACACACACACACACACACACACACACACACACACACAGTCTGGACTCTTCCTAGATCTATTTTACAATGCAAGAAGAGTAACATCAAGGTTAGTTTGTACTGCTCAAATGTTTCTAGATATGTGGCCTTCACTGAAGCATGGTTAACAAGTGGGAAGGGGATGATTGGGGAACAGAGGAAGGGGAGAGGGCTTATGGGACTTTCGGGGAGGGGGGATCAAGGAAAGGGGAAATTATTTGAAATGTAAATAAAGAATATATTGAATAAAAAAAACTTACCAAGGATACACATTTACAGAAAACTGGCTCCTAGCAACTATCGATTACCAGTAGTTTCTGTGCTACAGCTGAGATGCCATTCCTAACTCCATTCCCTGTGCTAGGGTTTTGTCTGAATTATACAGGTCTTATTCCTGCTTTCATAATTGTTGTAAACGCATATGTGCAGCTTTCCTTCTGTGGTTAGATGATAACAATTTCCTTGTAGTCATCCATTGCTTCTGTCTCTTTCTACCTTTACTTCTCCAATGATTCCTGTGTTTTGAGAGAAAAGTATGCAGTATATATGTTCCACTTAGGGCTGCTAATTCCATAGTTTCTTTTTTTATGCACCTTGGCGAGCTGTAGGCCTCTGTATTAATCACAAACTACTTCAAATAGAAGCCTAGTGCCAAAAATAGTGTAATTCTTTTGGAATTATTTGCCAGAGAGTTCCCATAGAAGCCCAAACATTACGGGTTGTTAAAAATGTCCTTGGTATCCCTCCAGAATATGATTGTAAGACCATATTTGGAAAGATACTATACATTTGAATAATAAACTACAGACAAAGCTGTTTGTTACCTGAAAACTTCATCTATTTTGGACAGCTTGTAGAATTCAACATGGCATGCTACTAGAGGAGTAGTCATCAGTCTTGTCCATATGTGAACTTTTTGAACTACTAGTAATGACTGGAGTACCAAGACCTGTCAATTGATATAAAAACCCGAACATTACGGAAATAGGCAATCACTTTTGGAATAGACTTAAATGCTTCTTCAGAAGATTAAACCAATGCCAGATGCAATTATCAAGCAAACAACCTACAGTTAGGTCATTGGCCCTAGGTCAGAATCCACTACTATTGATCTGGTAATTTGGCATAGTATGAAAGTAATTCTTCATGAGTTATTATTATACCCATGGATTAAAGTATCTCTCAGCCTTCATCAGGGATGCTTCCATTGGCAGCAGGTAATTATTCAGCCTTTAAATTTTAAAGCAACTAAGATATATTTAAAACAAGCAATATGAAAGCACAGATTGAATTAGCTATTTTTTTCATTACAACATCAAAGTGGAAAGAAGGAAGGAAGGAAGGAAGGAAGGAAGGAAGGAAGGAAGGAAGGAAGGAAGGAAGGAAGGAAATGAAGAAAGGAACGCTTTGAGCCCATGATTTGAAGACATAGTTCATGAGGAAGGAGATGCGGCAATTGGTGCTTGAGGCAAGTGGTTACATTGTCTCCACAGTTAGGAAGGAGAGGGAGATAAATTATTCTACAGTTTGTCTCTCCTTTTCAAGCAGTCCATAGACTAGTACCTCATAGTTCTTCAGGATGAGTTATCCTTTCTCATTTGAACATATCTAGTAATAGCCTTATAAGAACACTGAGAAGGATTTTCTATAATGATTTAAAATTAAGTCAAATTGATACTTAAGATTCATCATTTTAGAATTTTAGTTTTATTTTTTACCAATAAAAGAACACAAAGTCAGGTCCTGGGAGCCTCTTGCTGATTGGTATTTGTTGTTATTCCTATGGGGTTGTAAACCCCTTCAGCTCCTTGAGTCCTTTCTCGAGCTCCTACATTGGGGTTCCTATACTCAGTCCAGTAGTTGGAGCTACATAAAAAGAACCTGTCTTCATTATCCAAAAGGAAAAAAAAACATGAAAATAAAATTAAAAAAAAAACCCAAACAACAACAGTGAGAGGGGGAAGACGGAGGGAGGGAGGCAGAGAGAGAGAGAGGCAGCCAGCTAGAGATAGGGAGAGAGGGAGGGAGGGAGGGAGGAAGAGGGACAGGGATAGGGACAGAGACAGGGAGAGGGAGAGGGACAAGAGTCTGATGCAGTATAGAAAGGATGTTCTAGATGAAACAAAGTTTAACCTGAGAAATTAAGGGTGAATGGATGGTGAAGAAAGGTGTGTTCCCAACAAATAAAAAAATATCACATTAAGATTTCTGACACAGGAAAAAAAAAACAATTCCAAAAGGTCTGTGATTTAAATAAAATTCATTATGTAGAGAATGTAAAGACTGCCTGTGGGGGCATATAGTGAGCAGAGCATATGTTACAAGACTGCATAAAGAGTATTTATCAAAGAGTATCATGGCAAAACAATGATGAGCTGTTGAAATACTTTATAAGGCTTTGAAATAAAGTTTATTAATTACATGGAAAGTGGTAGGAGAGTAGGAAAGAATGATGCTGAGGGAGAAAACATGGAGGCAGATTTTTTTTTTTTGAGACAGGATTTCTCTGTATAACCCTGGCTGCCCTGCAACTCACTCTGTAGACCAGGCTGGCCTCGAACTCAGAAATCCTCCTGCCTTTGCCTCCCAAGTGCTGGGATTACAGGTGTACCACCACAGCCCAGGTCTAGAGGCAGATTTACTCTGAACAAGATTTTTTGGAGACTGAACTGCAGAGCATGTGCAGAGGAGGAAAAGATAGGAGCACTTTATTGAACAGATAAAAATTGTAAAGAAGTTGATAATAGGTCAGACCAGGCAGTTTTCTACTGTATATGTGTCTGGGCCTCATATCAGGAGGTTGCGGGGGAGAAACTTCTTCTATGAGAAGGGGTAAAGTATAGGATATGGAGTGGTCAGGGGAAGAAGCAGTAGGGGGATGAAGACTGGACTATAAAAAAAGATTAAAGAATGAAAAATTAAAAAAGAGAGAAAAAGAAGTTAATGGGAGCAAGAGTTAGACATAGGATTTTAACTAGAACAATTAGATGGCCATGATATTATTTGTTTTAAAAAACTGGAAGGGTATCAAACTTAGGGCTGGGCAATAGTTCAAATGAAATTTTACTAGTCATTTTTAAATGTGAAAATACTAGCTATATTAAAATTAAATACCAATGTTAGCAAAAATGGGTGTAGTATTTTGTCAAAGGCATACATAAATATAACAAAAGCAATATAAAGCAAACTAATAGCCAACATCAAACAAAATGGAGAGAAATGCAAAGGAATCCCATTAAATCAGAGACAAGACAAAGCTGTTCTGTCTCTCTCTACCTATTCAATATATACTCGAAGTTCTAGCCTAATAAATTAGACAACAAAAAGTGATCAAAGGGATACAAATTGGAAGGGAAGAAATCAAGATATCACTATTTGCAGATGATATGATAGTATACATAAGCAACCCCCACAATTCTATCAGAGAGTTCCTAGAGCTGATAAATTTTAGCAAAGTGGCTAGATATAAAGTTAACTCAAACAAATCAGTAGCCTTCCTCTACTCAAAGGATAAAAGGAATGAGAAAGAAATTATGGAAGCAACAACCTTTACAATAGTCACAAATAATATAAAATATCTTGGTGTGACCATAACCAACCAAGTGAAAGATATGTATGACAAAAACTTCAAATCCCTGAAAGAAGAAATCGCAGAGGATTTCAGAAGATAGAAAGATCTCTCATGCTAATGGATTGGCAGAATTAATATAGTAAAAATGGCCATCTTACCAAAAGCAATCTACAGATTCAATGCAATCCCCATCAAAATTCCAATTCAATTCTTCATAGAGTTAGAAAAAGCAATTCACAAATTTTTTGGAATGACAAAAAACCTAAGATATCTAAAATTATTCTCAAAATGAAACAACTTCTAGGGGAACAACCATCCCTGACATCAAGCTCTACTATAGAGCAATAATGATAAAAACTGCATGATATTGGTAAACAAACAGGCAAGTAGATCAATGGAATAGAACTGAAGACCCAGAAATGAGCCCACACACTTCTGGTCACTTGATGTGACAACTGACCTAAAACCATGCTATAGATAAAAGAGCATTTTCAATGAATAGTAGTGTTTCAACTGGTGGTCTGAATGCAGAAGAATGCAAATTGATCCATTCCTATCTCCTTGTACATAGCTCAAGTCCAAGTGGATCAAGGACTTCCACATACAACAATATATGCTGAATCTAATAGAAAAGAAAGTAGGGAAGAGCCTTGAATACTTGGAGACATTGGAAAACTTCCTAAACACAACTTAAATGACATATGCTTTCAGAGCAACAATTGACAAATGGGACCTCAAAAAATTGAAAAGCTTCTGTAAAGCAAAGGACACTATCAATAGGAAAAAAATGGCAACCCACAGATTGGGAAAAGATCTTTATCAACCCCACATCTGATACAGGGCTAATATCCAAAATATACAAAGAACTCAAGAAGGTAGACTTGAGAGACTCAAATAACCCTATTATAAAGTAGCGTATAGAGCTAAATAGAGAATTCTCAACCAAGGAATCCCTAACGACTGAGAAACAACACTTAAAGAAATGTTCAAAGTCCTTAGTCATTAGGGAAATGAAAATCAAAACAATACTGAGATTCTACCTCACACCAGTCAGAATGACTGAGATCAAAACATTAGGTGACAGCAGATGGTGGCGAGGATGTGGAAAAAGAGGAACACTCCTCCATTGCTGGTGAGACTGCAAGCTAGTAAAATCACTTTGGAAATCAGCCTGGAGTTTCCTGAGAAAACTGGGAATAGTTCTACCTGAAGACCCAGCTATACTACTCATGGGCATATACCTAAAAAGATGCTGCATCATATAACAAGGACACATGCTTCACTATGTTCATAGTAGCCTTATTTATAGTAGCCAGAAACAAGAAACAACCCCAAAGTCTCCACTGAAGAATGGATACAGAGAATGTGGTGCATATACACAGTCAAATACTATTCAGCTATTAAAGCTATGACTTCATGAAATTTGCAGGCAAATGGATGGAACTAGCAAATATTCTTCTGAGTGAGGAAACCCAGACACAAAAGAATGCACATGGTATGTACTCACTAATAAGTGGGTACTAGCCCAAAAGCTCACAATGCCAGTGATACAACCCACAGACCATATGAAGCATAGAAGGAAGAAAGACCAGGGGTGGAGGCTTCAGTCATAGTAAATAGACATAGCCCCTGGTCAAGAGGGGGTCACCCACCCATCTCAAGTTTTTTTAACCCAGAAACGTTCATGTCCAGAGGAAGAACAGGGACAAAAAAATGGAACAGAGACTGAAGGAAGGGCCAACCAGGGACATACCATGTCTGCAGGCACCAAACCTAACACTGTTGCTGTGGGTTATGAGGTGCTTGCTGAATTAGTGTGAGGGTTCTTGGGAGCTCCAGCCAGCAACTAACCAATAGAGACGTGGATTCTTGGCACCAATCATCAGACTAACTCAGGGAACTTCATAGAGGAGCTGGCAGAAGGACTGGAGAAGTAGAGGGGGATTGCAACCCAGTTGGAAGAACAACATAGGCAGGTTCTCCCCAGGTCTAGACAACCAATCAAGGAGTGTCCCTAGAGGGATTCCTGACTCCAGATACATATGGAGCAGAGGATAGCCTTGCTTGACAACAATGGGAGGGAAAGTTTGATGCCCCAGAGAAGAGGGATGCTGGAGCTGTGACACTAGAGAGTGTGGGAGGGTGGAAGAGAGCTCTCATACATGCAAAGGGGAGGGGGAAGGGCAGATGTGGGATGGGGGCTTGTTGGAGGGGTAACCAGGAAGAAGGATATGGAATGGGAGGTTGGTGAAAAGGGAAACCAGGAAGTGGGATATCATTTGAGATGTAAATGAATGGAATGATAACTAAGCATAACACTTCTGGAGGATCCAGCTATACCACTCCTGGGCATAAACCCAGAGGATTCCCCAGCAGGTAATAAGGACACATGCTCCACTATGTGGTATATTTAAACAATGGAATGCTATTCTGCTATTCAAAAGAATGAATTTATGAAATTCTTAGGCAAATGGGTGGAACTGGAAAATATCATCCTAAGTGAGGTAACCCAGTTACAAAAGAACATATTCACTGATAAGTGGATATTAGCCCAGACGCTTAGAATACACAAGACACAATTCACAGATAAAACGATGCCCAAGAAGAAGGAAGAACAAAATATGGATACTCAGTTCCTTCTTAGAATGGGTAACAAAATACCCACAGAAGGAGATACAGGGACAGAGTGTGGAGCAGAGACTGAGGGAAAGACCATCCAGAGACTGCCCCACCTAGTGATCCATTCCATATACAGTTACAAAACCCAGACACCATTATCAATGCCCACAAGTACTTGCTGACTGGAGCTGGATATAGCTGTCACCTGGGAGGCTTTGCTAGTACATGACAAATATAGAGAGAAACACTCTCAACCAGTCATTGAACTGAGCACAGGGTTCCCAATGGGGAAGCTAGAGAAAGGACCCAGTGAGTTGAAGGGGTTTGCAGTGTTATAGGAAGAACAATGATATGAGCCACCCAGTACTCCCAGAGCTCCCAGGGACAAAAACATCAACCAAAGAGTACACATGGAGTTATCCATGACTCCAGATGCATAGGCAGCAGAGGATGGCCTTGTTGGACATCAAAGTGAGGAGAGGCCCTTAGTCCTGGAAAAGCTGGATGCAGCGGTGTAGGGGAATACCAGGACAGGGAAGCAGGAGAGGGTTGACTGGGGAACGGGGGAGGGAAGATGACTTATGGAATTTTCGGGGGCGGGGGAACCAGGAAAGAGGAAATCATTTGAAAGGTAAATAAAGAATATAGCTAATAAAAATAATAAAATGAAAAAAAATCAGAAGAAAAGAAAGAAAGAAAGAAAGAAAGAAAGAAAGAAAGAAAGAAAGAAAGAAAGAAAGAAAGAAAGAAAGAAAGAAAGAAAGAAAGAAAGAAAGAAAGAAAGATACTCTATCTGCTAAGGGGCTTTGAGGCAAGAAGTATCAAACTAAACTAGAAAGTTATGTGGCACTCAGAAATCTCAAACATGTTTTGCAGTAGTCTTGAAGAATACATCACATAGAAAAAAAGATCGGCAAGCAGAAGAAGCATGAAACTAGTAAATGACATAGTAAATGACATTATTGATGAAAGTCTAGAGGCTTATCAAATCCTAGGGAGAAAAGCCTTTCTCAGAGAAGGAGTAACTAATAGTATAAAGTTAAGCATTCAGGTAATGGCGCATTAGATCTGACGGCATGTGAGGGAAACTTACTGCAATTATAGAGAGCAGCTAGTAAAGCCACATCAGCCTTGTATATGAAGTGATAATGCCTTCAATTTGATTTGAAGATAATCAATACATGGAAATTATAAGGAGCTCAGAACAAAGCAAGTGGTGAAAATTTGGCAGCTATGTCAAGGAAAAATGGCTTTTCTTTTTCTCAAATCTGGAGTCTGGGAAAATGTGAGATGGGAAGGAAAATACTGAGAGTGTTTGGAAAAAACACCTAGTTGGGAGACCATAAACACTTCCAATCTACTGTCAACGCCTGTGTCACTGTCTGAAGTCATGGAAATTTCCTCTTTTCCTTTTAGTTTTAATCTCTTTATAAAATAATTGCTCTAAAATTGAAATGTTCACAAACACAACAATATGAAAGAAGTATTTAGGACCAAATCTTGATCTCAAGTTTGGCATCAAGTATTGGTTAGCTTAGGCAATACACATTTAATGAAGGTTTAGCATTTAAAATGATAGACCCACATATGTTCTCAGTTAAATTTGCAAGCTCTTCACTAATGTGAACTATCTGGAGAGCTAGAGCTGAGAGTTATTTCGCACGTGCTTTTAGGATGCACAATGGATCTTTACGAAAAAGAACCGGTGACTGAGTATGGATGACTTCTAATACGCTTGCAAAATATTTCCTGGAAATGATATTTTAGTTTAATTCACTTCATCTTTTCATATTTGCTAATAAGACATCTCTTTGGCTGGGAATCGTTTCTGGCTCAGCCAAGCACAGATCACCTGCTGGGCCACCACGGACCCTGCGTGAGCTTGTCATTCTGTTGTCCTCAGCGGAATATGACATGCAAGACATGAGCTCAGCATGCAAAGGGGAGAAGCCAGCACAGGGTGTGTTAAAGAGTTTATAGCTGGGTAAGCATGAGAAGCTGTACCTCCTGAGGAGCTGTGTGACGTGCCAAAGTAAATATTCCCATCCCCTACATTAATAACATTTTAGTGATTCCTCTTACCACCCCGACTATGTTATGACATGGTAGGTGTCAAAAGAACTAGCTTTTATGTTAGCTACATTTTGAAAATACAGTACATGCAGCACAGTTTATTGGATTCAAAAGTTGTTACGCACTGATGAGACAATTACCAGATCATTGAAACAGATAAACATCAAGGTTGTCAAGCCTCAGAAACAGGTGAAGAAATACCAACTATAAGCATCCATTTTTACTCATATAAAGCATCCCTTCACATAAACATATCACTGATTTCATAACTATGACAAAAGTTTGTGAAATTCCATTCTGTGTGATGTCTCAGATGACATGACTCACTTTGGAGACATGAAAACTTCTTAAAATCCAATGCAGAAAACAAATCAGGGATAGCCAAAGAACAGGAAGTCTATCTTTTATAAAATTCATAAATGAGTATTCTATCAATTTTTTTCTTAATTTTATTGTAAAATGCTGTCTTTCTGTATCCTAGCAGCTCAGTGAAATGAATTTGGAAAGGGCTATTATGCACTTTTATGGGAATATAAGTTTAATCAGAATCTCAGTTTCTATGACCAAACTGAGATATTAGAATTCATGTAAAAAGAATGAACAAATTTTCCTCATGTTTACAGTTAGTGTTAGGAGAACAGTAGAAACACCTCAGTTCATTTTCCTATTAATGATAAATATTGATAAAATTTATATATCTAGATCTAAACTTCTATATATATATTTATATATATTATTTATAAATATTTATTATTTGTAAATATTTATATATATTATTTATAAGTTACATATAAATTTATATATATACTTATATATAAATATATATATCAAAACTAGTGGCAAAATGAAGTTAATGATGAGTTAAAGGAAAAAAGTTAATTCAGTTAAAATTTTAATATCTGAAATTGTGAGTCAGCATATAACAAGCCAATCAGGGTGCACACTCAGTGTACAAAAATTCTACCATTTTCCTTTAGAAAAATCAATATATTCAAAGTCCTTGCTAAGCACTATGACCCATCACTGAACTGACCACTTAGGATACTTTGTTCAAAAGAGAAGACAAGAAGCTTCAGGTTGTCAAATAGTAACATGTCTCTAGGATGAGAAATAGAACATAGGCTCCAAAAACAAGGCGATTAAATTCATGTGATAAGGAAGTGATAGGAACTATGGAAAGATTCAAATTATAGAACAAGCATATGAGTCAGAAGAGAAGAATGGAACATTTGGAGCATGTAATCTGTCCAGAGAAAAGTTCATGAAGAAAACAGCACTTAAATAAACATGGGAAGGAATGAAGGGGTCTAACCTGCGACTGTCCTAGGCAGTGTGAACCACCTTCATATGCCCTGGAGTCAAGACATGTCTTAGGCAAAAGATTCTCAACATATGTTATGCTGGGTTGAGTTAAAAGTAAATATACATGCATATTATCAGTTTGTCAACTCCTCTAGTTTCTGAGGAGCTGTGCAGACTGCTCACATATGTCTAAGATATATGTGTTAAATTTATTAATCCTCAAGAAAATTTTTGATCACTGTCCCTTTCAAAAGCTCCAGTGCCATTGTTCCTAGAACAGAACTGTGAATCTGCCATCTTCCCACTGAATATTCACAGACAATTTACCAAACACTGTTTTCAAGAGCAGAGTGGATTCCGATTGATTGATTCCTTTAGTTCCATGTGATAGAAATATGCTCAAAGATGTCTGCATGCCCAGAACCTCCAGTTACACTGCCTGTGGTCAAAGGAATTTTTCAGGTGTGACTGGATAGACACTCTTGCTATAGACATGCTGCTGCTGGTTTATTAGTTTGGAACAAACATAATCTTTAGGATCCTTGCAAGAGACATCAGGAGAGTCATTCAGTCCATAAAAGATGGTGGCAGGAAGGTCACAGAGTCAAAGAGAAATTTTAACTGCTTTTCTTTTCTTTTTTTTTTTAATTTTCTATATTCTTTGTTTGCATTCCAAATGCTTTCCCTTTTCCTGGTTTCCCCCCTCTCCATCTGTGCCAAAAACCCTCTTCGCTCCACCCATTCTCCAATCACCCCCTCCCATTTCTCTGTCCTGGTACTCACCTACAATGCTGCATCAAGTCTTTCCAGGACCAGGGCCCTCTCCTTCCTTCTTGGGAATCATTTGATATGCTAATTGTGTCTTGAGTATTCAGAGCTTCTGGGCTAATTAATATCCACTTATCAGTGAATGCATTCCATGTGTATTCTTTTGTGATTGGGTTACCTCACTTAGGATGATATTTTCCAGTTCCAACCATTTGCCTAAAAATTTCATGAATTCATTGTTTTAAATTGCAGAGTAGTATTACATTGTGTAAATATACCACATTTTCTGTATCTATTCCTCCACTGAGGAACATCTGGGTTCTTTCCACCTTCTGGCTATTATAAATAAGGCTGCTAGGAACATAGTGGAGCATGTGTCCTTATTGCATGCCATGGAATCCTCTGGGTATATGCCCAGGAGTGGTATAACAGGGTCCTTCAGAAGTATCATGTTCAGTTTTCTGAGGAACCGCCAGACTGATTTCCAGAGTGGTTGTACCATCTTGCAATCCTACCAGCAGTGGAGGAGTGTTCCTCTTTCTCTGCATCCTCGTCAACACCTGCTGTCTCCTGAGTTTTTAACCTTAGCCATTTTGACAGGTGTGAGATGAAATCTCAGGGTTGTTTTAATTTGCATTTCCCTAATTTCTTAAGGTGCTTCTCAGACATCTGAATTTCTTCAGGTGAAAATTTTTTATTTAGCTCTGTACCCCATTTTTAATAGGGTTATTTGGTTCTCTGGGGTCTGACTTCTTGATTTCTTTGTATATATTGAATATTAGCCCTCTGTCAGATTTAGGGTTGGTGAAGATCCTTTCCCAATCTGTTGGTTGCAGTTTTGATCTTTTGACAGTGTCCTTTGCCTTACAGAAACTTTGTAATTTTATGAGGTCCTATTTGTCAATTCTTAATCTTAGAGGACAAGCTATTGGTCTTTTGTTCAGGAACTTTTCCCCTGTGCCCATGTCCTCAAGGGTCTTCCCCAGTTTCTTTTCTATTAGGTTCAGTGTGTCTGGTTTTATGTGGATTTCCTTGATCCATTTGGAGTTGAACTTAGAACAAGGAAATAAGAATGGATCAATTCGCATTCTTCTGCATGCTCACCTCCAATTGAACCAGCACCATTTGTTGAAAAGGCTATCTTTTTTCCACTGGATGTTTTCAGCTCCTTTGTCGAAAATCAAGTGGCCATAGGTGTGTGGGTTCATTTCTGGGTCTTCAATCCTATTCCATTGATCCGCTTGCCTGACATTGTTCCAATACTATGCAGTTTTTATCACTATTGCTCTGTAGTAATGTTTGAGGTCTGGGATACTGATTCCCCCAGAAGTTCTTTTACTGTTGAGAATAGTTTTAGCTATCCTGAGTTTTTTGTTATTCCGGATGAATTTGAGAATTGCTCTTTCTAGCTCTATGAAGAACTGGGTTGGGATTTTTATGGGGATAGCATTGAATCTGTAGATTGCTTTTGACAAGATGGCCATTTTTTACTATATTAATGCTGCCTACGTACAAGCATGGAAGATTTTTCCATTTTCTGAGGTCTTCTTAGATTTCCTTCTTCAGAGACCTGAAATTCTTGTAATACAGATCTTTCGTTTGTCTGGTTAGAGTCACACCAAGATACTTTATATTGTTTGTGGCTATTTTGAAGGGTATCATTTCCCTAACTTCTTTCTCAGCCTGCTTATCCTTTGATTATAGGAATGCTAATGATTTGCTTGAGTTGATGTTATCAACTTTGCTGAAGTTATCAGCTGTAGGAGTTCTCTGATGGAGTGTTTGTTTGTTTGTTTGTTTGTTTGTTTTTGGGTCACTTAAGTAGACTATCATATCATCTGCAAATAGTGAGAGTTTGACTTCTTCCTTTCCAATTTGTATTCCTTTGGCCTCCTTTTGTTGTCTAATTGCTCTAGCTAGAACTTAAAGTACTATATTAAAAAAATATACTGTGGCAATTTATTGTAGAGACTTTAACCACTCACCTAGCCAAGTTTTTAGAATTTGAACATGTTCTACACAGTACTGTGTTCAATTCTTGTTATTTTTTTTAACATCTTAGTACTGCCAATAAAAACAACAATGAAAAAAGCTGCCTGATTGTATTAAAAAGAACTAATAATAGTAAAATAAAAGAAAAAAAGAAAAAAAGAAAAGATATGGAGAGAGGGGGCAGCCTTATCTAGTCCCTGATTTTAGTGGGATTGCTTCAAGTTTCTCTCCATTTAGTTTGATGTTGGCTACTGATTTAACTGCTTTTCTATGCCTTTGAATTTAAGGGAAAGAGTGAATGTCTAAGGAACAGTAACAGGTAAAAAGTTTCAGGAGGGTTGGCAGAGGATACCCAGGTAGACTAGAACTTCTGACCTTCATATATGTAATAAAAACCTTTGTGTTGTATTAAGCCACTCATTTGTTAGATAATCGAAGTTTATTCTCAATTCTTTCCAGACCCCGTTTCTGAGAGCAAGTTTGATGCTCATCTAAATTCTTCACAGAGTACTTTATACTACAGGGAACTGGGATGGCGCCAACCCAGCTCATATCCTCATTGAAACTTATGACTTTAATTGTATGTTGAAAGACCTTGGCTTATAGGAAGCCAAAGATCTATTCTTGTCTCCTTTTGCATTACTTTGTATTGTACTGTTCTCCTCTTACCTTGGGAAGGGTAATCCTTTTTACCCTGTGCCAACAGATTTAAAAAGACTCTTATATTTCTTCTGTTTTTATTCTAATACACATACTTCTAGAATGTACATAATATTTTGAGAATCCCTGCATTCTAATTTGAACATTCAGTGTGGGCTGCATCATTGTTTTTTGAATAAAAATAGTGAAAGCAACAGAACAAAACCATGTTTTATACTTTTGAAACATGGCGTGCACTTGAACAAGTCCCTTTGCCTTGGGTACCACTTTCAAGGCTCAACAGCATAATAATCCTCAGATTTATCATAATGACATGTATTTTAATTGTCTCAAAGGCCGTGTCAGAGACAAAATATTATACATATTTGAATTATATATTATTATGGGTTTTTTTACATGAACAGAACTTCTAAAATGAATATATGTATATAATGAATAATGTGTGTGTCTGTGTTTTTGTGTTTGTGTGTGTTTGTGTGTTTGTATGTGTGTGTATGTGTTTATGATTTATTACAATGTCTTACAGGCTGTGGTCCAGCTCGCCCAACAATGGCTGTCTAACAATGGAAAGGTTCAAAAATACAGTAGTTCTTCAGTTCATGAGACTAGCTTTCTCAATTGATCGACAGTAAATAACAGAATCCTGAAGAAATAGACTTTTGTGCTAGTGAAGGAATGAACTTTCTGGTGAGAGTAAGAGTGAAAGCAGGCTTCCTTCCTCAATGTCCATGATATAGATTGTAAACAGACAGTGTCCCAGTAAAAGGTGGATTTTTCCCACCTCAAATATCCAGATTAGAAGTGGATCTTCCCACTTCAAATGGTTAAATTAAGAAAAAAATTCTTTTAAGCTGAAGGGGTTTGCAACTCCATAGGAAGAACAACAATATCAACCAAGCAGACCCTGCAGAGCTCCCAGGGACTAAGCCACCAACCAAGGAGTACATGGCTCCAGTTTTATATATAGCAGAGGATGGCCTTGTCAGGCACCAATGGGAGGAGAGTTTCTTGGTCCTATGAAGGCTCAATAGATGCCCAAATGTAGGGGAATCGAGGGCAGGGAGGCAGGAGTGGGTGGATGGGTGGAGGAATACCCTTGTAGAATCAGGGGGAGGGGGATTGGATAGGGTTTTTTGGGAGAGGGCGAAAATGGGTAAGAAATATAAATAAATTAAAATAAAAAATAAAAAGTATCCTTTATATGTATGCCCAGCCATTTGGGTTTTAGTTCATTCCACAAGTAATAATGTTGGTCAACCAAGACTAGCCATCACAAAACATAAAATATTTTCATTAAAAATACTTTGTTTGCCTTTATTCTTTGATTATGAGGTGTTTTTGTGAGATTATATTATAATTAGACCATTTCCTCATCCCCATACTCTCTCCAAACCCTCCGATATCCCTTTCCTTACTCTCTTTAAAGCATCATTGCTCTTGCTTTGTATCTGGTGATGTTTATTTTGAAAATACAGAATGACTTACCAATTTAGTTCTCCATAGTTCATATAGCAGACTCAACGCCTGTGGTATTTATGACTACTAGCCACACTCACTACATCTTCCGGTAAATTTTGGTAAATAGAACAAACTCTTCAGTGTTAGGGAAAAAATTAAGAAGTACGCTGCACTTTGGAAAATTCACAGTAGGTCACTTGGTAAAATTGTGCTTTACGGCTTTCCCTGTGAGTAAAGCAGAGTCCACAAGTGCATGACAAGTATGAGATTGATGAATCTTACTTTTATTATTGCTGTGAAATGGCATTGCTATTATGGTTTTGTAGATAGATCTGGGACATATATCTACTATCAGTCTAGACAACAACTCCACACTGTGCCACTAATGTTCATTCTCAAATAGATAAATTAATGACAGGAGTGTATGAAATCCTGACAACGACAAGAAGACATAAAGCTTTTTTAAACTTGGTATTTAGAATCAAGGCACAATGCAGCTTAGAAAAATAAGCACACAGGAGTAGAGAAATGTTAGTCCATGAGGTATGATGACTCCATCCTGGGTGTGATAATGACTATCAGCCAAACTTGCAGAGCAAGGTCTCAGAAATCATATTCTAATCCAGTTTAAGAGTAACTCAACTACAACTCCCATGTTCTGTGAATTTTAAGCTTCTCTTCTGTGTTTGTGTTTTGAAACCTCAACTCTTCACTTCTGAATTATGAGATTCTAATGGAGGCATCATTCTGCTGTCCTTTGAAAGAATGTGAGGGAGAAATTCAGGACAAAAGAAGTAGGCAAAGAGGGTGGAATAAAGATAGGTGGCAATTTTGAAAAATGGAATTCTTTCTATACTCCTCCTTGAAATAGAAAAATATTGCTATAGTTTTCTCACAATTGCAAATTCTTTTTACATATAAAATGTAACTGAGTAAACACAGCATTTCCTGCTAATATAACCATTTATGGCACCAGAATTGTTGCTAATCAGGGTTCTCCATAAAAATTGAAAATAGAGAGGAGAATGTTGCTATACTATAAGGAACCGGATTATGCAATTTTGGAATACAGACAAGTTCACACATTCATGAGGAAGATCAAAAAGAAGTTTGATCCCAAAATGGTGCTTTGGCAGAATTCTTTGTACTTTGAAGAGGTGGGGAGGTGGATGAAGTATTTACCTTTAAAGGAACTCATGCTCTGAGGAGTTAAGCCTTTTTTCTCCTGAACCAATTGGATGAGGTTATCCAATGCTAGACATTGTAGTTCGCTCAAGTCTGAGATGTCTTCTGTATTATTCATATCTGTGTGCATGTGTGTGTGTGTGTGTGTGTGTGTGTTTCTCCCATATAGCGAGTAACTTTATCACCCAATGTGTTAGCATTGAACATCTTTATTCTTTATACTCATACTTCTTAAATGCTTATTCTCATTTTAGACTCATAAATTATAAATGAGTCCATTTCAAGCACATTCACTTTAGGGGCAATCATTTTGAAGGACATCTGCAATACAGAAAGAGTTCCTTCCTAAGTTAACACACAGATTTCTGGGAATTGTGCAGCACGTTGATGTTAAACAGGGGAGAAGGTGCTGCTGACAGCAAGCTGAAGAGGGAGGGATGCAATCATTCATAAGAGCCAGAAGTTAAAACACAGAATGCAAAGCATCACAAGGTACTCTGACCACTGAAGATGATTTTACTATTTCATTTCTGTGCTCTACATTTTCTATTTCTTCTCCGACAAGATGACTTGAGACCTTGTAGAAAACTGTGTTCCACATCAAAAACTCAGATTTACTAAAAGAAGATATGTTATTTCCCATGTCCAAAATTCTGAAATATAAAATGCTCCAAAATCTGAAAATTGTTGGACAGCAGTAAAGGACGTAAGTAAAATTCTGCACTATTATGAATTGTGTTTAATGCATACAATTAATAAAAGCACTAGATAACATCACCTTTATAGATATAGATATAGATATAGATAGATAGATAGATAGAGATAGATAGATAGATAGATAGATAGATAGATAGATAGAAAAGTGAAGTTTGACCTTAAGCATGAATCTCATCTCCAAGATAGTTCCATAATTATATAAAAATATTCCAAAATACAGAAAGCTTAAGATCAACCACATTTATCATGTAAACTATTGAGCAAAGGCAATCCCACGTCAGTGGCCTTTCTCTACCTCCTGCCAAATTGGTGGTTGTATTAGTGTAGTTTTTGTTACCCACTGTCAATAGTGAGGGGAAAGATTAATTGACAGTAGCATGGTAAAGGCCCACTCAACCAATTCTCCTCACCTTTCTGGGGATGTAAGTCACCCCTTTGATGAGTCTGTGTTGTATCTCTCTCTCTCTCTCTCTCTCTCTCTCTCTCTCTCTCTCTCTCTCTCTCTGTCTCTCTCTCTCTCTCTCTCTCTCTCTCTCTCTCTCTCTCTCTCTCTCTCTCTCTCTCCCTCTCTCTCTTTCCTCACATTATTTTTTATGATACAATGTTTTGTTCAAGCAACCCTTAGTCATAGCTTTCCCAAAGAACAAATAAGAAATAATAAGGAAAACTAGGTAAAACATAAAGTAAGACCTATGATGAGGATTGGGATTTAGCTATAAAATTATAGGGAAAAGGGAATCATCCTGGTTTTGGACAAACTTAACAGCTAAATCCACCATAGTGAGTACTAGTTAAAATGGAGAGGGCAGTCTCTGGATGGCCTTTCCTTCAATCTCTGCTCCACACTTTGTCTCCATATTTCCTCTTGTGGATATTTTGTTCCTCCTTCTAAGAAGCACTAAAGTATCCACACTTTGGTCTTCCTTCTTCTTAAGCTTCATATGGTATATGAATTGTTTCTTGAGTATTCTGAGCTTTTGGGCTGCTATCCACTTATCAGTGAGTGCATACCATATGTGTTCTTTTGTGACTGGGTTACCTCACTCAGGATGATATTTTCAAGTTCCATCCATTTGCCTAAGAATTTCGTGAATTCATTGTTTTGAATAACTGAGTAGTAATCCATTGTGTAAATGTATCACATTTTCTGTGTCCATTCCTCTGTCGAAGCATGTAGCCGCCAGCAGCTACATGTAAACTGGGTTACCTGTTGAGAGAATTTTGGGGTCATAGGGAAGAGCGGCGAAAAGAAAGTACGGCTAAGTCAATGTTCACTGATCAAAGCCGTAAACTTTAATGGCGCCAGACCTTATAACAGTTCGGGCAAACCCTTCCCCCCAGACTCCAGGCTGAGTTCCGGTGGAAGTTGTCTAGCTTCTCTTGGAGGTCTTCGTCTTGACTGCTCCGGCAGCTGGGTGGGTCACCTGTTTAATTCAGGAATCCCTATACCAGGAAGAACAATGAACTTAACCTTTACTACGTGCACTCCACCCTAGGTGGAGCAGGATCCTGGCTAACTGGGAGAAGTTAACCTTGACCAAAGTCAAACTCTGACCAAGTGCAAGACTGCCCCAATATGGCTCTGTACATGTCCTCCCTTTTTTTATTAATTTGAACACGAGGAGGTAGAAAACAAGTGGATAAATATCCTTCATAAGAAGGCGGGCCTTAACCAGGAGGGGAAGCATTGACCGTAATTCCTCTTAAATATTGTATAACGTCTTTTTCAGAGGAGGGGTAATAGGCTCCCTTATTATTTTAAGGACAGCCTCTCGACGTTAACCCCTATGCAATTAGGTGTACTTCCTGGGGACTCAGAAGCAGAAATTCACCTCCCCATGCAGTGCTTTGCCTCGCACGTCTCGCTGGTACCCATGTTTGTTCAAAAACAAACACACATAGATCTGAGTTCTATGTGGCTCCCTCTTTGGAGATCCACTTGTGTAAGTTTTGAAGCCAGGGGGGTCTGCAAGTGTCTTTAACAGACATGTAATCTCTCCATCCAGGTGAGCCTGGGTGGAGACAGCCAGTCTGCTTAACAGACAAGGTCAAGAGTTAAGGGTGGAATAGGATTAACTTGTCCCAGAAGTATCCAATTCAGTTGTAAATTAACAACTTTAAGGATCCAAAGCTTGGCCTCTGAGGTGGGAGAGGTAGCCTTGTGAATCAAGAATTAAGCTGTTACTTCTCAGGAAAAGTGGAGACTATATGTTAAATTAACACAGCTGGCTGAAGATTGTTAGCCATCCTCAAAATTGGAATCTTCAATATTGGAATTATTTCTAGACCAGTCTATGGTTGAGTCAGCTGAGCACAATAAGGAGAAGAGTCATTTTAACTCTTCTAATTAATTTTTCCTAAGCTAGCATAACAGTCTCCATGTTCTGTCCCACAAAGTCTAAAAGCTTGAAGCTAGGCAATTTATCTAACCTGGGACATTTAACAATTGAGGTAAGTCAAGAACATATATCCAATATAGCTCTTATGTTACCATGGTCTGGGCATTCAGCAAGCACAGTCAGCATATCTTCTGCAGCATTCTGTGGAAAAAACAGAGGACATGCCTTCTCCCCCAATATTAAATCAGGATCATGGCATATGTTAGTAAGTGAATTCCTTCATTTCACCTAGACATCAATATGCCTAATTACAAGATGTCATATACATTTAGCAAGGAGTTTCTTGGCATCCAATTTTAAAATTTTAAAATTTTCTTAAAAACATGTAAGCATAATTTAAATTATATGTACAGGGACACAATTTCCCCTCTCTTCTTTCTTCCAAGAAGATATTGTTTTATTAATTTAAGTTGGAACACAAAGTATAAACCATAACATAGGCAATAACTATGTAATTATATAAAATATAGTTGCTTTTTCTGTTAGAGCAGTTGCAACTAGACAGCCTAAAAATGAATCATTAGTCACATGTACATATTTTTTAATCTTCTAAATTAGAAATATGAATATCATTTATCTGTAATAACTAAGTCCTCTAGGATTAACACCATTACGTGGTAGAGGTAGAAATTGAGGACATCAAGAACAAATCTTTATAATTTGATGTGTACAAAATATAAAATTATTTCAAAAACCTAAAGGACAGTCATTTAGAGAACATATCCTTTGTTCTTAGAAATTTGAATCACATTTGTATAAACTGTAAATATTAAGAATTAGCAGTATTAAAAATGGACCAATTTTAAGCAATTATAGACCATGAGCTATGTATATCTACTATTATTAAAAGCTTGACCTTTAACATCTTAAAAATAGCTGCTATAGCACCCAATTCAGGTATCTGTGTTGAAGCAGGGAGAAACTTAAAGGAATAAACATGTGATCTGATAGTACAAATTATCTTTTGGATAACAATTATTAATTTTGCCTAAAAATGCTTGCCATGTAATAGACCAACCATTAATAATAAATTTGATTGTTGCTTGAAGCAAGGAACAAATGTTTCCTACCTTGAAAACAGAGGTTTAAGACCTTCTGTGGCAAGCTTAAAATGAGGTAAATAAGATAAAGCCAATTAATATATCCTAACAACTTTTGAAAGCCATTTACCTAAAAATTCTAAAAGTCTATAGGAGCAAGGGCCTGTAACAAACATTCTATGAACATAGACTGAAAAATGTAAGATCCTAACTCTTGTATTGAAAGAGAGACAAACATTTTTTTTTTTCTTACAGGACATAAGGCTGTTAGCCATTCCTTGAGGCAAAAACTTTCTAATGAAATTGTTTTGTTGTCTCTTTAAAATTAGAAGCAAATGCTTTTATAATTATCAGAATGTAAAGCAAAAAACCAACCCTTTAAATTTACAATAATTTTGTAGGGAGTAGACAGGCCAAATGTTAATGCCTTTATAGCCTCCTTGACCTTTCATAGATTTGAACTGCATTTTAACCCACACCTGGATAAGTCAAAAACCTTTTTTTTTTTTTTTTTTAAAGCCAAACACTCCCTAGGTGGGGCCTGTAAGGCAGAAACAATTTCTCAAAACTTCCTCACTAGCTTCCCCTGAGGCAGCTCTAAGCTTTGCATTAACTCAAATGTAAATTTTTTTATCTGCCCTAGGATCCACCTTGAGTCCTTGGCAAGGACATTGTATGAGATTCCTCAAATGTAAATATCTTCTAATCTGAGCCTTTTATCTAAGACCAGACCCAAACTATCTGTCCTGCAAGGACATTTTGAGGATTAAACAAAAGAAGCCTGTAATTTCATGGTCAAAGGAACCTACTTGATATCAAATACATTTCTACAGAGATATCCTTTTTAATCTTGGAGGGTTAAATTTTGCTCCTACCATTGTAGCCTATAAACTTGTGGAAAAGAGGCAATGGGCCTCTAAAACCCATAGCTGTATCACTCTCAAAATTATCTTAATTACAAAATGTTAATTACGAGCCTGCAAACTGAAAACTGTAGCCAATGACACACTGATTTTTATTGTAACTCAATGTTTTCTTGCAATATTAGAGCACAATTGTAATTTTGGAAGCAAATCTCAATTTTAAACAATCTATTTTCTTTAAAATCAATGGCAAACACATATTTACAGCACAAGGTTTGTCTGCCAGTTCTTATGTTCAAGTGTATAACAGTGTAACTTATTAAAGAGACAATATTTTAAATCTTAATCTTCATTAAGTCTAATCTCCAGGCCAAGATTCACATGAAACACCATGCCAATTTAGGAGCGTCCCAAAGGCCTGTATTTCCTGGATTGCGTCATGCCACGTGGTGTTCAAAATGGCGACTACCCTAAACTACCAGCCTTAACCATCATGCCACGTGTTCAAAATGGCGACTACCCTAAACTACCAGCCTTAACCATCATGCCACGTGTTCAAAATGGCGACTACCCTAAACTACCAGCCTTAACCTAACTTTTGTTAATAACATTATACCTTTTAAATCATGTGCAGTGACTTAAGCCAATACTCTATAGTCAAGACATGTAAAATATACCTTTAAATCCAATTATAAAGAACAAAGCATGAGTGGCGTTAGGCCACGTGTAGTTAGTTAAGATAGCTCTAACACTGAATCACCAGTTTTAAACTAACCTTTTCTTAATAACACTATACCTTTTACATAATAACCAATTAATTTATAACTCTTTAGTCAAGAAATGTAAAGCCTTATATCATTAAAACCAATTAGAAACAAGTATAAAGCGACTACATGAATTTCACAAGCCAAACCAAAGTCTTCCCAAATCTCGAGGTTTCTGGGCTTTTAAGAGCGGCTTTTTCCCTAGCCATGTTTGCCTCTTGAGTGAGCTGCGCTGTCGCGGCGTGGCTTTGAATCAATCCCCACACAAACTGTGGCTAGCTCAAGAGGTTACCAGCAGATGTAATCTTTACCAATTTTTTCTTTTTAACATGAAACAGTCATTCACACAAAGACACAGAGAGGACATAAACATACACATAGACAGTCAGTCGGTCGGTGCACCGGGACAAACACGGAAAGATACACAGAAAGTTAAGCGTGCTTGTTAAGCAATTGCATCCATTTTCCTCTTTAAACAGCTCTTAGAAGCTGTGGACATATGCCTATTTTTAAAAACCCCTTTCTTTTCGCCGAAATCAGCTCTTACGAGCTTTGGGCAAATGCCTACCAAATTCCTTCCCCATATTTCCCTATCTTATCAACCCAAGCAGTCCTGCGCTGGGTCCACGCAGTATGCTTGAAAAACTGTATCCATTCCTGCACTCACAACCATAGACACGAATTCACTAGCGCTAGTTTTGCCCTCTATGTTGCTTACCGTGCGGACACCATTAATTTTCACCTTTTTCTGCGAAGCTTCGCTGGATAGGGCTACCTCAAGAAATTCTCTCGTGCCAGGTCTTCCCACGTTCAGGCGCCACTATGTAGCCGCCAGCAGCTACATGTAAACTGGGTTACCTGTTGAGAGAATTTTGGGGTCATAGGGAAGAGCGGCGAAAAGAAAGTACGGCTAAGTCAATGTTCACTGATCAAAGCCGTAAACTTTAATGGCGCCAGACCTTATAACAGTTCGGGCAAACCCTTCCCCCCAGACTCCAGGCTGAGTTCCGGTGGAAGTTGTCTAGCTTCTCTTGGAGGTCTTCGTCTTGACTGCTCCGGCAGCTGGGTGGGTCACCTGTTTAATTCAGGAATCCCTATACCAGGAAGAACAATGAACTTAACCTTTACTACGTGCACTCCACCCTAGGTGGAGCAGGATCCTGGCTAACTGGGAGAAGTTAACCTTGACCAAAGTCAAACTCTGACCAAGTGCAAGACTGCCCCAATATGGCTCTGTACAGAAGCACATCTGGGTTTTACTACCTTCTGGCTTTTATAGGGCTGCTATGAACATAATGGAGCACGTGTGCTTATTACATGTTAAAGCATTCCCATTCTTCTGGGAATATGAACAGGAGTGGTATAGCTGGGTAGTCTGGTAATACTATGTCCAATTTTCTTTATTTTATTATTATTATTATTATTATTATTATTATTATTATTATTTTCTATATTCTTTGTTTACATTCCAAATGCTTTCCCTTTTCCTGGTTCCCTCCCCCTCCCCGGCCCCATATGTGCCATAAACCCTCTTCTCTCTACCCATTCCTCAAACAGCCCCCCTCCCATTTCTCTGTCCTGGTAATCCCCTACAAGTCTTTTCAGGATCAGAGCCCTTTCCTTCCTTCTTCTTGGCAATCATTTGATATGCTAATTGTCTCTTGGGTATTCAGAACTTCTGGGCTAATATCCACTTATCAGTGACTGCATTCCATGTGTGTTCTTTTTTGATTGGGTTACCTCACTTAGGATGATATCCAATTCCAAGTATTTGCCTAATAAATTTATGAATTAATTGTTTTAAATTGCTGAGTAGTATTCCATTGTGTAAATATACCACATTTTCTGTATCCATTCCTCCATTGAGGGACATCTGGGTTCTTTCCAGCTTCTGGCTATTATAAATAAGGCTGCTAGGAACATAGTGAAGCATGTGTCCTTATTGCATGCCAGGGAATCATTTGAGAATATGCCCAGGAGTGGTACAACAGGGTCCTCCAGAAATGTCATGTCCTGTTTTCTAAGGAACTGCCAAACTGATTTCCAGAGTGGTTGTACCATCTTGCAATCCCACCAGCAGTGGAGAAGTGTTTTTCTTTCTCCATATCCTCCTCTTCAACATCTGCTGTCTCCTGAGTTTTTAACCTTAGCCATTCTGACTGGTGTGAGATGAAATCTCAGGGTTGTTTTAATTTTCATTTCCCTAATGACTAATGATGTTGAACATTTCTTAAGGTGCTTCTCAGCCATTCGAAATTCTTCAGGTGAAAATTCTTTGTTTAGCTCTGTACCCCATTTTTTAATAGAGTTATTTGGCACACTGGAGTCTTCCTTCTTGAGTTCTTTGTATATATTGGATATTAGCCCTCTGTAGGATGTAGGGTTGTTGAAGATCTTTTCCCAATTTGTAGGTTGCAGTTTTGTTCTGATGTACCGCCAAACTGATTTCCAGAGTGGTTGTATCAGCTTGCAATCCCACCAGCAGTGGCGGAGTGTTCCACCACTTTCCCCAAATCCTTGGCAGCATCTGCTGTCACCTGACTTTTTTGAACTTAGCCACCCTGACTAGTATGAAGTAGAAGCTCAAAGTTGTTTTGATTTGCATTTTACTGATGACTAAGGATGTTGAACTTTTCTTTAGGTGCTTCTCAGCCATTCAAGTTTCCTCAGTTGAGAATTCTCTGTTTAACTCTGTTTCATATTTTTCATAGGGTTTTTTGGTTCTCTGGAGTCAAACTTCTTGAGTTCTTTGTATATATTGGATATTAGCCCTCTATGACTGTCTCCTGAGAGGCTCTGCCAGAGCCTGACAAATACAGGCTCTGTATTTGTATCTGTGGCAGATGCTCACAGCCAACCACTGGACTGAGCACAGGGTCCAGGATAGAGGAGGTGGAGAAGAGACTTAAGAAGCTGAGGGAGTTTGCAGCCCTGTGTTAAGCAGGCCTTAGTTGCAGCTAAGTTGGGGGTGTCAACTAGCCAGACCCCCTGGATTTCTCAGGACTGCACCATCAACCAAAGAGTAAACATGAAGGGGCCCATGGTTTTGGCCATGTTTGTGGCAAAGGATGGCCTTGTTGGACATCAGTAAGAGGAGATGGCCCTGGTCCTGTGGGAGTTTGATGCCCCAGTGTAGAGGAATGCCAGGGCAGGAAGGTATGAGAAGGTCGGTGGGTGGGGAAGTACCCTCATAGAGTTAGGGAGAGGGGGATGGGATAAGATGTTTCCAGAGGGGAGATCTGAAAAGAGGATAATATTTGAGATGTAAATATAGAAAATACCAAATAAAGAAAAGAAAAAGATGAAGAGATCATTGTTCTTTCTTTCTTTCTTTCTTTCTTTCTTTCTTTCTTTCTTTCTTTCTTTCTTTCTTTCTTTCTTTCTCTTTGTGTTTGGGCACATGTCATTGTCTGTGTGTGTTGTGTGTGTGTGTGTGTGTGTGTGTGTGTGTGTGTGTAGCATATACATTATAGCTTATATAGAGCTTATTACTCTTTATTTTAGTAATTCACAATGGAATGGAATATATCTCATCCATGTACTATAAGTAAGAAAAGAACATTTTGTAAATTGATACAACAGCTTCAGAAAATGGTCACTGCTTGTATACTTCTCAGGAATCTATATCATTAGCTAGTTATATGATCTTAAAAGAGGATGTAACTAGCTTGCTATCTGACCTTCAACAATATTTTTTGTCTACACACACCTTATATTGTTCAATATCTTATATGTGTCATTGTGCTAGCCATTCATGGCTGTCAACTTGAAATATATGGGAACAGAGAATCTCAGTTGAGGAACTGCCTCCATCAGATTGGCCTAAGGGCATGTCCATAGGTCATTTTCCTTATTAGCTGACTGATGGTCCTAGTCCAGACTTAACCAGTTCTGGACAGATGATGGCAGGGTGTGTAAGTTAGTTGAACAGATACAAGAAAGCCAGTAAGCAGCTTCATGCCATGGGTTTTGCTTTAGCTCCTTCCTTCAAGGGTCTGCCTTGAGGACCTACCTTGGCTTTCCTTGATGATTTTCTTTATCCTGTCAGAACAAGTAAATGCCTTTCTCTACCCCCAATGGCTTTTAGTCATAGTGATTATTATAACTACAAAGAAGATAGTAGGACATACAAACAGAATAAAGATGATCTAGAAATTTTTGTCCAGGAGGTAATAGAATTTATTCTTTGCTCATTCTCTTCACGCTATATTTGGTCTGGCCAAAGACCTTTATTTTTTAATTGGTTATTTTATTTATTTACATTTAAAATATTGTCCCCAATCCCAGTCTCCCCTCTACATGTTCTATCCCGTCCCCTTCCCCTTTGCCTCTAAGTGGATACACCCCCATCCACCAACCCACTCCAGCCTTACTTACTGCTCTAGCTCTATCATTCCCCTACATAGGGGCATCAAGTTTCCATAGGACCCAGGGCTTCCTTTCCATTGATGCCAGATATGCCAGTCCTCTGCTAAACCACTAAAAGACCTTTTAGAAAGGTAAGTGAAAGATGCTAGATAAAACCGATTGAGTTGAATGAATTTGACTATTGATCTCAACTAAAGGAACCCCTGCTCCAAATAAGGATCTGTGCACAGAATTTGAATGTGGATGAACATCAAAAATTACTGAAAACCATTGTTTCAGGAAGAACATGAGTAGTGACTTTGTTAGTACATATTTTGAAAGAAAAGTTAAGTGGCCATGGTTTTTTTGTATGTTCTCAACCTTAAATAGAAGCATAGTTCATTAATGAGCATAAATGTCCTAAAATGATTAAGTTACAGACAAAGGCTGTGTAGATAGTGGAAAAATACCTCAGAGTAGAAAAGGCTTTACCTTAATTCCAGATGTAGAACAAATGAGAAGAATGAAAAAACATGTACATACAGAGAATTTACATAGTTGTCATTCTCCCATTACAACAAGTACATGTACTCAGGCTCATTTCCATATGTAGATTAATCACAACTTTCTCTAACTCAGAAGGACAAGTTGTTTCTGGAGAGGCCAGGTGATTTGTGAATTATCACCATCAGACAGTACATGGTACAAAGTACTATTGAGAAGCACATATAAAGGAACATGAACACAGAAATGCATGTTCAACCATAACTACTATCACATTCATAAAGCATAAGCAAAAACCTTCCTTAAATAGAAGTCCACCAGTTATACACTAAAATCCCATATAGTTATAAAACTTTGCTAATAAATTGGTCACTTTGCAATTTTAAAAGTTGAAAATTATTATGAGATAAATTGATTTCCCCTTCAATATGTTGAAATGCTAATGCCAAAAACCTCAGAATGTATCCATATTTGTATACAGGAATTCTAAAGAAGTATTGAAGGCTGAATGAAATCAGATAGCTGTGTCTTAATCTATATGCTATTATTTGTCAGTAGCATCTTCAAATAGGCAATTAAGTTAAAATGAGGCCAATAGAATTGGACCAAAATCCACTCTTACTGTTACTTGTAAAAGATGCTAAAGAGACATCAGGAGTGTGTCTGCACTGGGAGGAAGGAAAGCATGAGGACAGATCACCTTGGTAGTCATTTGAAAGCAGATGAAAGAGATTCAAGAAAGCAAAACTCACCTGAAGACATTGATCTTGCACCTCTGATCTCCAGACTTTGGAGAAAACTAATGACTGCTGTTAAGGCCATCTTGTTGGTGTAAATTTGTAATGGCAGCTATAGAAAACTAATGTAATAAAAAAATAGAAATGTTATACATGAAAAATGAACCACTATCATATTATAATATTAAAATATTATATTCCACAAATTTTACAGAAAAGATTTGTGCCTGATAGTTTGACATTCATTGCAAAATAGGAATACAAGTATACCTCATTTTAATTTATTAAAATGTGTATATGAATTATGTGTTAGGAATATTGTATTATTTGTAAGTGGAAGGCTTAGGCATTAAGTCAACTGAAACCATTTTCCACCAGCTAACAGTCAACAGTGATGGTTGCATACTTATAATATTTCAATAGTTTTCATTATTATAATGAATTATATTTTGTGTGATCATTTGTAATAAAGATTTTGTTTGTTTATTGTTTATCTTTTAATTTGAAACCAAGCCTATGACCTCATATATACTAAGTAATGTCCCTCCAGCCCTTATGGATTGCCATTACTTTGATATTAATCTTGGAACTTACAAACTTTCCATATTTAAAAAGTATAATTCATTTATAAATGTTTGTGCACTATCTGTTCCATTAATCTGTTGATTCATGGTCTCTCAATAAAACAGAAACATTTTGCAATTTTGCCAATAATAACATGAGCACGGCCTCACTGTGTTCAAATTAAAGAGTCACGTGACATGTGTGTGATATAAAATCGAAAGATGTAAATGACAAAGTTCAATGAGAAAGGCACATAAGAACCCAAAATACACTGAAATATAAGCCTTTAGTTTTCAGCAGCCAAGTTATGACTGTTAACTCAGGCTGAGACTCAGAATCAGGACAAAACAAGGAACTTCTTTGTCTTCTTCTTTTTTATTAATCATTTCATTCACTTATGTCTCAAATGATATCCCACTTCCTGGTTACCCCTGCAACAACCCGCATCCCACATCTGCTTCCCCTCTCCCTTTTCTGCATCCACCCATACTCTCCTGCCCCACAGTTCCAGCATCACCCTATTCCCGGGCATCAACCTCCCCAGGACAAAATGCGTCACCTCCATTGCTGTCAGGCAATGCCCCTCCGCTACTTATGTACCACATTTTTTGTATCCATCCTTCTGTTGAGGGATAGCTGAGCTATTTCCAGCTTCTGGTTATTATAAATAAGGCTGGTATGAACATAGTGGAGCATGTATCCTTGTTATATAATGAAGTATCTTTTGGGTATATGCCCAGGAGTGGTATAGCTCTTCCCCACATTCTCCTCTATTAGATTCAGTGTATCTGGTTTTATGAGGAGGTCTTTGATTCACTTGGACTTGTGCTATGTGAAAGGATATAGGAATGCACCTATTTGCATTCTTCTACATGCAGACTGGCAGTTGAACCAGCACCATTTGTTGAAAAGGCTATCTTTTCCCACTTGATGATTTTAGCTTCATTGTCAAAGATCAAGTGACCATAGGGTTCATTTCTGGGTCTTCAATTTTATTCAATTGATCTACTTGCCTGTTTCTGTATAAATACCATGCAGTTTTTATAACTATTGCTTTATATTATAGCTTGTGGTCAGGGATGGTGATTCCCCCAGAAGTATTTTGGCTATCCTGTATTTTCTGTTATTCCAAGTGAATCTGAGAATTGCTCTTTCTAACCCTATGAAGAATTGAACTGGAATTTTGATGGGGATTGAATTGAATCTATAGATTGCTTTTGGTATGATAGCCCTTTTTACTGTATTAATTCTGCCAATCCATGAGCATGGGAGGTCTTTCCATCTTCTGAAGTCTTCATTGATTTGTTTCTTCACATATTTGAAATTCTTATACTGATATTTTACTTGCCTGGTTAGAGTCACAAGATATTTTATATTATTTTGACTATTGTGAAGGGTGTTGTTTACCTAATTTCTTTCTCATCCCTTTTATACGTTTAATAGAGGAAGGCTACTGATTTCTTTGAATTAATTTTATATCTAACTACTTTGCTGAAGTTGTTTATCAGTTGTAGGAGCTCTCTCGTTGGGGTTGCTTATATTTTTGGGGTTACTTATATATACTATCATATCATTTGGAAATAGAGATAGTGTGACTTTCTCCCTTCCAAATTATATCCCTTTGATGTCTTTTTATTGTCTAATTGATCTGGCTAGAACTTCAAGTACTATATTGAATAGGTAGGGAGAGAGTGGGTAGCCATGTCTTATCCCTAATTTTAATGGGATTTTTTTGAGTCTCTCTCCATTTAGTTTGATGTTGGCTATTGGGTTGTGGTATATTGTTTTTATTTTTTTTATTCGATATATTTTTTATTTACATTTCCAATGGTTTCCCTTTTTCTAGCCCTCCACTCCCCGAAAGTCCCATAAGCCCCCTTCTCTCCCCCTGATGTTTAGGAATGTACCTTGAATTCCTGCTCATTCCAATACTTTTATTACAAATGGTTGTCATATTTTGTCAAAGGTTTTTCCATATCTAATGAGATGATCATGTGGCTTTATTTCTTTGAGTTTGTTTATATAGTGGATTACATTAATGGATTTACAAATATTGCATCATCTCTGCACTCCACACCTACTTTATCATGGTGGATGATACTTTGATGTGTTCTTGGATTCAGATTGCGAGATTTTTTTTTGAGTATTTTTGCATTGATATTCATAAGAGAAATTGGTCAGTAGTTCTCTTTCTTTGTTGGGTCTTTTTGTGGTTTGACTATTACTGTAATTGTGGCTTCATAGACAGAATTGGGTAGTGTTCCTTCTGTTTCTATTTTATGGAATAGTTTGAAAAGTACTGGTATTAGATCTTCTTTGAAGGTCTGATTGAATTCTGCACTAAAATCATCTGGCACTGGGCTTTTTAGAATAGGAGAATTTTGATGACTGCTTATATTTTCTTGGGGGTTATGGGACCGTTTAGATGATTTATCTTATCCTGATTTAACTTTGATACCTGGTATCTGTTTAGAAAAATTGTCTTTTTCTTCTAGATTTTCCAGTTTTGTTGAATATATGCTTTTGTAGTAGGATCTGATTATTTTTTGAATTTCCTAGGTTTCTATTGTTATGCCTCTCTTTTCATTGCTGATTTTCTTAATTTGGATACTGCTTCTATGCTCTCTGGTTAGTCTGCCTTAGGGCTTATTTATTTTATTGATTTTCTCAAAGAATCAACTCCTGACTTTGTTAATTCTTTGTATAGTTCTTTTTGTTTCTACTTGGTTGATTTCAGCCCTGAGTTTAATTATTTCCTGCCCTCTACTCCTCCTTGGTGTATTTGCTTCTTTTTGTTCTAGAACTTTCAGATTAGCTATTAGTGTTTTAATTATTATATGAAGACAGGAATTTCTTTTCTGGTCCCATCTTTTTTGGTGCTCTGTAGGCTTCTTGTATGTTTATGGGCATTTCTTTCTTTAAGTTAGGGAACTTTTCTTCCACAATGTTGTTGAAGATATTAGCTGGCCCTTTGAGGTGAAAAACTTCACTCTCTTCTATACCTGTTATTGGGTCTTTTCCTTGTGTCCTGGATGCTAGTATATGATCTCTACTATTTCTTTATGGAGGCACTCAGATCTGAGTTTTCCTCTTAGCACTGCTTTCATCGTGTCCCATAAGTTCATGTACATTGGGCCTTCATTTTTTTTCTTTTTTTTTATTCGATATATTTTTTATTTACTGTTCAAATGATTTCCTCTTTTCTAGACCCCCACTCTCCGAAAGTCCCATCAGCTCCCTTCCCTCCCCCTGTTTTCCCACCCAACCCTTCCCACTTCCCTTATTTCTTACTTGAGTAGATAGTTGTTCTTCTTTCCCATGTATGTGGACTTTCTGTTGTTTGTGTTGCTATTGAACACCAGCCTTAGTCCATGGTGGTATGATAGAATACATGGGATTAATTCAATATTCTTGTATCTGTTGAGGTGTGTTTTGTATCTGAGTATATGGTGTATTTTTGAGAAGGTACCATGAGGTGCTGAGAAGAAAATATATTCTTTTGTTTTAGGGTGAAATATTCTATAGATATCTGTTAAATCCATTTGGTTCATAACTTCTTTTAGTTTCACTGTGTCTCTGTTTAGTTTCTATTTCCATGATCTGTCCATTGATAAGAGTTTTAGGTGTTGAAATCACCTACTATTGTTGTATGAGGTTCAATTGGTGGTTTGAGTTTTAGTAATGTTTCTTTTACAAATATCCATGACCTTGCATTTGGGGCATAGATGTTCAGAATTGATTGTTCTTTGCTGATTTTTTTCTTTGATGAGTAAATAGTGTCCTTTCTCATCTTTTTTGATGACTTTTGGTTGAAAGTTTATTTTTTTTTTGGATGTTAGAATGTCTACTCCATCTTGTTTCTTTGGACCATTTGCTTGGAAAATTTTTCCCATCTTTTTATTTTGAGGTAATGTTTGTTTTTGTCACTGAGTTTTGTTTCCTATATGCAGCAAAATGCTGTATCTTGCTTATGTATCTAGTCTGTTTGAAATATTTTGTTTTCTCCATCTATGCTAATTGAAATTTTTACTAGGTATAGTAGCCTGGGCTGGCATTTTTTTCTCTTAGGTTCTGTATAATATCTGCCCAAGGATCTTCTGTCTTTCATAGGCTCTGTTAAGCAGTCTGATGTAATTCTAATAGGTCTGCCTTTAAATGTTACTTGACCTTTTTCCCTTACTGCTTTCAATATTCTTTGTTCTGTGCCTTTGCTATTTTAATTATTATATGAAGAGAAGAATTTCTTTTCTGGTTCCATCTTTCTTGGTGTTCTGTAGGCTTCTTGTATGTTTATGGACATTTCTTTCTTTAGGTTAGGAAAGTTTTCTTCTACAATGTTGTTGGAGATGTTAGCTGGCCCTTTGAGGTGAAAGTCTTCACTCTCTTCTATACCTATTATTCGTTCTTTTCATTGTGTCCTGGATTTCATGGATGTTTTGAGATAGGACCTTTTTGCTTTTTGTATTTTCCTTGACTAGTGTGTCAATGTCTTCTATTGTATCTTCTGCTGCTGTGAATCTCTCTTTCATCTTTTGCATTCTGTTGGTGATGCTTGCATTCGTGACTCCTGTTCTCTTTCTTAGGTTTCCCTTCTCCAGGGTTGTCTCCCTTTGAGTTTTCTTTAATGATTACATTTCCATTTTTATATCCTGGAGAGTTTTGTTCAATTCCTTCACCTGTTTGATTGTGTTCTCCTGTATTTCTTTAAGAGATTTATGCACTTCACCTTTAAGGGCTTCTACTTGTTTACTTGTGTTCCCCTGCATTTCTTTAAGGGAGTTATTTTTTTTTCCTTTTTCAAGTCTTCTATCTTCTTCATGAAATGAGAGTTTAGATCTGAATTTTGTTTTAGGGGTATGTTGGGGGTATCCAGGACTTGCTGTTGTGGAAGAACTGAATTCTGATGTTGCCATGTCAAATTGGTTTCTGTTGCTTATATTCTTATTTTTGCCTCTCACCACTTGCTTATCTCTGCTGTTATCTGGCCTCCCTTTCTCTGACTAGAGACAGTCCCTCCTGTGAGCCTGTGAGGCTGCAATCCTTTAAACCTGTGATCCTGGGGAGTTGAGCTGCAACCGGGCTATGGGCTGTGAGGGATGAGGTTCAGCACCAGGGCTCTGTTCCCAGTTGGAATTGGTAGGAACCAGAAGGTGCACGAGCCTCTTGTAGGGCAGAGAATCTGCTTCCCTGGGTCACAGGGGTCTTGGGGTGGGGTTTAAGGTCTCACTTGTGAAGCTGGATGTGTCAGAATACCTGGGAGTGTCAACCAGCAATTGGAGTGTGGGCTGTGTGAGATTGGGTGCAGAGCTGGGCTCTGCTCTCGGAAGGTGCACCTTCCTTTTCTTCTTTATCTTTCTTCTGGATACAGGTCAGAACCAGTTTCTTTTGTTATTACACGTTTTGTTACTAATTCTCTGAAGCCTGACATCTCTCAATTTATGCTCGGCAGTTTCTCTACCATGTGGCTGACCTCTATTCCTAACCCAGATGGCATAGTTTTCTCTGTTTTGTCATTTGGACACTGTCCTTTTCCATCACTGGTTAGCCACACCTACAATTTCTGTGTGACCTCTTCTCCAGAACATCTAGGCAGGACAAATTATACCTAAAATGATTTGTGACTGGGTTAATGTCTGAATCCTACCACTGTAAGTCTTTTCTATTGGATTCTCAAATTTATGCTACTTGCTAAAGCAAGCAATAATTTGGTAAGTACTCCATGCAACATCTTTTTCTTACCACTTAGTATTGTGGTAAGTCCATGACACTTATAATCTTTCCACACTTCAAAGTCTAGGGTGAAATGTATTGGAAAATATCTTAGTCAATGTTCTATCGCTCTGATGAGACACAATGGCCACAAAAACTCTTTATACAGGAAAGCATTTGATTAGGGCTGGTTTACAAGTTAAGAGGTTTAAGCCACTATTATTGTGGCCAGGACCATGGTAGTATGCAGGTCCACAGGGTGCAGGAAGAAGTAAGATTTCTTCATTTGGATCTACAAGTAGCAGAAAAAGAGACAGCCCCTAGGCTTGGTGTGGGCTTTGGAAACCTCAAAGTCCACTCCCAATGACACACTGTCTTCAAAAGAACACACCCTTTCCAACAAGGCCATACTTCCTAATAGTGACATTCTCTGGTGAACATGCATTCTTCAAATCTATGAGCCAATAAGTGCTATTCTTATTCAAACAATTATAGTATTTAAAGTCTCTTTTCCAAAATTCCATTTTGTAGAGCTACAATAAGGCAAAGAGACCATCATAGTCCACTGTTTAATCAGAATACTTCTCTCTGATTTATTTCTTTGTGGATTTCCTGGTAAAAATGCATAGCACTAATTCTATGATAAAGCCTTGCAGGTTACTTCCAGAATCAATCACAAACACATGATGACTACAATGAGTACTTTGAAGACCATACTTGACCTTCAATGAATGGTAGTCATAGCTAAACAGGAAGCTTACTCACATAGCCTAGGTCCTCTTATGCACAGCCTATGTCACTCCATTTTTGCTGAGAATAGATAACCCTCTTTCCATAACCTCTTCCTGTAAAGAGCAAAGCACAAACCTCTTTGCTGTGAAGGGATTGTTGGAGCTCAGTGTTCTGGGAATCAAAACTTAATAAAGGTAGACATGTAGTATGATTTTTGAATAATTTAAATCTCTATCTTATTAAAATAAAATTTTAACTACAATTGGGAAAATAAAGATACATCCAACTACCGAAAACACAATAATGAAAGAAAAAATGTTTAACTATCTACTTCTTCTCATTATAAATCACTTTTTCTATATAAGATCACCTTTATGAAAAATATATAAAGGCATTTACTTTCAATCTTAGGATATTTTATATTTCTGAGGCAAGGGAAGGCATCCACATTACAACTCAAAGACAAAAAGGGCCTAGAGTCACAGAGAAAGTATCCAAATTAACAAACTTAGAAATGAAAAGGGAGATATAACAACGGAAACTGAGGAAATCCAAAAAATCATCAGATCCTACTACAAGAGCCTGTACTCAACACAAATGGAGAATCTGGAGGAAATGGACAATTTCCTTGACAGATACCAAATACCAAAATTAAATCAGGACCAACTAGACCATCTAAACAGTCCCATAATGCCTAAAGAAATAGAAGGAGTCATAGAAAGTCTTCCAACCAAAAAAAGCACAGGACCAGATGGCTTCAGTGCAGAATTCTACCAGACCTTCAAAGAAGAGTTAACACCAATACTCTTCAAACTATTCCACAAAATAGAAACAGAAGGAACACTACCCAATTCCTTCTACAAAGCCACAATAACGCTAATACCAAAGCAACACAAAGATCCAACAAAGAAAGAGAACTTCAGACCAATTTCCCTTATGAACATCGATGCAAAAATACTCAATAAAATTCTTGCCAACCGAATCCAAGAACACATCAAAACGATCATCCACCATGATCAAGTAGGCTTTATCCCGGGAATGCAGGGTTGGTTCAATATACGGAAATCCATCAATACAATCCACTACATGAACAAACTCAAAGAACAAAACCACATGGTCATTTCATTGGATGCTGAAAAAGCATTTGACAAAATTCAGCATCCCTTCATGCTTAAAGTCTTGGATAGAACAGGAATTCAAGCCCCATACCTAAACATAGTAAAAGCAATATACAGCAAACCGGTAGCCAGCATCAAACTAAATGGAGAGAAACTTGAAGCAATCCCACTGAAATCAGGGACCAGACAAGGCTGCCCCCTTTCTCCTTATCTTTTCAATATTGTACTTGAGGTACTAGCTCGGGCAATTCGACAACATAAGGAGGTCAAAGGGATACAAATTGGAAAGGAAGAAGTCAAACTATCATTATTTGCAGACGACATGATCGTCTACCTAAGTGACCCAAAGAACTCCACTAGAGAGCTCCTACAGCTGATAAACAACTTCAGCAAAGTGGCAGGTTATAAAATCAACTCAAGCAAATCAGTGGCCTTCCTATACTCAAAGGATAAGCAGGCTGAGAAAAAAATTAGGGAAATGACCCCCTTCACAATAGCCACAAACAGTATAAAGTATCTTGGGGTGACTCTTACCAAACATGTGAAAGATCTGTATGACAAGAACTTCAAGACTCTGAAGAAGGAAATGGAAGAAGACCTCAAAAAATGGGAAAACCTCCCATGCTCATGGATCGGTAGAATCAATATAGTTAAAATGGCCATTTTGCCTAAAGCACTATACAGATTCAATGCAATACCCATCAAAATCCCAACTCAATTCTTCACAGAGTTAGAAAGAGCAATTATCAAATTCATCTGGAACAACAAAAAACCCAGGATAGCTAAAACTATTCTCAGCAACAAAAGAAAATCTGGGGGAATCAGTATCCCTGACCTCAAGCAATACTACAGAGCAATAGTGTTAAAAACTGCATGGTATTGGTACAGTGACAGGCAGGAGGATCAATGGAACAGGATTGAAGATCCAGAAATGAACCCACACACCTATGGCCACTTGATCCTCGACAAAGAGGCTGAAAACATCCAATGGAAAAAAGATAGCCTTTTCAACAAATGGTGCTGGTTCAACTGGAGGTCAGCATGCAGAAGAATGAGAATTGATCCATCCTTGTCTCCTTGTACTAAGCTCAAATCCAAATGGATCAAGGACCTCCACATAAAGCCAGACACTCTGAAGCTAATAGAAAAGAAACTGGGGAAGACCCTTGAGGACATCGGTACAGGGAGAACGTTTCTGAACAGAACACCAATAGCGTATGCTCTAAGAGCAAGAATTGACAAATGGGACCTCATAAAATTACAAAGTTTCTGTAAGGCAAAGGACACCATCAAGAGGACAGATCGGCAACCAACAAATTGGGAAAAGTTCTTCACCAATCCTACATCAGATAGAGGGCTAATATCCAATATATATAAAGAACTCAAGAAGTTAGACTCCAGAAAACCAAACAACCCTATTAAAAAATGGGGTACAGAGGTAAACAAAGAATTCTCACCTGAAGAACTTCGGATGGTGGAGAAGCATCTTAAAAAATGCTCAACTTCATTAGTCATTAGGGAAATGCAAATCAAAACAACCCTAAGATTTCATCTTACACCAGTCAGAATGGCTAAGATTAAAAATTCAGGAGACAGCAGGTGTTGGAGAGGGTGTGGAGAAAGAGGAACACTCCTCCACTGCTGGTGGGGTTGCAAATTGGTACAACCACTCTGGAAATCAGTCTGGCGCTTCCTCCGAAAACTGGGCACCTCACTT